>NC_023759.2:27553156-27853156 GCF_000499845.2 Phaseolus vulgaris
TACCGTTCGTTTGAGTTTCTGATTGGTGAATCCGGAGTTTTAGTGGAGAAGCGGTAGGTTCCTGTTGAGATTGCGAGTTTCTGTGGAGGTTTTGGCGTTCGAATCAATCCCGCGCTGTTGTGGTTGCGTTCTTGGAAGTTCTTTGGAGTTTAAGAGGTTTTGACCGATTGATTGCTGGATCGATCGTTCCGCTGGTGAAGGTTTTTGTCGCTGAAGCTTGATCTGTTGATATTTCATGAGAAAGATGAGAAGTACGCGTTCAAGTCCCGTTGTGCCAACTGCTGGAGAAGGCACCATGACCATGGCGCAAATGATGGAGATCATGCGCGCGTTGCAGGCAAATGAGGAGGCATCGCGCGTAGAGCAGGCGAAGATGCACGAAGACCTGGTCGCCTCTCAGGCCAGAAATGAGGAGCTCAGCAAGGTCACTGAGGAATTGCGTCAAGCTCTTCACGAGGAGAGAGGTCGCGCAACTGTTGAGGAAGTTGCACCGTCATCGCCACCACGCGTCTTTCCGATGCCGTTTGCTCAGGCGATCACAGACACGGCGATCCCTGCGAGCGTGGTACCTGTGAAAGCTTCTTTCACCGGCGTGGAGGATCCTGAAGCACATCTCACGGCGTTCCACACGCAGATGATGCTGTCAGGAGGCTCAAATGCTGTCTATTGCAAGATGTTTATGAGTACGCTCCAGGGAACAACGCTGGAATGGTTCGTTAGCCTGCCTACAGGTCACATAACCAATTTCCAGTAGTTTTCAAAGCTTTTCATCGACCAGTACATCGTGAACAAGGCGCCACCTAGGGTGTCTTATGACTTGTTCGACGTGCGGCAGTATCAGGGAGAGTCCCTCAGGGACTATCTGAACCGTTTTGGAGCACAGATGGTCCGCTCGCCTGCCAAAGACGAGGAGATGTTGGTATACGCATTCAAAAAGGGCGTACTGCCTGGACCTTTCTACGAGGCGCTAATTAGGGGCCACCCCGCCACATTTGCTGAAGTTCGGCGACTTGCTGTGGCCCACATCGCCGACGACAGTGAGGTCGCAGAAAAGAGAGGGAGCGTGGCTCCTGCTAGGCCACGGGCCTAGACTAGAATTCAGCCGCAGAGGGTGATGGAGACGGTGGCGGCTAAGAAGGATCAAAGGACTTGCCATCCTTACGACCCAAAGAAAAACAAGGGAAGGGGCCCAGGGCGCCCTAGGGAGTTCAATCGCCCACCCAGGTACAAGTTCGTCATGGGGTTGGCGGACCTGATCGTCATTCCCAACATAGCTGCCAGGCTTAAGGCGCCTGAGAAGGTCTCGAACAAGGTGTTAGGGCCAAAACCAAACGCATGGTGCGAATTCCACCAGAGTTTTGGTCACACCCTTGATTCGTGTTTGGCCCTGGGTTACCAGCTCGACGACTTGGTCAAGAGTGGCTTCTTGAATGACTACCTGCTGGACAAGAATACGGGGCAAGCGTCGAGCTCCCAGCCGTCGAGCGGTGAGGGTCAGCAGCATGAGATGCCCACTCATGGCGAGATCCACACCATCGCTGGAGGTTTCTCAGGTGGTGGATGTACTGCCTCACAGAGGAAGAAATATACAAGGTCTGCGATGGCAGTAGATGTGTTCGAAGATCACTCGCCAGATGTGGACATTACGTTCACGAAGGAGGATTTCGGGGACTTGGGGCCTCATGACAACGATCCCATAGTCATCTCGCTAGTCACGGCGCGAAGGAAGGTCCACCGGGTACTGGTGGACCAAGGAAGCTCGGCAGATGTGATGTTCTGGCCGACTTTCACCAAACTGCAACTACCCCTTGACCAGTTAAGGCCCTATGGAGGATGCTTGTATGGGTTCGCTGGCGACCAGGTGGAGGTCAGGGGGTACATTGAGTTGAGAACTACGTTCACAGACGAGGCGGCCTCGAGGACGGAGAAGATCAAGTACCTCGTCGTGAATGCCCCCTCGGCGTATAACATTCTGTTGGGAAGGCCGACCCTCAACAGAATAGGAGCTGTGCCCTCAACCAGGCACATGAAGGTTAAGTTGCCATCAATGGAGGGGGTGGTGATCACCATAAGATCTGACCAAAAGGAGGCAAAGAAGTGCTACGAAAATAGCCTCAAGAATAAGAGGTCAGTGAGCTACATCACCACGACGCCGCCTCCCGGTGTGGAGCCCAGGCCAACAGAGGGGCGAGTTGTTGATGCGACGATGGAAGTGACCGCCGAAGGCGATGTTATCATGGTAGACGTTGAGGTTGAGGGGAAGAACACCGGTCGGGAAGAAGAAGCGAGAAACCGCCCAGAGGAGACTAGGGAATCGGGAATCGCCAGGGCGGTGATCGCCAGTGAAACCAGGCCCAAACCCGTCGAGGAGTGGCTCGAGAGGGAGATCGGGGGCAAGGTCTTCAAGTTGGGAAGATCTTTGGAAGGTGAGCTACAAGACCAGATCGCCAAGGTGATAGAAAGGCATATGGATGCTTTTGCATGGTCTGCTTCAGACATGCCAGGAATCGACCCCGATTTCTTGTGTCACCACCTGGCAATGGACACACAGGTCAGACCCGTGTGACACAGGAGAAGAAAGTTCAATGAGGAGAGGAGACAGGTGATTAGGGATGAAACGCAGAAGCTCCTCGCCCCAGGCTATATCAGGGAGGTCCAGTACCCTGAGTGGTTGGCTAATGTCGTGCTGGTAAAGAAGAGCAACGGGAAGTGGCGCATGTGCGTCGACTTCACGGACCTAAACAAGGCTTGTCCAAAGGATTCATACCCTTTGCCAAGCATAGATGCCATGGTCGACAGCGCAGCAGGGTGCAAGTTGCTGAGCTTTCTGGACGCCTTCTCAGGGTACAACCAGATAAAGATGCATTCCATGGATGAAGAGAAGACCGCCTTCATGACTGATAGATCGTGCTACTGCTACAAGGTGATGCCCTTCGGGCTGAAGAATGCGGGGGCCACGTACCAAAGGTTGATGGATAAGGTACTTGCACCGATGTTGGGAAGGAATGTGAAAGCGTACGTAGATGATATGGTCGTGACTTCAATAGAGAAAAGCAAGCACATCTCAGATCTGGAGGAGTTGTTTACCACTATCGCCAAGTACAGATTAAAGCTAAACCCCGATAAGTGCATTCACCACCTGAAAAACCTCCGGCGATGGTATGGATCTCGCCGTGAGTGGGCATCTCATGTTGCTGGCCCTCACTGCTCGCCGACTGAGAGCTCGACGCACCCCCCGTCCTCTTGTCCAGCAGGTAGTCATTGAAGAAGCCGCTCTTGACCAAGTCGTCGAGCTGGTAACCCAGGGCCAAACATGAGTCAAGGGAGTGACCAAAACTTTGGTGGAATTCGCACCACCAATTAAATATATAGGAGAATGAGAAGGATACCATAGTACTACAGAAGATGTTCCTTTGAGATATTTCAGAATCCTTTTTGTAGCTTTGAAGTGTGACTCCTTAGGATTTGCTTGATATCTTGCACATAGACACACCACAAACATGATGTCCGGTCTACTTGCTGTGAGATAAAGCAATGATCCAATCAAACCTCTGTATTTTGTTTGATCTATACTTTTTCCAGCAGCATCTGCATCCATATAGCAGCTTGATGGCATTGGAGTGCTTGCCTCTTTGCAATTCTCCATGTCAAACTTTTTGAGAATTTCCTTACAATACTTTGATTGACTTAGGAAGATCCCATCCTTTGTTTGTTTAACCTGCAATCCAAGAAAGAAAGATAGTTCTCCCATCACAGACATTTCAAACTCACCTTTCATTGCAGCCACAAATTCTTCACATAGCCTATCTTGTGTAGCACCAAAGATAATGTCATCAACATAGATTTGCACAAGAATAATTTCTGCATTAGACTTCTTGATGAAGAGAGTCTTGTTGATGTGAATGTAATAGCAAGAATACAAGATTCTTTGACATTCTTAGGAACAACTTGAGTTGGTCATGAATTGGCACTTTAATTAGAATTGGATCAATGTTCTAATTCAAGAACTCACCAAGACTTTGCACCGAACCAAAGCTCACATGGAAGTCCATATATTGTCAAATTGAATCAAACAACAAGAATGGAAGAAAACACAATTGAACTCAGCCAAAAAAGCAGAAAACTACCGAACAGAAATTGAAGAATAAGCTAAGAAACACAAATTCAAACGGTGAAAAGGATGAAGAACACTAAAACATTGGAAACTACCGATTGAAATTGCAAGAGATGAAAGAATGAACACTTATTGAATGAAGCTTGCTGGATTTGAGAATTTGGAACTGCATTCACGCCACTTGGAGTCTTGTTCCAAGATAAGTGAAAGGTTGCTGCCACTTGAAGCTCACCATTGGCACACAAGATAAGGCAAAGTAAGAAGAAGACAACAAGACTCACAATTTCTCTCTAAACTTGAGTATAGTTTCTTTACTTCTAATGTGCTCCTAATGATATTCAAATTCGGCGCCAACTAGTGCATGAAGGAAGTGTGACTTTCCTTCCTAGTTTGGCACCTCCTAACTCATATCTACACTCCCCCTAGCATCCCTTACTAAGTTCACACCTATTTATTAATATTCGCACCCCTACTCTACACAATAGAAATAAGAAGAGTCATCTTTTGATACTCTTGTCCCAAAGCTCTTGCCATGCTCCTAGTAATTTGTTGGGCTTGGGCCCCTTGTTGGGCTTGGGCTTCATGGGCTTGAGCGTCCTCTACTTGGTTTCCATCACTTGTCTACCATTCCTCTTTCATAACCATGAGATAGCAGAAAGTTGCTAAGCCTCTCATACCACTGCCTTTGAGCTTGTTTCAGACCATACAAAGCTTTCTTCAACTTGAAGACATGGTTAGGAAACTTGTGATCTTCAAAACCCGGTGGTTGATCTACATAGACTTCCTCATTGATGTAGCCATTCAAGAAGGCACTCTTTACATCCATTTGGAAGAGTTTGAAGCCACTCATACAAGCAAAAGCCAGCAGCAGCCTCACAACCTCCAATCTAGCCACAGGAGCAAAGGTTTCACCATAGTCTATGGCCTCTTCTTGATTGCAGCCTTTGGCAACTAGCCTTGCTTTGTTTCTAGTGATCACTCCATCCTCATCTAGCTTGTTCCTCATTTCTTTCAAATTGGTTTAGCTCTTCATGCATAGCCTCAACCCATTTCTCATCCTTGAGAGCTTCTTCAATTGACTTTGGTTCAATTTGAGAAACAAAAGCTGTGTGCCTGCAGAAGTTTGAGATGGAGCTACGTGTGGAGACACCTTCCTTTATCTGCCCTATGATGTTATCCACTGACAGATCTCTAGGAATCCTCCACTCTTTGGGCAGCTCACTCTGTTGCAGAATTTCAATCGGTTGTTTCTGCGAATCAACCGGTTGTTTTTCTGCACAGATGTCTAGCTTCTCCAAACTGATGCTCTGTTCGTCTTCCTCAGCACTGATCTTTGGGTTCTCACTGATTCTGCGATCTACCTCATCAAAGACTACATGTACTGATTCTTGTACAGTCATCAATCTTTTGTTGTAGACTTTATATGCATGGCTTGTGAGAGAATAACCAATGAAAATGCCAAGGTCAGCTTTTTCATCAAACTTTCCCAAGCTTTCCTTTCCATTGTTGAGAACAAAACAGATACAACCAAATACTTTGAGGTGACTGATGTTAGGCTTCCTTCCATTGAACAGCTCATATGGGGTTCTCTTCAAGATGGGCCTTATAAGCACCCTATTCATCACATAACAAGAGGTGCTCACTGCATCTGCCCAAAAATACTTAGGAAGTGATGATTCACTAAGCATTGTCCTTGCAAGCTCTTCAAAAGATCTGTTCTTCCTCTCTACAACTCCATTCTGCTGTGGTGTTCTTGGAGCAGAGAAATTGTGTAGGATCCCCAACTTCTCACAGAACTTTGCAAACTTCTCATTTTGGAATTCTCCTCCATGGTCACTTCTTATGGAGCCAATGTTGCTCTTCTTTGTGTTTTGAAGCCTTCTTGCTAGCTTTTTGAATGCAGCAAAGGCATCACTCTTTGATTCCAAGAACAAAGTCCAAGTGTACCTAGAGAAATCATCAACAATAACAAGAGCATAATAGTTTCCACCAAGACTCATAGTTCTAGAGGGTCCAAAGAGATCCATGTGAAGGAGTTCAAGAGGTCTGAATGAAGAGACAAGATTTTTGGTTTTAAAAGAACTCTTCACTTGTTTCCCCTTTTGGCAAGCTTCACAAATGTGATCCCTCTTGTACCGCCTTGGTGGTCGGGTGCGATGACGTGGCATCCTGCTACAGTATAGGCGTGTTGACAAGGCGCCAGGTTGGCAGTTGGGAAGGAAGTCGGGAGGCACGTGTAGTCGCCGATTGTTAAGTTGGCGTGTTCTGATCTCCAGCTTACCAGAATAGGCGATCGCCAGGTTGGGGATGAAGTCGCCAGACGCAGACTCAGGCGACCAGGCAGTCGGAGATCGCCAGAACAAGCACGTCGCCGAAGATGAAGGAGAAGCAGATTATGAAGGCGGCCGGCGAGACCACAGGGAAGGTGTATGAAGGCCCTACCTCGCCAGTTTCAGTAGAGATCGCACTCCTGAGTTAGCTATGCACTGGGCAGTACCATGCATAGGTAACTTAGCCAAAATGAGAGTAGAAGAAGCGTCAAGTCAGTGAGCCTCCAGATGATGGCACGTGTACAGTTGGATACCAGCCACGTGTCCAAGTCTGTAACTGCCAGGAGAGAGAAAACCACCAGGTATATAAGAGTTCCTAACAGATTTTCTAAGGTACGCACGTTCAGTTCATACACTTTACGCTTGCGAGTGACAGAGCTGTTTGTGAGAGAGATTTGCACGGTTCCAGTTCTTAGTATTCGGTGATACCGTCACTGACTTGAGCGTCGGAGTGCGATCGGCCGCAGCGGCGCCGTATCGTTTCTTTGCAGGTTCTTGAGATAGATCCAGAGGAGGAACGGAGGTGAGAAGCGGCGCGCACGTCGATCCTTTGACGAGGCATTCTCCAGCGCTCCGGTCAACAGGCAGGATCATCAGGCGCCCACCGTGGGGCCGTGTAAAACGTGCTCCCATCCACAGCGTGAGTTCGTGGAAGTTTCTAGGTTTTCGGCGTGGTTGTGTGCTGGTGCAACCGTCGTTCTTGGTTTCTTTGAGTTTCGTTCGGTGAAGTTTGCGTTTTAAACCGTCCGTTTGGCTTTTCGATCGGTGGATTCGAGTTCTTTCGTTTGATTGTTTGGTTCGCGGGGAAACGGTGGTTTTTGGTGAAGCTGCGATCTTCTTCGAAGGTTTGCGGTGTTCTTGAAGTTCTTGCGCAGTTTCTTGAGTTTTCTCCGGTTGAGCGCTGATTCGATCGTGGTTGAAGTGTTATTTGCTGTATTTTCTGTGGTTTGCTGAAGTTAATGAGAAAGATGAGAAGCAATCGTTCCAGTCCCGTGGCTCCCGTCGCAGCTGAAGGCGACGCCGCCATGACCATGGCGCAGATGGCAGAAATGATGCGCTCGTTGCAGGCCACTGTAGAAGCCTCGCGCGTCGAGCAGGCAAGAATACATGAAGACCTGGTCGCCTCTCGCGCCAGGAATGAGGAACTCAGCAAGGTAGCTGAGGAGCTGCGTCGAGCTCTTCAGGAGCAGCAGGTTCGTTCTTCTGCTGAAGAGGTGGCACCGTCGACGCCGCCTCGTGTTTTCCCAATGCCTTTCATTCAGGCGATTACCGACACGCCAATTCCCACGAGCGTGGTCCCGATTAAAGCTGTTTTTACTGGCGAGGAGGATCCAGAGGCTCATCTGACCACGTTCCACACACAGATGATGCTGTCAGGAGGGTCGGACGCCGTCTACTGTAAGATGTTCGTGAGCACGCTCCAGGGAACGGCGATGGAGTGGTTTGTGAGCCTGCCTAATGGCCACATAACTAATTTTCAACAATTCTCGAAAATCTTTGTCGAGCAGTATATTGTGAACAAGGCACCGCCCAGGGTGTCCTATGATCTGTTTGATATAAGGCAGTACCATGGGGAGTCCCTCAGAGACTACCTCAATCGCTTCGGAGCGCAGATGGTCAGATCGCCGGCCAAGGATGAAGAAATGCTGGTCTATGCCTTCAAGAAGGGCGTGCAGCCAGGGCCATTCTGCGAGGCCTTGATCAGGGCTCATCCAGCGACGTTTGCTGAATTCAGGCGACTTGCGGTGGCCCACATCGCCGACGAGAGTGAAGTCGCCGAGAAGAGAGGCAGCGTGGCTCCCGCCAGGCCACGCGCCCAGACCAGGATCCAGCCACAGAGGGTGCTGGAAACGGCAGCGGCGACCAGAAAGGACCAAAGGACTCGCTATCCTTACGATAGGAGAAATAAGGGAAGAAGCCAAGCGCGCCAACCGCCAGCACGCCAACAACCAGCACGCCGGGAATACAATCGCCCGCCTAAGCACAAATTCGTCATGGGACTAGCGGACCTGATTGCTATCCCTAACATATCTGCTAGGTTGAAGGCGCCCGAGAAGGTGGGCGACAAGGTGCTGGGGTCGAAGCCGGACGTCTGGTGCGAGTTTCACCAGTGCTTTGGCCACAACCTGGACTCGTGTTTGTCTTTAGGATACCAGCTCGACGATCTGGTTAAGAGCGGGTTCCTAAACGACTATCTGCTGAACAGAAGGACCGGAGGAGCGTCGAGTTCCCAGCCGGCAGGTGGAGAAGCCCAGCAACACGAGATGCCTATCCATGGGGAGATCCACACCATTGCAGGGGGTTTCTCAGGTGGTGGATGCACCGCATCGCAGAGGAAAAAGTACGCGCGATCGGTGATGTCAGTGGACATGTTTGAAGATCACTCGCCCGAAGTGGACATTACGTTCACCAAGCAGGATCTTCGGGACGTTGTGCCTCATGACAACGATCCCATTGTTATTTCGTTGATCACGGCGGGGAGGAAGGTCCACCGAGTTCTGGTGGACCAAGGAAGTTCGGCAGACGTGATGTTCTGGCCGACTTTCACGCAGCTGGAATTGCCCCTTGACCAGCTAAGGCCCTATGGAGGGTGCTTGTATGGGTTCGCTGGCGACCAGGTGGAGGTCAGGGGTACATTGAGCTGAGAACCACGTTTACCGATGAGGCTGGGTCGAGGACGGAGAAAATCAAGTACCTCATCGTAAACGCCCCTTCAGCATATAACATCCTGCTGGGAAGGCCCACTCTTAACAGGATAGGCGCAATTCCATCGACTCGGCACATGAAGGTGAAGCTGCCGTCCATGGAAGGGGTGGTGATCACGATAAAGTCTGATCAGAAGGAAGCGAAAAAGTGCTATGAAAATAGCCTGAAAAATAAAAGATCAGTGAGCTATGTTACAACCACCCCACCTCCCGGTGTGAAGCCCAGACCGCCGGTAATGGAGGAGGCCGCCGGAAGGGACGTAGAGATGGTAGATGCTGAGCTGGGGGAGAGGAATGCTGGCCTGGAGGAAGAAGAGGCGCGGAATCGCCCGGAGGAAGCAAGGGAACTCGGAATCGCCAAGGCGGTGATCGCCAGAGAATCAAGGCCCAAACCCGTCGAGCAGTGGCTCGAGAAGGAGATCGGGGGGAAAGTTTTCAAGCTCGGAAGATCTCTGGAGGTCGATCTCCAGGACCAGATCGCCAAGGTGATTGAACGGCATCTGGACGCGTTTGCCTGGTCCGCTTCGGACATGCCCGGGATCGATCCCGACTTCTTGTGCCATCATCTGGCGATGGACAACATGGTGAGACCGGTGCGGCAAAGAAGGAGGAAATTTAATGAAGAGAGGAGGCAGGCGATCAAGGATGAGACCCAGAAACTCCTCGCTGCAGGCCACATCAGGGAAGTCCAGTACCCTGAGTGGTTGGCGAATGTCGTGCTGGTGAAGAAGAGCAACGGGAAATGGCGCATGTGCGTCGATTTCACCGATCTGAATAAGGCTTGCCCAAAGGATCCGTATCCTTTACCAAGCATTGATGCCCTGGTTGATAGTGCTGCAGGGTGCAAGCTGCTGAGTTTCCTGGATGCCTTCTCGGGCTATAATCAGATCAAGATGCATCCCATGGATGAAGAGAAAACAGCCTTCATGACGGAGAGGTCGTGCTACTGCTATAAGGTGATGCCGTTTGGGCTGAAGAACGCGGGGGCCACGTACCAGAGGCTGATGGATCGAGTACTTGCACCAATGCTGGGAAGGAACGTGCAAGCTTACGTCGATGACATGGTCGTGACCTCGCAGGAGAAAAGCAAGCACGTTGCAGACTTGGAAGAATTGTTCACGACGATCGCCAAGTTCAAGTTGAAGCTCAACCCGGAGAAATGCATTTTCGGCGTGGAGGCTGGAAAATTTTTGGGTTTTCTCTTGACCGAAAGAGGAATAGAAGCCAACCCGGACAAGTGTGCCGCCATTTTGGCGATGAGAAGCCCGGCTACAGTGAAAGAGGTCCAGCAGCTGACAGGTCGGATGGCAGCCCTATCTCGCTTCGTGTCAGCGAGCGGAGAAAAGGGACATCCCTATTTCCAATGTCTGCGGCGCAATAACAAGTTCGCTTGGACGAAAGAATGCGAGGTAGCTTTCGTCAAGCTGAAGGAATATCTGGCGAGCCCGCCGGTTCTGTGCAAACCACTGGCGGGAATCCCTCTCAGATTGTATTTTGCTGTGACTGAGAGGGCGGTGAGTGCGGTGCTCGCCCAGGACCAAGATCAGGCTCAGAAGCCTATCTATTTTGTGAGCAAGGTGTTGCAGGGCCCAGAAATGAGATATCAGGCCCTGGAGAAGGCTGCGCTGGCTGTGGTGTTTTCGGCGAGGAGGTTGCGCCACTACTTCCACAGCTTCACAATACTGGTGATGACTGACCTGCCAATCCAGAAGGTCTTAAAGAAACCTGACGTTGCAGGAAGAATGGTGAAGTGGGCAGTCGAATTGTCAGAATTTGACATTAAATATGAGCCCCGAGGCTCGATCAAGGGGCAAGTCTTTGCAGATTTCGTAGTCGAGCTCTCATCGGAGGCGACGCGGGTGGAAGGAGATGACTTCCGGTGGGTACTCTCGGTGGATGGATCATCGAACCAGCAGGGTAGCGGTGCTGGAGTAATATTGGAAGGACCCAATGGCGTGCTGATCGAACAATCGTTGAGATTCGCCTTCAAAGCCAGCAACAATCAAGCAGAGTATGAGGCGCTGATCGCCGGGATTCTGCTGGCCAAGGAAATGGGAGCCAGGGTGCTGATGGCTAAGAGTGACTCGCTGCTAGTCACAGGGCAAGTAACAGGCGAGTTCCAGGCTAAAGATCCACAAATGGCGGCTTACTTGGCGTATGTGCAGGAGTTGAAGAGTTCCTTTGCCTCTTTTGAAGTGGTCCATGTGCCCCGAGAACAGAATGCCCGAGCTGACTTGCTTGCTAAGCTCGCTAGTTCAGGCAAGGGGGGTAGGCAGAGGACGGTGATTCAAGAAACTCTAAAGACGCCGAGGGCATTTGTAGCAGATCACCTGGTCCTTCAGATAAGCAAGTCGACGGAGAGAGCAGCGAGAAGCCATAAGTCTTTGACGCAAGAAACTCTGAGATCGCCAAGAATTAGAGCAGGCCGAGGAGAGAAGGTGGACGTGATGCAGGTCTGCGCCACCCATGAGCCAGACACTTGGATAACACAGTACAAGCGGTGCTTGGCAGATGGTCTCCTCCCGCTGGATCCAGCAGAAGCTAGGAAGGTAAAGAAAAATTCCAGCAAATATACACTGATTGATGGCGATCTGTACAGGTTTGGGTTCACTCACCCACTCCTGGAATGCATACACGACGAGAAGTGCACGAGAATTATGGCAGAGCTCCACGAAGGAATATGTGGAAGTCACGTCGGGGGTCGAGCTCTGGCCGCGAGGACTCTCCGTGCAGGCTACTATTGGCCATCCATGAGAGAAGATTGCAAGAAGTATGCCCAATGCTGTAAACAGTGCCAGCAGCACGCCGATTGGCATAAGGCACCTCCCGAGGAGTTGAAGTCGATCTATAGCCCTTGGCCGTTTCATACTTGGGGAATCGACATCCTGGGACCTTTTCCACTGGCGATCAGGCAGATGAAGTACTTGGTAGTGGCGATTGAGTACTTCACCAAGTGGATTGAAGCAGAACCAGTGGCCCATATCACCGCACACAAGATCGAAGGCTTTGTATGGAAGAACATCGTGTGCCGGTTTGGAGTGCCTAAGCGCCTGGTGACAGATAATGGGACTCAGTTTGCAAGCCACCTGTTGAAAAAGCTTTGTGAAGGGGTTGGAATTCAGCAAGTGTTTGCATCCGTCGAGCACCCTCAGACGAATGGCCAGGTGGAATCAGCTAATCGGGTGTTGCTGAGAGGTTTGAAGAGAAGGCTCGAGAAAGCCAAGGGAAGTTGGGCTGAGGAGGTACCCCGTATAGTTTGGGCGTACCACACCACCGAGCAGTCAGGAACCCATGAGACCCCGTTTAGCTTGGTCTATGGGTGTGATGCCATGATTCCAGTCGAGATCCAGGAGAGCTCGCCGAGATTCCAGAACTTTGTAGAGGAAGACTCGAATGAAGAGAGAAGGCTGAACCTGGATCTGCTGGACGAAGTCAGGGAGGAGGCAAGGCTGAAGGCTGAGGCGGTGAAGAGAAGGGTCGAGCGAAGGTACAACTCAAAGGTGATGCCAAGGCAGTTTAGAGAAGGCGATCTGGTGATGAGGAAGGCCCACCAGTACGAGATGGAGAATAAACTATCACCCAAGTGGACTGGACCGTTCAGAATAACCGAGGCACTCGGGAACGGAGCCTATCGCTTGGAGACGCTGGAAGGGGGGGCGATCCCTCGTACCTGGAACGCCACACACCTGAAGTTGTACTATAGCTAAAAGCTTTGTAAGTAAAGACAAACACAAATATTACATTACAATGTCTCTGTTAAAACAGTTTCAAGGGGGCACTCTTTTTTCCCTAAGGAGGGTTTTTAATGAGGCCACCCAATAAAAGAAGAGTTTTCGAAGTATAAGGTGTTTTCAGATTGCATATGTGTTATTTCCAAAAGTAAAGTTTCGAAGAAAGACCTTGTCATTCGTACATGATTTAAGGCATGAAAAGATATGTCGCGTGTTTTCTAAAGTTTTAAAGTCCTCATCGTTTTTCGGCGATTAGAGGCACCAGTTAAGTTTTAAAGTCCTCATCGTTTTTCGGCGATTAGAGGTACCAGTTAAGTTTTCAAAGTCCTCATCGTTTTTCGGCGATTAGAGGCACCAGTTAAGTTTCTAAGTCCTCATCGTTTATCGGCGATCGGAGGCACCAGATGAAAGACCTCCTCGCCGTCGAGCGAGTGCAGGCGAGAAAGGGGAAAAGTCCTCCGTGTTTCTGGGAGCGAGAAGATGTAACTCCCGGGGCAACGTAGAGGCAAGTTAAAGACCTCCTCGCCGTCGTGCGGGCGCAGGCGAGAAAGGTCCTCAGTGCATCCAGGGGGGAGGAGATGTACACCCTGGGCAAGTTGAGGCACCGGATAAAGTCCTTATCGCCGTTGTGCGAACTAAGGCCCATCAAAGACCTCCTCGCCGTCGAGCGAGTGCGGGCGTGAGAAAGAAAAGGTCCTCAGTGCATCCAGGGGGGAGGAGATGTACACCCTGGGCAAGTTGAGGCACCAGACAAAGTCCTTCTCGCCGTCGAGCGAGTTCAGGCGAGTAAAAGTCCTTCTCGCCGATGAGCGAGTTCAGGTATGGCGAAGAGGGTGGAAGAAGCTTGAAAGGTGGCTAAGGTAGGTTCGAAGAGAACGCCTAGCCAGCCAGTCTCTAGCTCTGAAGTTCAGGGAGGTAAAGGAAGATCCCAAAGGGCATTTCTGCCTCACATAAAGAAATGACTGCCAAAGCATGAGGCTGGAAAAAGCTGGTGTTACCAAGAGGTTTTGGCGATCGGGAAAAGTTCAAACGACGGTGAGAAGGTTGAAAGACTTGTTTGATAAAGCGGGTCAAGTGGGACGTTGTTTGAACCGATAATTGGGTTACAGTTCGTTGCTTGGACACTTTTCTTATGATCAGGTTAGTGCCTCAAGGGTACAAGTTGTTTAAAGCGATCGTTGCTTAAGTTTGAATCGGCTCGAAGCAGTTACGCCAAAGGTCATGTTTGCAAAATCGCTAAGTTAAACGCAGCAGAGTTAAACATACAAAGAAGGTAAAAGCGCTCAAAAGAAGTCAGAAGAATATCCAAGTTTCGCTATTGAAATGAGTAACTGTTCAAAACACATGTGCAAGAGTTTTTACAAGGTAAATACAGGTGAATTTATAAAGAAGCAGATGGGGTGGAATTGGTTGAGCCTTCGGCGGGAACGACCTTTCCATCTACTACTTCATTGTTTAATGACACCATGCTGAGGTCGAGATCAGGGAATAGGCATGCGAATTGCTCCCGAGCGGCTTCGAATCCAGCAGTCAGAATCTGAGCAGAATTTAGCTTAAGTTCTTCAAATTGTCCTTGAAGCTCTTCAACCTGTTTCTTGAGCTCCTCGTTCTGCTGTCCCAGCTCTTCAGCTTGTTTCTTGAGCTCCTTGTTCTGCTGCCCCTGCTCTTCAATTTGTTTGTGGAGTTGTTTGTTAGTCTCTTGAGCATGGAGAAGGTCGTCAGTAACCTTCTTGGATTCGGTTCGAGCTTGGGTCAACTCGGCAGCCATCTTCTCTTTTTCCTTGTTCGCCTCGGTGAGATCAGCCATGGCGTCATCCCTTGCTTTTTCTACTTGCCCAAGCAGCTTCTCGCGGTCGATTGACCTTTGCTCCAGTTTTTGTACCTTATCGGCATTAGCTTGAATATGAGCCTCCAGGTCGCTCGCCTTGGTGCGCAGAGGCACGATTCTGCTTTCAAGTTCAACTTTTTCTTGGGCAAGTTCATGGACTTTGCGGCGAAGGTCAGCAGCTTCCTTGCGCGCAAGCCTAAGCTCGGTGCTTAGGGCATCCTCTACTCGGGAATGTTCCATTTCCGCGAGCGTCAAGCTGAATGCCACCTTCTCTACCTCAACCTTCATTGTGCTGTTTTCGGTCTTGAGGTGGTAGACATCGTCTTGGAGCCGCCTGGTGGAGCTCTCCACAGCCCTCGTTATGATCGATGGGATATCCTCTGCTATGGTTTTGAGTTTGGCAGTCAGAGGTTCCCACATCCTTGTAACCTCGAGGGAAAGGTTCGCGGCTTGGAGAGGCGCCAGGGGGGCTTATTGAGGGTTCTCGTCGCCACCTTCCTTAGCAACATTTTCAGTGGTTGTTTCCTGGCGTGGCGACGCAATCGGGGACTCGGTGATTAGGATTGGAGAGGTGTGAGCGACCTCATCCCCGATGGGAACGATTCCCGCAGCTGAAGTGTTGGAAGGAGGGCCCCCTCCTGCTGATATATGTGGTGTAGAGGCGCTCGGGGGGTCCTCCAAGAAATTTGGTTCTGGGGCCTCGGTTGCAGGTGGCGCAGTGGCCAATGGAACTGCTTGGACTGGTGGTGAAGGGGCTTGTGGTGCTGGTGATGAGGGAGGAGGAGCGGGTGTTGATGGTGGTGTTGAAGCTGGAAGAGGGGCGGGGCAGGTGGAGAAGATGGTGCCACCCTCTTCCTTTTCGTGACAAGGCCATCCTCTGTGACCTCGTCGTCCTCTTCCTCATCCTCTTGGACAACTTGGGGGGCTTTCCGCTTTGGCCTCTTAAGGACCAGTTTCTTTCGTTGGGAGGGCTCCTTAGGCGGTGATCGCCCATGGATGATGGCCTTCTCGACCGCCGAGTTGGGAACCGTCTGGGAACCGGCCGCCAACCCATGGTTGCGGGCGAGCGCCTTTAAGTCGGCGAGCATGTTCTTACCCAACATGGTGTCTGCATGAAATGGAGGTGCATATGTTAGCTCAAAGGAGAAAGGGGTAAGCGTACAAGACAATGAGACAGCAAAAACAGGTATATGCAGAAAAGATAAAACCAAAGTCTTGTGTGTGTCACACAAGACGCCCAGAAACAATATCAGAAGCAATGTCAAGACGAAGGTGTAGCGTCCTAACCTATTTGGAATTCCAACTGGTCCTTAAAGAACTCGAAGGAAATCAGGGTGGGGGTCAAGAATGTTATGTGGGCATCTGCCACCCTCTTCCAGAATAGGCAAAGGTCTCGATCCAAAGCTCCCATGCTATCAGGACTTCTGGGCCTCCTGAAGCAGCTCTTGGACTCCTTTTTCCCCTTGTCCACCCAGTACAAGGGGAAACCGTCGAGAAGGGAAATGTCTTTGTCATTTGCGCGAACCTGGATGAACTTCCCCTTCCAATCCTTGTACGACTGCTGGAAGATGGTGAAAATGGATCTCCCAGCAATGGCATTCAGGCTGACCCACAGGCGATCTCCTGGGTGTTTGGCCTCAAACAGGAATAAAAACACGTCCACTGACGCGGGCAACCCCAGATGGGCGCACGTTATCTCGAAAGCTCGGACAAACGCCCAGCTGTTGGGGTGAAGCTGGGCGGCAGCGATATTGAGCTCGGTTAAGAGTTCCCTCTCAAATCGAGTAAGAGGGAACCTGAGTTTGACCTTCTTGAAGAAAGTGGTGTAGACGAAGCAGAAGGGCCCGTCGGCGCTCACTTTATCATCGGCGCACACTGGCAGAGTGGCGGGGCAAGGCAGCACCATCATTCTCTCATCGTGCTCCTTGTGGAACGATTGGTGGGCCTCGTCCCCATTGGTCAATCGCAGAACCGCTCCCGCGGTGTTCACCGACGAGGTTTCCTTTAAGAGGGTTGAGTTAGCCCATGGGTATAATGTCTTGAAGTCTGGCGGTGGGATGGGGGCTCCTCCAGCGTTTAGTGGAGTCGCCTGGGCCAGAGCGGTTTGGGAAGACGCAGGCCTCACAGCCTGCGAAGAGGGAGCACCACGAACTTGCGTTGAGTCGTGTGCTTGTGAAGGAGGGTTTCGCGCTGATGGAGGGGGGTTCGGGGTGATCTTCGTGCGAGTCATGATAGCAACTGCAAACGAAGAAGGAAGAAAAAAATAATCAGGAGGGTTACAAAGGTTGACTCGATCATGAAAGGAAGGTGAAAGACGAACGAATGTGAGTTCGTTGCGACGGTCGACAAAGCCCTAAGTTACGCAGAAGGTGAAATGGAAAAACAGCCCACAGCGTATGCACCAGGCAGTTACAGGATGATGCAAATCGGTGAAAATGCAAGGAAACCCAGCAGATGAAGGAAAGTAGTTACCTTTCGATGATCGGGAGAACGTTGAAGGGAGGTGGTGATCTAGAGCGTTGAGGAACGTCGAGAATTTTCGCAGAAGGAAATGAGAGTGTATGCGAGTGTGAAGAAAGTGATGGAACAGTAGGAGCGTAAGGGGTTTAAGGGTTTTTCGAAATAAGTTTGGAAGCGCTAACGGCAGATGAAGAGAGCCGTTGATGAAGCCACGTGTCGAGCGATCGCTGAAGGGTTTGGTGGAGCGTCAGAGCAGCAGAAAGTACTATCACTTGGAATTCTGCGTCCATGCCACGTAGACCGGTGTTGACGAAGGCTTTTTCAGTCTTTTCGCTAGACAAGTCTTCGCTTAAGACTGGGGGGCTTGTGTACCGCCCTGGTGGTCGGGTGCGATGACGTGGCATCCTGCTACAGTATAGGCGTGTTGACAAGGCGCCAGGTTGGCAGTTGGGAAGGAAGTCGGGAGGCACGTGTAGTCGCCGATTGTTAAGTTGGCGTGTTCTGATCTCCAGCTTACCAGAATAGGCGATCGCCAGGGTGGGGATGAAGTCGCCAGACGCAGACTCAGGCGACCAGGCAGTCGGAGATCGCCAGAACAAGCACGTCGCCGAAGATGAAGGAGAAGCAGATTATGAAGGCGGCCGGCGAGACCACAGGGAAGGTGTATGAAGGCCCTACCTCGCCAGTTTCAGTAGAGATCGCACTCCTGAGTTAGCTATGCACTGGGCAGTACCATGCATAGGTAACTTAGCCAAAATGAGAGTAGAAGAAGCGCCAAGTCAGTGAGCCTCCAGATGATGGCACGTGTACAGTTGGATACCAGCCACGTGTCCAAGTCTGTAACTGCCAGGAGAGAGAAAACCACCAGGTATATAAGAGTTCCTAACAGATTTTCTAAGGTACGCACGTTCAGTTCATACACTTTACGCTTGCGAGTGACAGAGCTGTTTGTGAGAGAGATTTGCACGGTTCCAGTTCTTAGTATTCGGTGATACCGTCACTGACTTGAGCGTCGGAGTGCGATCGGCCGCAGCGGCGCCGTATCGTTTCTTTGCAGGTTCTTGAGATAGATCCAGAGGAGGAACGGAAGTGAGAAGCGGCGCGCACGTCGATCCTTTGACGAGGCATTCTCCAGCGCTTCGGTCAACAGGCAGGATCACCTCTCAAACTTGAGTTTTGGCAGCCCAATCACAAGATCTTTTGATATTAGCTTGTTCAAATGATTCATGTGAATATGAGCAATTCTTTTATGCCAAAGCCAAGATTCATCTTGCTTGGATAGAAGACATCCAATTGAACATGGTGTAGAGATATCTAGAAGATACACATTATTAACTCTCTTACCTACCAACATTACCTCTTTGGTGTTGGGTAGACAGATTTCACATGTGTTTGTCTTGAACATTACTTGATATCCGTTGTCACATAGTTGGCTAATACTCAGAAGATTATGCTTTAGGCCCTCAACAAAGAGCACATCATGAATCACCAAGATGCTTTCATCTCCTATGGATCCTCTTCCAAGTATTCTTCCTTTGTTGTTGTCTCCATAGGTGACATAACCCTCTTGCTAGAAGGATATTCGCAGGAACTTTGATTTGTCCCCTGTCATATGCTTGGAGCATCCACTGTCCAAGTACCAAAGATGTTTTCTTTCCTCCAAGATGTCCTACAAAAAGATTATCAAGTACATAGGTTTGGTCCCCTTATGAATGTGGGTCCATTTGGTTTATACTCATCAATGCAAGCTTTTTTTTTTCTTGGGAATCCACTTCATAAGCCCTTTAGGAACATCATGTTTTCTGATTTTACAGAATCGCACAGAATGACCTCTTTTCATGCAATAGAAGCATGTAACAATCGGTTGTTTCGATGGTTCAATCGATTGTTTTTCTGGCATTTTCGAAAATGATTTTGAAAATCTATCTTGCTTGTTTTGTGGATTAAAACCCAATCCAGATTTTCCAAAAACACAATTTTGAGATACTAGCACACTCTCAAAGTTAGATTGGCCTTTAGAAAGCTTATCCACTGTTTTAACAAGATAGTGGACCTTCTTTTCAAGATTTTCGCAATTTTAACAAACTAGAGTATCACACTTGCAAGAGGAGTTTTTGTAAATGATTTCCAGATTTTCAAAATCCATTTTTTAGTTTTCTAAATCCTCATCCAGTGCCTTTACTCTGTTTTCAAGCCAGCTATTCTTTTCTTTCAATCGATTGTTCAAGAGAGCCAATCAGCTGGCTTCTTCATGAGTTTCTTGAAAGGCTTGAAGCAATTGACCATAATTTTCAGAGTTTGAAGAGTTTGATGAACTTACACTACATGAGTCATCTTCCCTTCTGGCCATTAAGCAAAGATTGAGGCTTTTCTTGTTTTGCCTTTTCTTTCTTCTTGCTTGACTCTTTGTCATTGCTTCCTTTGGTTCATGATCAGCTTTGAGTGTCTCCCACATTTCCTTAGCAGTTTTGCACTTTGATATTCTAAATATTTCATTAGTTTCTAGTGCAGAAGCTATAATATTTTGGGCAGACTTATCAAGCTGAGCCATCTTACATTCATCATCCGTCCATTTGGACAAAGGTATTGTAAAGAAAGCATTTTCCTTTTTGAACTTTGGAATGTAAGGACCATTCTCAATTGAGTCCCAAATTCTTTAATCAATAGATTCAATAAAGATTTTTATTCTTGCTTCCTGATCCTGTCGCCAACTCAAGCGTGGAGGAATTGCTTTGTCGCTTCCTTACCTCGCCTAAGCAACTGTGCTATCCGCAAGAGTGCTCTTAGAACCTTCTCCTGGAACTTCAAACGCAACCTGCAAAACACACAGACGGCTCCTCTAGCGGCCGTTTGCACTCCGACGCTCAAGTTAGGTCACAGAACCACCAACAAAAAATGTCACTGAATCTCTCTCTCTCTGTGTCTGTGCCTAACAAAATTATGTTTCGCTATCCTCTGCGTGTGTCAGAATTCTGTTACGCTATTGTGCGAAAAAATACCACAATGAGTAAAAACGTGGTGTGTGGGTGTGTGGGTGTACCTTTCACGATGCGGAGTGCACTTTTATCTTGGCCGCGCCTCTCTCAGATGGTGACACGTGGAGGCCTGCAACTCACATCTAACCGTACACGTGCCACTACCTGAAGGGCTCTAGCGCATCTCTTTGTGCGCCTAAGTTATTCCCTTGCGGAGTAACTTAGCGCATTTCTTCCATCTGGGGGAATCGCACACTCCCAGGAGAACGCCAGGTGTGGCTGGACTAGGCACACTCACCAAGCATTGCTCTCTGCATAAGCGATTTCCCCTTCACGATGTCATGCACGTAATGGGTTAAGAGAGTCACCAATCACTGACCGGTTTACTAGCTCCCTCAGGCCACTCTCGTGCACGATTCTACCGGCGAGCAGCTCCTCTTTCTCTGAGATATGATCATGCAAGGTCCATGCGTAATGCTCTCGCTGGGAATCTCAGTCCCACTTTAACTGCGTGTAACACGAAACCCCGATGACCATGTACCCGATGACTGATCGGTTCTCTATTGCTTCTCGCGTTCTCCCCCCAGGTGTTTATCTTGGAACTGATCTGTCGGTGGCCACTCGGTTACTGGCCACCGATCACCATTCTGGGTGATCTCCTCCCTGATTTCTCTGCCACCTGATCCACGTGTCACCCTGCGTGTGGTCAACGTGGTTATCTGCTGCTGACGTCATCGACTACCGATGACCGACCGGATCACAAGCCCCCCAGTCTCGAGCTGTGAACTCGTTCTCAGCGAAGAGACTAAGTGGTCGCGCCCTCGGTCCACGTGGCAAGTGGGGCCACATCATGTGCCACCTCACGTGTTGCCTTTTAACGTTATGACTTCCTCCCTTAATCTCGCAACACGTGGACGCATCAACGGCCAGCGTGGAGTGTCGCTAATGCTTCCCTCATTCAAATAGGCGCGCGCCTTCACTGTTTCATTATCTTCTTCAATACTCCAACTCTCAGACTTACTTCAAATCTCGTCTCTGCGCCCAACTTTCTTCAAGCTTTCTACCTCAAGACCTTCCGCGATCATCTAAAGGTATGACTTTTCTTCTTCCTTGCTCCATTTAGGTTATTTTCACCGATTGCATTCACCCTTTTCACTACCATGGATTCATCTTCTCTGCTTTTCTTCTCAACCCACGCTAGGGTTTTTTGCGTTTCTCACTTCGCTCTCTACTTCTCCCTCTTCCTCTTCTTCGCCTGGACCTTTCTTTCTTCTTCCCTTCCTCTGTTTGTCACCGAACCATTCATCATTCCCTCTTCTTCCGTTCATCTGACTTTTTGCTTTCCTCCATTGCAGTTATCTCGCAATGGCTCGCTTGAAGCAAACTGCTCGCATCGTCGCCTCATCCTCTAGTGCACAACCTTCAGCAAGTGCACCAGCGTCACCTCCACCTGATGCAACTTCCTATCAGCATTACGCCAGGGTCTATGACTGGGCTCCCCTGGCATTGCTGGCCGAAACTTCCACTCAACTACCGAAAGGCCACCTCAAAACCCTTCTGAGCAACGACCCTGATGAGCCCTCCTGCGCCATCGACAGGGAGAATGATTTCAACGTTCGTATACGCATTCCTCCTCGAGGGATGCCAATCTACGTGGACGATAGGGCTACCAATGGGGTCCCCTTCACCTTCATATACTCCGCCATCTTCAAAAGGTTGAAGCTGCGCTTGCCCTTCACCTTGTTTGAGAAGGAGTTGATGATGGAGTTGAACGTCGCCCCTTGCCAACTCCATCCGAATGCCTGGGCTTTCATACGGGCATTCGAGATCCTCTGCAACTACTTTGGGCATAACGCCTCTGTAGACGTCTTCCTACATTTCTTCGAGGCGAAGAACCCTGGGGATAGGTCCTGGGTCAGCCTGAACGGAGTTGCTGGACGAGTGATCTTGGGCCTGTACCAGCAATCGTTTAAAGATTGGAAGGGCAGGTTCTACATGATATATGCTACCCAGCAAAGCCCAACACTGCTCGAGGGGTTTCCCCTTTATTGGGTTCCTGGAGTCGAGTTTAAGAAGCCCCGGGGCCTTGAAGCCATGGCTCCCTACGAGCGCGAGCTGTGTAGGTTGCTCCTAGGGGCAAAATACAACTCGGCCCTTCTCATCAAACACGAGTTTGATGTGGTGTCTCTGAAAAAGTACATAGGTAGGCTCTTCTTCTTGCACCTCTTAGAATACTTGCACACTCTCATGCATACTTGCATAACATTTTATCCACTTGCATAATTATGCCATATAACTCTTCTTTTTACCCTTGATGTAGACATGACTTCAGGGAAAGATAGGAGGAGGGCACTACTGGAGCTTACCCGGACCAGGGGTGCCAAGGGGACTGGTTCTTCCTCCTCTACCACCGAGCCCATCGCGGCTCCACCTCTCTCGGTCGCGCCAGCTGAAGGCCCCGAGCCAGAGAAGAAGAGAAGAAGGCTAGTAAAGGCCTTTCCCGCAACTGTTGCGGTCGCTGCTGCTCCTACCCCCTCCACCGAGGAGGAGAGTTCTGGCTCTCCTCTTATACATCGCAAGAGGAAACACCAGGAGGTTGGGGGGGCTTCATCCCTTAGGCCTGGGGAAATCGAAGTGGTGCAGATCGAGGAGGGTTCACCCCCACCTCCTCCTACTCAACCTGCCCCAGCACCAACTTCCTCCCCCTCCCCTCAGCGCCTACCATCTCCAACGCCCCAACTTCCGTCTCCAGCATCACTTCCACCCCCACCCTCAGCGGGCCAAGCTATTGGTCAACCCACTCCACCTGCTGGGAGTGATTCTGCCCACTCGGGGGGTTTCCCAAGACTTCCTGCATCACCACCACCACCAACCTCTGCTGCTACTGCTGAAGGTGGTGAGGCCAGCTCGCAGCCAAGCAGCTCTGGTGCTAGCAATGAAAACTTCAGTCGAGTCATTGCCTTGGTTCGACATTTCATACGCAGCCGGGAGCTTCTCGAATGGAGTGGGCAAGAGGTGGACATGCACTTGGCCAAGCAGATAGTGCTTTCCCTAGAGTTTTCCACCCAGCACCGCAAGCAACTGGTCCTGGAGAAGAGGGTCGAGGAGCTTGAGCACGACAAGGAGTCACTGCAGAGTGACCTTGAGGCTGCCCAAGGGTCCATAGCCCTGATGAGGGATATGGTGGAAAAATCCAGGAAAGAGTACCTATCGCAGGTCCAGGAGACCATCAAGACTGAGATCTTGATGGGGCAAGCTGTCAATACTCTGGACAGCGAAGTGGTGGAGCTGAGGAGCAAGATAATCAACCTGGAGGCTGAGACTTCCTCCCTTCGCCAACTGAACTCACAACTAGCGGGGGATCTCAAGTCTACCAAGGAGGAGGCCACTGATAGGGGGAAGAAACTTGAGAAGGCAATGAGCGAGCTCTCTGCAGTGAAGGTCGAGCTTGCCGAAGCAAAGGGCAAATTGGAAGAAGCTGCCTCTTCCATTGCTTCCCTCACCACTGAGAAGAACGCCTTGGAGACTTCAAAGCAAGAGCTCGAAGCTGAGAACGCCGAACTTATGAACGTGAGTGCTGACGCCCTTGCTGATGGGTTCGAGCTGGCATTCGAGCAGATTCGTTGCGTTCTTCCAGATTTGGACCTTACGCAGTTCAGCATCTACCACGAAGTGGTAGATGGCAAGCTCATTCCTCCTTCTTGAGTTTTCTTCTCGTAATTTCATATTTCTGCAAATTCTTGTACTTGAAACTTGTATAGACCTTGGTGTGAATATATACTTGCTTCAGCTATATGTTTCTTCTCTCGTATCTTCTTAAGCTGCATCTTTCTTTTTGCACACAACTAACTGTTAACTAGCTTAGGTTTAGCGCGATCTGTACTCTTTGATCTTGGCCTCTACCTTGATCACGACTAACAACTCCCTTAGCTTTGTCTTTAACAGTTCTTATGCACAGCTTCGTACTAGATGACTGACTAGGCATAGTCTGTCTGCTTCGGCTTGTTGTGTAAGAACTTGTTTGGAAAAGCTTCCTCCGACAAGGCACTACCCACTAGCATATCCACCAACAACTCATCAGTCATCGTTCTTCGGTCTTCACCTTGCTTCTCTGTCGCTCTAGCGCTAAGTGCATAGAGGACTTTGACATCAATCGTCAGAGGTGATGCCTTGTTTTGGGGGAAGAAGAGTGTTTCTCGATAGCCCCTCTTACCTTCCCCAAGGTCATCAACCTTGGGCGGATCGGGTCGTTCTTTCCCTGCCTCACTCCTGGGGTGAAAAGGGTTTAAACTAAGAGCTTTACTGGGCCAACATTGGTATATACCAAGTGGGTAAGGACGTTTGTCGAAATCCTTCCTTTCCCTCTCTTGGTCTTACTAGCACCCCTGGCTTTTCAAACCCTAGTCGCCTGCACTCACGCCTGGGGTGAGGAGGACTTAGATTAGCGCTCATACTCGCGCCTAGGGCGAATAAGGCCTAACCGATCACCTGCACTCGCACCTGGGGCGAGGAGGATTTTAACTTGAAAACTCTCGCATACTTGATGTACCGCCCTGGTAGTCGGAAGTGACGACGTGGCACCCAGCTACAGTGTAGGCGTGTTGACAAGGCACCAGATCTGCAGAAGGGAAGGAAGTCGGGGGGCTCGTGTAGTCGCCAGTTATTAAGTTGGCGTGCTCCGATCTCCAGCATACCAGGCGATCGCCTAGTTGAAGATGAAGTCGCCAGATGGTAAACTCAGGCGACCAAGTGATTGGAGATCGCCAAAACAAGCACATCGCCGAAGATGAAGGTGGTGCAGATTATGAAGGCGGCCGGCGAGACCACAGGGAAGATGTACGAAGGCATCCCAACTCGCCAGTTCCAGTAGAGATCGCACTCCCAAGTTAGCTATGCACTGGGCAGTACCATGCATAAGTAACTTAGCCAAATGGAAGATGGAAGCAGCGCCCAAGTCAAGGAGGCTCCAAATGATGGCACGTGTACGACTGGATGCGAGCCACGTGTTCGGATCTGTAACTGCCAGGAGAGAGAAAGTGACCAGGTATATAAGAGTTCTCAACGAACTTTCTGAGGTACGCACGTTCAGGTTATACTCTTTACGCTTGCGAGTTCTAGAGCACACTGTGAGAGAGAACATTGCATGGTTCCTTGAGATTTCTTGAGCGTTCTTGCTCTCAGTATTTGGTGGTTCGGTCACTGACTTGGGCGTTGGAGTGCGATCGGCCGCAGGGGCGCCGCTCTGTTCTTTTGCAGGTTCTTGAGGTGCCTACGAGATTACTAAGTTATTTCTTTGAAGTAAATCACGCAAGGAAAGTTAAAGGTAGACGAAGAGGTTACAAGAAGAAATTCAAAAGTAATTTCATTAAGTAAAGTATCAGCTCAAAAATACATGTACAAGAAAATACGAGTTTATTACAGAATTATATACAAGGGAAAGGCACGAAGGTAGCAGATGGAGAGAATCGATTAGTCTTCAGTGGGAACCACTTTTCCATCCACTACCTCGTTATCAAGAGACACCATGCTGAGGTCCAGGTCGGGGAACAAGCAGGCAAATTGTTCCCGCGCAGCTTCGAATCCAGCAGCCAGAATTTGAGCAGAATTCAGCTTGAGTTCTTCAATCTGCTTCTGAAGTTCCTCAATCCGTTTCTTGAGATCTTCAGTTTGTTCTTTCAGCTCCTTATTCTGCTGCTCCAGCTCTTCAACTTGCTTCTTGAGTTGTTCATTGGTTTCTTGAGCCTGGAGAAGGTCTTCAGCAACCTTCTTGGATTCTGCTTGCGCTTGTCCCAATTCAACAGCGAGCTCCCCTTTTTCCTTGTTGGCTTCGGCGAGCTCAGCGATGGCGTCATCCCTCGCCTTTTCCACCTTTCCAAGGAGGGTCTCTCGGTCGGCTGACCTTTGCTCCAATTTCTTCACCTTGGCGGCGTCAGTTTTTATGAGAGCCTCCAGGTCAGCCACCTTGACGCGATAAGGCACAATCTTGCTCTCCAGTTCAATCTTTTCTTGAGCCAGTTGCTGCACCTTATGGCGGAGATCAGTGGCCTCCTTGCGCGCCAATCTGAGCTCGGTGCTCATTGCGTCTTCTACTCGGGAGTGCTCAACCTCCGCGAGTGTCAAGTTGAAGGACAACTTCTCCACCTCAACCCTTATGGTGCTATTCTCAGTTCTAAGGTTGAAGAGGTCGTCCTGGAGTTTCCTGGTGGAACTCTCCACAGCTCTGGTTATGATGGTGGGAATGTCTTCTGCTATCGTCTTCAGCTTGGCAGAAAGAGGCTCCCACATCCTCGTAACCTCAAGAGGGAGGTTTGCTGCTTGGAGAGGCACCAGGTGCGCCTGTTGTTGGTTTTCGTCGCCACCTTCTTTAGTTGGTGCTTCAGTATGCGCTTCTGGGCGTGGTGGCGACGTCGGGGATTCGGTGATTAGAATTGGAGAGGTATGAGCAACCTCATCCCCGATTGGAGCAACCTCTGCGGCTGAGGCATTTGAAGGGGGACCCCCTCCAGCTGATACATATGGCATGGAGGCGCTCGGGGGGTCCTCCATGAAGTTTGGCTCGGCGGCCTCAGCTTCAGGTGGTGTGGATGCCAATGGAATGGCTTGGACAGGTGAGGCAGGAGCTGGTGCAGATGGCAAGGTTTGAGGTGGGGCAGGCGTAGATGGTGGCGTTGATGTGGGAAGAGAGGGTGGTGCAGGTGGTGAAGAAGATGCCACCCTCTTCCTCTTCGTAACGAGGCCATCTTCAGTGGCCTCGTCATCCTCCTCTTCCTCCTCGTGGATCACCTGGGGAGCTTTCCTCTTAGGCCTTTTAAGGACAAGCTTTTTGCGATGCGCGGCGGGTTGGACGTCGGAGGGAGCTGGGCCCTTAGGTGGCGATCGGCCCTGTGCGGCGGCGATCTCTACCACCGAATTTGGTACTGTTTGAGAGCCCGTCGCCAACCCGTGGGTTCGGGCGAGCGCCCTCAATTCAGCGAGCATACCCTTGCCCAACATGTTATCTGCATAGAGCGAAAATGCATGGGTTAACTCAGAGAGAAAATAAGTGCATAAGGCAGGATGCAGCAAAGCAGATGATCGGTGGGCTTGAATAAAACCAAAGTCTTGCGCATAACGCACAAGACGCTCAGAAACAGTTAAACAGAAGCAGTACTAAAACAACAGTTTAAATGTTCTAACCTATTCGAATTTCGAGTTGGTCCTCGAAGAACTCGAAGCAGATCAAGGTGGTGGTGAGGAAAGTGATGTTGGCATCCGCCACCCTTTTCCAAAAGAGGCAGAGATCTCTGTCCAACGCTCCCATGCTATCAGGACTTCTGGGTCTCCTGAAGCAGCTCTTGGACTCTTTCTTCCCCTTGTCCACCCAGTACAAGGGGAAGCCGTCGAGTAGGGAGGCGTCCTTGTCGTTAGGACGCACTTTGACGAACTTCCCTTTCCAGTCTTTATAGGACTGCTGGAAGATGGAGAAGATCGACCTCCCAGCAATCCCATTCAAGCTAACCCACAGGCGGTCTCCTGGGTGCTTGGCTCCGAAGAGAAACAGAAATACATCTACGGATGCGGGCAACCCCAGATGGTCGCACATCACTTGGAACGCTCGCACAAACGCCCAGCTGTTGGGGTGAAGCTGGGCGGCGGCGATGTTGAGCTCGGTGAGGAGCTCCCTCTCGAAGCGGGTGAAGGGAAACCTGAGTTTCACCTTCGTGAATAAGGTTGTGTAGACGAAGCAAAAGGGCCCGTCGTTGCTCGCCTTGTCATCGGCGCAGACCGACAGCTCGGGGGGGCAAGGTAGCACTGTCAGCTTCTCGTCGTGCTCCTTGTGAAACGTTGGTGAGGTTCGTTCCCCTTCGTCAACCGCAGAACTGCCCCAGCAGTGTTCACGGAAGACGTTTCTTTCAGCAGGGTCGAGTTGGCCCAGGGGTACAATGTTTTGAAGTTTGGTGGGGGAACAGAGGCTCCTCCGGTGACAGGTGGGGTGGCCTGGGCCGGGTTGGGGCGTGAAGGTGCAGGCCTTTCAGCCTGAGAAGATGAAGCACCGCGGTGGGTCGCGTGCTTGTGAAGAAGGGTTTCGTGATGAAGGAGGTGGATTCGGGGTGATCTTGGAGCGAGTCATGATGGAAGCTGCAAAGGAAGAAGACAGGAAAAGGCAATCAGGACTCGCAGGGGCTGACTCTAACCATGAACGAAGGGTGAAAAAGACGAACGAACGAAGGTTTGTTGCAACAAAGATAAAGCCCTAAGTTACGAAGAAGGAGAAATAGCAAAATCAACCCACAACGTATGCACCAGACAGTTACAGGATGATGCGAATCGGTTAAAATGCAGTAAAACCCAGCAGAAGAAGGAAAGGAAGTACCTTTTTATGATCAGGAAGGCGATGAAGAATGTTGGTGTTTCGGGAAGTTGAAGAACGTCGAGAGCTTTTTTCTCAGAAGAAGGTTGGAGCGTTCGAGAATACGAAGAAAAGTGATGGAACAGTGGAGCGAAAATGGGTTTAAGGGTTTTTCGAAATGGGTTTGGGAAGCGCAAACGTTAACCGAAGGTAACCGTTGATGAAGCCACGTGTCGAGCGATGGGTGAGGGGTTTGGTGGAGCGTCAAAGGAGCAGAAGGTACAACCGCTTGAAATTCCGCGCCAGTGCCACGTAGATCGGTATTGGCGTGACTCTTTTAGTCTTTTCGCTGGACAAGTCTTCGCTTAAGACTGGGGGGCTTGTGTACCGCCCTGGTAGTCGGAAGTGACGACGTGGCACCCAGCTACAGTGTAGGCGTGTTGACAAGGCGCCAGATCCGCAGAAGGGAAGGAAGTCGGGGGGCTCGTGTAGTCGCCAGTTATTAAGTTGGCGTGCTCCGATCTCCAGCGTACCAGGCGATCGCCCAGTTGAAGATGAAGTCGCCAGATGGTAAACTCAGGCGACCAAGTGATTGGAGATCGCCAGAACAAGCACATCGCCGAAGATGAAGGTGGTGCAGATTATGAAGGCGGCCGGCGAGACCACAGGGAAGATGTACGAAGGCATCCCAACTCGCCAGTTCCAGTAGAGATCGCACTCCCAAGTTAGCTATGCACTGGGCAATACCATGCATAAGTATCTTAGCCAAATGGAAGATGGAAGCAGCGCCCAAGTCAAGGAGGCTCCAGATGATGGCACGTGTACGACTGGATGCGAGCCACGTGTCCGGATCTGTAACTTCCAGGAGAGAGAAAGTGACCAGGTATATAAGAGTTCTCAACGAACTTTCTGAGGTACGCACGTTCAAATTATACTCTTTACGCTTGCGAGTTCTAGAGCACACTGTGAGAGAGAACATTGCACGGTTCCTTGAGATTTCTTGAGCGTTCTTGCTCTCAGTATTTGGTGGTTCGGTCACTGACTTGGGCGTTGGAGTGCGATCGGCCGCAGGGGTGCCGCTCTGTTCTTTTGCAGGTTCTTGAGGTGGATCTTGGAGAAGGACGGACGTTTGAAGCGGTGCGCAAGTCGATCCTTAGACGAGGCAGTTTCCAGCGTTCTGGCCAACAAGCAGGATCACTTGATATGCTGATAATCTTTTCATTGGGTGGCCTCGTTAAAAACCCTCCTTAGGGAAAAGAGTGCCCCCTTATCTGTTCAACTGTTTTCAGTATATACACTGAGTGTGTCTTTAGCGCGAGAACGCAACTACTTTACAACTTAACTGAAATAAAATTTGAAGTGGGTGGCGTTCCACGTTTTGGGGATTGCTCCTCCCTCCAGAGTTTCCAGCTGATAAGCTCCATTCTCCAATGCCTCAACCACTCTGTATGGACCTGTCGACTTTGGAGACAACTTGTTTTCCATCTCATTCTGATGCGCCTTTCTCATCACCAGATCACCTTCCTGGAAACGCCTGAGCCTCACCTTGGAGTTGTGCCTCCGTTCTACTCTTCTCTTGACGGCTTCAGCACTAACTCTGGCTTCTTCTCGCACTTCGTCCAGTAGGTCGAGATTCACCTTTCGTTCTTCGTTGGATTCTTCGGCAATGAAATTCAAAAACCTGGGGGAGCTCTCCTGTATCTCCACGGGAATCATGGCATCTGTCCCGTAGACAAGGATAAAGGGTGTCTCATGGGTGTTGGACTGTGGAGTGGTATGGTAGGACCATATGATTCTGGGGACCTCCTCTGCCCAGTTTCCTTTAGCTTTCTCTAGTCTTCGCTTCAGCCCCCAGAGCAGTACTCGATTGGCTGACTCCACCTGCCCATTAGTTTGTGGGTGTTCCACAGAGGCGAAAATCTGCTGTACCTTTAACTCCTCGCACATCTTCCTTAGCTGATGACTTGTGAACTGGGTGCCATTGTCGGAGACCAGCCTCTTGGGTACTCCGAAACGACAGACAATGTTCTTCCAGACAAAGTGCTCGACTTTCTGTGCGGTGATGTGCGCGACTGGTTCTGCCTCCACCCACTTGGTGAAATACTCGATGGCCACGATGAGGAACTTCATCTGCCTTATCGCCAGGGGAAAAGGTCCTAGGATGTCGATTCCCCATGTGTGAAATGGCCACGGGCTATGGATGGACTTCAACTCCTCGGGAGGTGCCTTATGCCAGTCTGCGTGAAGTTGACACCGTTTGCAACGCTGAGCATACCTCACGCAGTCTTCCTTCAGCGTTGGCCAGTAGTACCCCGCGCGGAGGATCCTACTTGCCAAAGCGCGACCACTTACATGACTTCCGCATACCCTCTCGTGTAGCTCTGACATAAGTCTAGTGCATTGCTCGCCATACACGCAGATCTGCACAGGATGAGAAAACCCAAATCTAAACAGGTTCCCATCAATGAAAGTAAACTTACTCGAGCTCCTCTTTATTCTTTTTGCCTCTGTCGGGTCAAGTGGGAGTACACCATCTTCTAAGTACAACTGGTACGGTGTTATCCACATATCGGGATCCCTAACAGCACAGACTTCCATCGCCTCATCGGTCTTTGCCGGTCGCTGTAACCCTCGGCGCTTTCAACGTCTCTTGAGTCAGTGAACGATGACCGATCGTCAGACGCTCCATCGATTTGTACACTTGAAGTACCTGGTTGTCTAACACGAACGCTCGCGGTACCTTCAAGGTCTCCTGAATGACGGTCCTCTGTTTTCCCCCCTTGCCTGAGCTGGCCAGCTTGGCAAGCAGGTCTGCTCTGGCATTTTGCTCTCTCGACACATGAACTAGTTCAAACTCGGTGAAGGACGTCTTCAGGAGCTGTACGTATTCCAGGTAAGCTGCCATCTAAGGATCTTTCGCCTGGAACTCCCCTGTAACTTGCTCGGTGACTAGCAAAGAGTCACTCTTAGCAACCAGACTTCTTGCTCCCATTTCTCTTGCTAGCAACATTCCTGCGATCAGGGCTTCATACTCCGCCTGATTGTTGCTAGCCTTGAAGGCAAAGCGGAGGGACTGCTCGATCAGCACTCTGTTCGGGCTTTCCAAAATGACCCCCGCGCCGCTCCCCTGCTGATTGGAGGAGCCATCCACTGATAATACCCATCGGAAGTCTAAACCTTCTGAAGGTGTCGCGACCGACGACAGCTCAACCACAAAGTCGGCGAACACCTGCCCCTTTATCGGTCCTCGGGGCTCATACTGAATGTCGAACTCTGACAATTCCACCGCCCACTTGACCATCCTTCCCGCTACGTCTGGTTTCTTTAGCACCTTTTGGATGGGCAAATCTGTCATTACCTCTACTGTGAAGCTGTGGAAATAATTTCTGAGTCTTCTTGCTGAAAATACCACTGCCAGGGCAGCCTTCTCGAGGGCTTGTTACCTTGTTTCAGGGCCTAGCATGTACCTTACTCACAAAGTACACAGGCTTCTGAAACTGGTCTTGCTCTTGCACCAGGACTGAACTGATTGCTCTCTCTCCGTCACAGCAAAGTATAGACGAAGAGGGGTGCCCACTTGTGGTTTACGCAAGACCGGTGGGCTTGCCAGGTACTCCTTCAACTTGATGAAGGCCTCCTCGCACTCCTGTGTCCAAAGGAATCTGCTGTTGTGCTTAAGACACTGGAAGTACGGATGACCTTTCTCCCCTCCAGCGGACATAAACCGGGATAATGCTACCAACCGACCGGTGAGTTGCTGCACCTCCTTCACCGTCGTTGGACTCCTTATTGCCACGATTGCTGCGCACTTCTTTGGATTAGCTTTGATTCCACGCTCTGTCAGGAGGAAACCCAAGAACTTCCCAGCCTCCACGCCAAAACTACATTTCTCAGGGTTGAGCTTCAATCTGTACTTGGCGATGGTGGTGAATAATTCCTCCAGATCGGCCACATGATGCTCCTTCTCTCGGGATGTGACCACCATGTAATCTACATATGCATGCACATTCCTTCCAAGCATGGGCGAGAGCACCCTATCCATAAGTCGCTGGTAGGTAGCCCCCGCATTCTTCAGCCCGAACGGCATTACCTTGTAGCAGTAGCAAGACCATTCAGTCATGAATGTGGTCTTGCTTTCATCCCTGGGGTGCATTCTGATCTGGTTGTATCCTGAGAATGCATCCAAGAAGCTGAGTAGCTTCCCCCCTGATGCGCTATCCACTACAGCGTCTATACTGGGTAGAGGGTAAGAATCTTTGGGGCATGCCTTGTTGAGGTCAGTGAAGTCCACGCACATCCTCCACTTGTCGTTTGGCTTCTGCACCAGTACCATGTTCGCTAGCCACTCAGGGTACTGGATCTCCCTGATGTGCCCTGCGGCAAGGAGCTTTTGCGCTTCTTCGTGGATCACTTTCCTCCTTTCTTCGTTGAATTTCCTTCGCCTCTGACGCACAGGTCGAACTTTAGGATCCATCGACAGGCGATGGCAAAGGAAGTCAGGGTCGATTCCTGGCATGTCAGATGCTGACCATGCGAACGCGCCCATGTGCTTCTCGATCACCCCGGCGATCAGCCATCGTTCTTCTTCGCCGAGCGATCCTCCCAACTTGAACCTTTTTCCCCTTATATCTACTTCTACCCACCCCTCAGCTGGGTGGGGTCTTCTCTCGCTGGCGATGACCGCCCTCGCGATCCCTGACTCGCGAGGAGTGATCATGCCCTCCTCCTCCGCTTCCACCTGAGCTACCTGGGAGCCCCCCAGCGTAGCATCCTCCATCTCCTGATCGCCATGCGTTCCCCTAACCACCGACCGCTCTTCGAGCACTCCTGGTGGTGGTGTTGAGGTGACATGGCATATGCTCCTCTTCTGCCTAAGGTTGTTCTCATAACAGCGTCTAGCCTCAGCCTGATCTGACTTGATGGTTATTACGGTCCCCTCCATCGACGGCAGCTTCAGCTTCATGTGCCTCGTCGATGGCACTGCACCCAACCTATTGAGTGTTGGCCTTCCCAGCAAGATGTTGTACGCAAAAGGGGCGTTCACCACCAAGTACTTTATCTTTTCGGTGCGGGCTGTTGTTCCATCGGTGAACGTCGTCCTCAGCTCAATGTACCCCCGCACCTCTACCTGATCCCCTGCAAAGCCATAAAGACACCCGGTATACGGCCTTAGTTGATAGGGGGACAGCTGCAACTTGTTGAACGTCGGCCAGAAAATGACGTCTGCCGAGCTCCCTTGGTCTACGAGCACTCTGTGCACTCGCCTTCCTGCTGTGATGAGGGAGATGACCACAGGATCGTTTTCGTGCGGTACAACGTCCCGTAGATCAGCTTTCTTGAAAGTGATGTCTACCTCGGGGAAATGGCCCTCGTCTACCGAGTCCACTGCCATAACCGATCGAGCATACCTTTTTCTTTGTGATGCGGTGCACCCCCCACCGGAGAAGCCTCCCGCAATCGTTTACACCTCCCCGTGCACAGGGACTTCATGCTGCCGTTCTCCTGCCTAGGCCCCCGATGCGCAATCACCTTGCGCCTCCCGCAGGTAATCTGCTAGGAACCCAGACTTTACCAACTCCGCCAGCTGGTGTCCCAACGCCAAGCAGGAGTGGAGTGTGTGGCCAAAGGCTTGGTGAAACTCACACCACTCGTTCTTCTTCCTCCCAAGTACCTTATCTGTCTTCTCTGGTACTCGGAGTCTTGCAGCTATGGCAGGAAGGGCAATCAGATCCGCCAACTCTACCATGAAATCGTATCTTGGGGGTGCATTATTCTCCCTTGCACGCCCCCTGCCCTGGTCCTTCCTGGGTGCATAAGGACGAGGTTTCCCCTGCACCTTCTTTCCCTCCTTTGCCTCATGCACCCTCGCTTGCTGCTGTTGCTTCCCTTGTCCTCCACGCAGCTTCGGTGGTGCAGCACTTCCTCTTTTCTCAGAAACCTCTGTCTCTGCCACTGTGTGCGCCACCCCGCGTTGCCGGATCTCCGCAAAGGTGCTGGGATGGCTCCTGATGAGCGACTCACTGAAGGGACCAGGCAGCACTCCCTTCTTAAACGCATGCACCAGCATATCCTCGTCCTTGTTGGGGAATCTAACCACTTGTGCTCCGAAGCGGTTGAGGTAGTCTTTCAGCGACTCACCTTGATATTGGCGTACATCGAACAGATCGTACGACACCACTGAAGGTGCTCTGTTAACGATGTACTGCTCAGTGAAAAGCTTCGAAAACTGATGAAAGGACGTGATATGACCCTCTGGCAGACTCACGAACCATTCCATGGCGATTCCACTCAGTGTACTCATGAACATCTTGCAGTACACGACATCTGAGCCCCCAGACAACATCATCTGAGTGTGGAACGCCGTCAGATGCGCTTCTGGATCTTCTACCCCCGTGAACGACGCCTTCACTCCCACCAGGTTAGGAGGCACCACGGTTTTCATGATTTCAGGGGAGAATGGCATAGGGAACGCTCTCGGAGGCGATGGTGGCATCGACATCCTTTCTTCAACTGCGCGTTCCTTCTACGCCTGTAACGTCCTTCTCAGCTCCTCATTAACGCGATTCAGCTCATCATTCCTGCTCTGCGATGCAGCCAACTCTGCCTGCATCTTCTCTTGTTCAGCTCTCGACGCTACGACATTGTCCTGCAGCGCACGCATCATCTCCAGGACCTGCGCCATTGTCACAGCTCCTTCCTCAGCAGATGGCGCAGGTGATGTTTGTCTTGTTCTCCTCATTTTCTCAGCAAAAACTTTGAGAAACTTCAGAAACTGTGGTGTGGATGGGACCACGATTCACAGGGCCCCACGGTGGGCGCCAAATGATCCTGTCGCCAACTCAAGCGTGGAGGAATTGCTTTGTCGCTTCCTTACCCCGCCTATGCAACTGTGCTATCCGCAAGAGTGCTCTTAGAACCTTCTCCGGGAACTTCAAACGCAACTTGCAAAACACACAGACGGCGCCTCTAGCGGCCGTTTGCACTCTGACGCTCCACTTAGGTCACAAAACGACCAACAAAAAATGTCACTGAATCTCTCTCTGATTCCCTTTTTTCTCTCTCTTTGTGTCTGTGCCTAACAGAATTCTGTTACGTTATCCTCTGCGTGTGTCAGAATTCTGTTATGCTATTGTGCGAAAACGTACCACAATGAGTAAAAACGTGGTGTGTGTGTGTGGGTGTACCTTTCACGACGCGGAGTGCACTTTTATCTTGGCCGCACCTCTCTCAGATGGTGACACGTGGAGGCCTGCAACTCACATCTAACCGTACATGTACCACTACCTGAAGGGCTCTAGCGCATCTCTTTGTGTGCCTAAGTTATTCCCTTTCGGAGTAACTTAGCGCGTTTCTTCCATCTGGGTGAATCGCACACTCCCAGGAGAACGCCAGGTGTGGCTGGACTAGGCACACTCACCAAGCATTGCTCTCTGCATAAGCGATTTCCCCTTCACGATGTCATACACGTAATGGGTTAAGAGAGTCACCAATCACTGACCGGTTTACTAGCTCCCTCAGGCCACTCTCGTGCACGATTCTACCGGCGAGCAGCTCCTCTTTCTCTGAGATATGATCATGCGAGGTCCATGCGTAACGCTCTCGCTGGGAATCTCAGTCCCAGTTTAACTGCGTGTAACACGAAACCCCGATGACCATGTACCCGATGACTGATCGGTGCTCTATTGCTTCTCGCGTTCTCCCCCAATGTTTATCTTGGAACTGATCTGTCGGTGGCCACTCGGTTACTGACCACCGATCACCGTTCTGGGTGATCTCCTTCCTGATTTCTCTGCCACCTGATCCACGTGTCACTCTGCGTGTGGTCCACGTGGTTATCTGCTGCTGACGTCATCGACTACCGATGACCAACCGGATCACTTCCCAAAACTTGTAATTCAATCCACAGAATAAAGGTGGTTTGTAGATTGAAGCACCCTCCTCAAAAGATAGTTTTCCAGCCATAGAAAAAAGATTTTTGGATCAACTTGAATAACTTTCAAGAACCAAGCTCTTGATGCCAATTGTTAGAATATATGGCCTTAAACGAGAGGGGGGGTGAATTGTTTAAGAAGGATTTTTGAAAACTTTTAGGCTTAGAATGAAAATACTTCAGAAGAACCTTGATTAAGGATTCAGTTTTTCCAAAACAAACAGCAAAAGCACAAAAACTGGAAAAACAATCGGTTATTTTAACGAAACAATCGGTTGTTTATACCAGTTCCAAAATATCAAACTGAATTAAAGAGATAGGGATAGAGAAATTGTACACAGTTGTTTATACTGGTTCACTCCAAACAAGAGCTACGTCCAGTCTTCTCAGAAACCCTGAGGATATCCACTAAGCAATCACCACTTGATCACTTACACCACAACCAAGAGAATGACCTTGAACACCTCAAGAAACACACTCTCCTTGGCCAACACTAAGATTGCTGATCTTGAACACCTCAAGAACACACAGCCAATCTCAGCAAAACATACACACGAATTGTTCAGCAGTTTACAAAAGATTACACTTGTTACAGATGGAAATCTGAAATCAATACAAGTAGAATCCCTATTCAGCACCTTGATCAATCTCTCAACTCTTTAGCAATCTCAGAATACTTTGAAAAACTCTTAGATGAAAAACTTTGTTTCAAGATTCTTAATATATCAAAACTGTTTTTCAGAATATATCTAAGAATATAGTTTGTTATCATATCTTAACAAACTCTTAATTGCATTTAAAATTGATTGATCAAAGCATTTAATGACTGGAGCGTATTCAGTTAAAGCATTTAAAGCTCAGTCAAAGAAAACAGTTTTTCTGTTATGGTTTTAAAACAAACAATTGATTGTTTCCTCGAATCAATCGGTTGTTTTGTTACTTAACAAAATACACCATTCAAAAACATTTTCAAACTTTCTCAAAACACCTAAGTGTAAACAATCGGTTGTTTCGACAAAACAATCGGTTGTTTCAACTTAGTTTTAAAAACATTTTGCTTTGTTAAAATTGAGATGCTAATTGCTTTGAGATTTAATCTAAGTGTTGATTACAACATTGAACTACCCCAGAACAAGGCTAAAACCAGCACAGTAGCATCAAGCAAAGCAGAGGCTTCATCATCCTTCAAAGGATTTGGATTCTTCAAAACATTGAACACCACTTGGTTCAACAAAGGCTACGTGCTACCTAAGCGCCATAGGTGCAAGATCGCCCAATACAGCGAAAGAAATAGATAGAAGTATAGACGAAGCAGTTGAAGCATGCAAGAATGAAGAACAAAGGTAAAGATAGCAGCCAAACAACAGTTAATTCCTCAGAAGCATGCAATCGTTAAAGTGAAGATCAAGGTCAAGGATAAATGTCAGTTAATACCCATTGTTCCAACAAAATACAAATGGTTCAAAATATTTACAAAGTTATCAAGAATAAAGAAGAAACGTGAAGAGCAAAGACGGAAGCTGAGGGTTTGCGGTTCAGTCGCCCAGTTCAAGAAGCACAACTTTCCCGTCGACGACGTGGTGGGTAGGGTCGCAGTTTGAAACATTGATTCCTGGGTTCTCGCAAGACGCCTGAACCAGAGCCTCCTGGAAGCCCTCGTCGAACACGCCCGCCATCTCTCCGGTAAGCTCTTGGACTTCCCTCTCCAGCTCGATGATCCTGGAGTCCTTGGACACCAGCTGTTTTTCCAAGAACTCCTTCTCCACCCGGAGCTTATTGGCTTCAGCTTGGAGAAGGTCAAAGGCCTCGACCTTCGCCCCCAGGGCGCCCTCACTCTCAGCCAGCCTTTGCCTCCAAACAGCATTCAGTTCTTCAAGCTATTTCTGCTGCATTTCGGAGGCACGAGCCACCTCCTGGAGACCGATATTCTGGATTTGATGGGAGGTAAGGTGGGCTAGCAGGTCTGCATACGCATGCTCAACCTCATGCGCGTATGCTTCAGCCCCCTCCTTACCCTCCTGGGCCAGCTTCAGCGAAGCTTGGTGGGCTTCCTCCCTAAGCCCCCAAGTTTGCTTCTCCTGTTTAAGCGCCCCCATCTCTTGCTTCAGTTTTCGGAGGACCTCCCTCCCCTTGGCAACACTTTGGGCCTGGGAGCACCAATCGAGTGCTACCGCCAGGAACGCCCCCAGTAGTAAGGCATGCTTCCTCCCCTATTGGGGTTTTCTCGCGACATCCCTTCAGAGAATCCTTGCGCCACTTGCTGTAGACGTGGTGGGGAATCAGTATTTCGCGAGGAGAAGGAGCGGGAGCCGGCGCGAGAGGGACAAACCCGAAGCCGCAGCCGTTTCAGGCAGAGGCAGCGGCGGAGGAACCAACTCGGCCCCTTCATCTTGTTCCTCTTGGACTGCTTGGGGCGAAGGCGACGTAGCGCTTGGAGGGTCATCCCTTAGATAGTCCCCGCCACTGGGAGAGGCGGTTGGCAGAGTAGGGACCCTTGCAGGTCTCCTCTTTTTGAAGACCAGGGCGCCACCTGAATCTTCACTATCAGAGTTTATCTCCAGCACCCTTTTTCCTTTGTCAGGGCGTGCTGGAGCATGTCTTGATGCCGCGGCAAGTGGGACCGCTGCAATGGGAGGAGGAGAGGTAGGAGTTTGGCAGGTTTGGGAGAAGATGGTGGAGTCAGTAGCAAGGTGACGAGAGCTGAGGAGTAGTGGGCGGCACGTCGAGGGCGGCGGAGTCCCCACCTTCTTTGGTGGATTTTGCTTTCTTTAAGAACTTGGCAAGTGCGAGGCGCCTTGAAGAAGCCATTGTCGAGCTTGCGACAGTCAGAATAACCAAGCAAAAACTAACTCAGATAAGACAGAATGGGAGCAGCAGTCAAGCACACGCAGGTAACCACAGTGGTTCAAGCAATGCAAAGTAGGGTCATATAACCATAACGGTTCATACAATGCAATTACAATCAAATGATGCCAAGCAGAGTACAAGCAAGTTCTAGTGGGAGAAATCAAAAGCAAGTACCAAAATAGGTGGAGAGACCGTGAGCGTTGAACTCGTTGGCGATGAGCTTGCGGTGTCGAAGACCACCCCGATCCCAGCCAAGGCCTTGCACACCTCCCTGTCGGCGGGGGCAAGGTCATCCAAGGCCAGGGGCTTGGTCGATATGGGTTTTTCCGACCAGTACAAAGGGAAGCCCTCCAGTGCAGTGGGATCGAATTTGGTTGCACGCACCTTGAAGAACTTCCCCTTCCACCCCTTGAATGAATTTTGGAAAGGGTGAGGATTATGCGCCCGGTGACGCCAGAAAAGCTCATCCAGAGGCTTTTGCCCTGTTTCTTCACCTCAAAAAAGTGAAGAAAGATATCCACAGAGGAAGGGATGCCCAGATACCCACAAAGAATTTGAAAACCCCTCACGAAGGCCCAACTGTTGGGATGAAGCTGGGCAGGGGCGGTGTTGATTTCAGTAAGCAACTCCCGTTCGAAGGGAGTAAAGGGGAGACGCAGGCCCACTCGCTAGAATACCATTTGGTAGACAAAGAAGAAGGGACTTCCCCCGGTAGCCTTTGCGTCCACACAAACGGGTTCCCCCGGCTTCACACGACATACTAGGATGTGGGAATCGTGGGTTTTGTGGAACGCGTTGAAATTATAGACCGTGGGGTCTCCCCTGTGGGCCTCTACGTCTTTGACGGAGGTCAATGTAGAGCACTCCGCGAGGAGTTCATCGGAGGCCCATCGATACTCCTCCTTGTAGTGGGACCTGGGGGTCGGCAGTGGCTTTGTTTCGCGCCATCGGATCAAGAGCTGAAGAGTGAAGAAAAAAGAAAGGGTTCAGTGAAAGGGGGTTTGAAGAAGAAAAAAGGGGAAAAGGAGAAACCCTAAGCAAACCCTACCCACGCATGAAAAAGAATAACAAGGGGAAAACAGAGAAGCACAAGAATAACACGAGAATACAAGAAAGTAAACAGTCCCAGGCAGTTCATCCATACATCATAGTAATGCAGTGAAGAAGGAGAGTCAGCAAGGGTAGAAAAAACCGTACCTTTGGGTATCGAAGTAGGTGAGGAGTGGAAGTGCAGAAGAGAGAACAGAGATTGTAGAGAGAGAACTCGAAGAAGATGAACAGTGCGAGAATGCGAAGAGAGTGGATGAAACAGTGGTTTCGAGCGCGGAGTTTTGGGTAACTTAAACGTTACGAGGAGCGCGAGGGGCAACAGATGGTGACCGTTCGATGATGCCACGTATCGTAGGATTAGGCGCACACTGGGAGCGCAAGGGACTTTTGTTGATGACCGCGTGATGAGCCACGTGGCGAGCGATAAAAGCGTGGCCCAAAAAGCGTCACTTTTCCCGTTTCAGAGGATGTCCCATCAGCCATTAAGAACATTTCAACTGCTCAGGGAATGTCAATGTCAATGGTTTGAGGAGTGTCGTGTCAGCAAGAATGACACGTCACCAGGATGCCATGTGGACGGCGTGGGCAAGGCCTTAGTCTTTTCGCTGAAGACAAGTCATTAGCTCAAGACTGGGGGGCTTGTGTACCGTCCCGCCCCCGGGCGTTGACCAAAGTCAAAGTCAACGTCGAGGCCAAGGTCAACATATGGTGGGACCATGCAAAGGGGTCAAAGACGAAAATGCAGATAACATGTTGGAGCTCGGATAGTCCGTTTGCCAGGAAAGGACGAAGAGATGTTTGTGCACGCCTTCAAAAAGGGCGTGTTACCTGGGCCTTTTAGTGAGTCGCTCATCAGGAGCCACCCCGCCACGTTTGCTATGGCTCACATCGCTGCCGAGAGCGAGGTCACCGAGAAGAGGGGAAATGTGGCCCACACTAAACCGCGCGCCCAAGCACGGGTACAACCGCAGAGGGTAGTGGAGGCGGCGGTGGGAAAAAGGGATCAAAGGATGCGCCACCCTTACGACCCCAAGAAAAATAAGAGCAAGGGACCAGGGCACCCCATGGAGAGTAATCGCCCCCCAAGGTATGAGTTTGTAATGGGCTTGGCTGATTTGATCGTCATCCCAAACATTGCTGCCAGGCTCAAAGTGCCTGAGAAAACGACGGAGAAGATTTTGGGGCCAAAGCCAGACGCATGGAGCGAGTTCCACAAGAGTTTTGGCCACTCTATCAACTCGTGTTTGGCTCTGGGACACCAGCTCGCCGAGCTGGTCAAATGTGGTTTCCTGAAGGATTACTTGCTAGAGAAGCAAGCAGACCAAGCGTCAGGGTCTCAACCGACGAGCAGCGGAGGGCAACAACACGAGGATGCCCATTCACGGTGAGGTCCACACCATAGCTGGCGGATTCTCCGGCGGGGGGTGCACAGCGTCGCAACGAAAGAGGTACGCGAGGTCGGTAATGTCAGTGGAAATCTTTGAGGATCACTCTCCCAACGACCCTATTGTGATCTCGCTTGTCACGGCGGGAAGGACCGTCCACCGGGTGCTGGTCGACCAAGGAAGCTCAGTAGATGTGATGTTTTGGCCAACTTTTGAGAAGTTAGAACTGTCCCCTGATCAGCTAAGACCATATGGGGGCTGCTTGTATGGTTTTGCCGGCAACCAAGTGGAGGTGAGGGGGTATATCGAGCTGAGGACGACCTTTTGATGTGATTCCACTAGCACAATTAGAATGATTCTGGACATTCTTAGGAATCATCTTGAGTTGGTTAAGAGCTAGGCACTTTATCATAGAAATGGATCAAGGTTCTATGAACAAGAACTCACCAAAACTAGTGCCAAAACACAAACTCATATAGAAGTTCCAATTATTGTCAAATTGAACCGAACAAAAAAGGCACAAAAGCTAAGCAAACTGAAATTGAATGCTGGAAATTAAAATGAATCGAACAAAAAGCTGGAAAATGAAGAAGAAAGATGAAGAACAGCAAAGCATAATGAAAGAACCGAAGCAACACAAACTAAAGCTGAAATTGCCGAACCAAATTCAACAAGGAAACAAGCTAAGACAAGGAAATAACAAAAGAAGAAAGGAAGGAGAAGAGAGTGCTCATGAAGATGGATGTATGGTTGAATGATCACGCCACTAGAAGGATGGTTGCTCCTAGATGAGTGTGCTGCCGCCACTTGAGGACACCATGGATCCTTCAAGATGAGACTAAAGAAGAAGGCTCAAAAGCTCTCCAATGATCACTCAAAATTTGAGTATAGTTTCTTTTCTCTAAAATTCAAATCTGAAATTTACAAAGGAAGCACCTCTATTTATAGCCTAAGGTGCTGAAATGTAAGCTAAACAATTTCAAATTTCCCCCCTAAATCATTCTAGAACCGGTGCCTATTTACAAGGCACGAGGAAGGTGTGACCTCTTCCATCACTTTGGCACCTCCTATTCTACTCCTACACCTATCTACTAATACACCCCCCTCCTAAAGCTCCTAACTAAAGCCTAAAAGATGCTATAACAAAAGAGGTTTCTAATGTTTCCCTCTAAGCACCTTCAACCAAAGAAATTACAAAAATAGAAAATAAATGTCCCCTAGCTCCTAAAGCTTTGAACATGCTTCTTGTAAGCCTTTGAGGTGGGCTTTGACCTCCATGGGCGTCCTCCATTTGTGCCTCTACCTCTTCTTGATCTTGTTGATTGGCCTCCATGTCCTCTTGAGCTTGATCTCCATCATACTCCCCGAGTTGGAGAGAATTCGACCACGAATTCTGGAGACCTACAGAAAAAGGAGTTAGATCGCTGACATTAAAAGTATGACTACCTAAGAATGTATCAGGCATATCTAACTCATAAGCATTGTCATTAATCCTCTTGAGGATTTGGAAAGGTCCATCTCCTCGAGGCATTAGTTTGGACTTCCTTTGAGTAGGAAAGCGATCCTTCCTCAAGTGAAGCCAAACCCAATCGCCCTCATCAAACAACAATGCTTTTCTCCTTTTGTTGGCAAGTTGAGCATACTTGCCAACCTTCTTCTCAATTCTCTTCTTGATGTCTTTATGCAAAGTTTTCACAAAAGAAGCCTTTTCATCACCATCTTTGCACAAGACATCTCCAAGAAGGGGAATAGGAAGAAGATCAAAAGGTGTTAGGGGATTAAACCCATAGACTACCTCAAAAGGAGAATATGAGGTGGTAGAATTTACTACACGATTATATGCAAACTCAACATGGGGTAGTAAATTCTCCCACACTCTAGGACTCCCCAAAATAAAACATCTCAATAGTTGTCCCAAAGTTCTATTCACCACCTCGGTTTGACCATCAGTTTGTGGGTGGCAAGTTGTAGAAAATAAAAGCTTAGTTCCAAGCTTGCCCCACAAGGTCTTCCAAAAGTGACTCAAGAACTTAGGATCTCTATCGGACACTATAGACCTAGGATTCCCATGTAGGCGAACCACTTATTGGAAGAAGAGGTTTGCAATGTGGCATGCATCATCCACTTTGTGGCAAGGAATAAAGTGAGCCATCTTTGAAAAACGATCCACTACCACAAAAATGGAGTCCTTTCCCTTTGATGTCTTGGGTAAGCCTAAGATGAAATCCATAGATATATCTACCCAAGGCATTGAAGGGATAGGAAGAGGAGTATATAGACCATGAGGATGCATTTTAGATTTAGCTTTGCGGCAAGCTATGCATTTATCACACAAACTATGAACATGTTTATGCATATGAGCCCAAAAGAAATGTTCATGCAAGACATCCAAAGTTTTAGCAACCCTAAAATGTCCCATTAAACCCCCCTCATGAGCTTCTCTAACAAGAGATAATCTAATAGAGCTTTGAGGAACACAAAGACGTTTTCCTTTAAAAAGAAAGCCATCTTGAATAAAAAAGTCTTTGTGTCCTCCCTTAAGAAACTCTTGATAGATGAGAGAAAAATCAAGGTCATCATGATAAAGTTCCTTAATGTGATCAAAACCAAGATATTGAGAGGTTAAAAGATTTAGCAAAGTGTATCTTCTAGAAAGAGCATCCGCCACAATATTTACTTTGCCTTGCTTGTGTTTGATCACATAAGGAAATTGCTCAATGAATTCCACCCACTTGGCATGCCTCTTGTTAAGTTTGTTTTGGCTTTTCAAATATTTAAGAGATTCATGATCACTATGTATCACAAACTCTTTGGCAAAAAGATAGTGTTGCCAAGTAAACAAAGCCCTAACAAGTGCATATAATTCCTTATCATAGGTGGAATAATTGAGATGACTTCCCTTCAATTTCTCACTAAAATAGGCTATGGGGTGGCCCTCTTGAAGGAGAACAACCCCAATACCTATGCTTAAAGCATCACACTCAATCTCAAATGTCTTAGTGAAATTAGGAAGGGCCAAGATCGGAGCATTAGTCAATTTTTCTTTCAAAGTGTCAAAAGCATTTTGTTGTGCTTCTCCCCAATGAAAGACCACATCCTTTTTCACTATGTCATTGAGTGGTGCGGCAATGGTACAAAAGTTTGGGACAAATCTTCTATAGAAAGAAGCAAGTCCATGAAAACTTCGGACCTCATTCAAAGATTTCGGTGTAGGCCAATTTTGAATGGCCATCACCTTTGTTTTGTCCACATGGACCCCTTTGCAACTCACAACAAACCCTAGGAGTTCTATATGATCAAGAGCAAACATACATTTAGCAAGGTTAGCATACAAATGTTCCTTCCTAAGGGTTTCTAAAACTTGCCTAACATGCAATCTATGGTCATTCAAAGATAAGCTATAAATGAGAATGTCATCAAAGTAAACAACAACAAACTTACCAATGAAAGGTCTAAGAACATGATGCATGAGGCGCATGAAAGTACTTGGTGCATTAATTAGGCCAAAAGGCATAACTAACCACTCATATAAACCAAAGTTGGTCTTAAAAGCCGTCTTCCATTGATCACCCGGTTTGATACGGATTTGATTGTAGCCGCTTTTAAGATCAATCTTTGAAAAGATTTTTGACCCATGTAATTCATCCAACAAATCATCTAGTCTAGGTATGGGATGCCTATACTTAATTGTTATGTTATTGATGGCCCTACAATCCGAACACATTCGCCATGTGCCATCCTTTTTTGGCACTAAGATGATAGGCATAGCACAAGGACTCATGCTATCTTGCACCCACCCTTTCTCAATCAAAGCCTCAACTTGTTGGCGAATTTCCTTGGTTTCACTTGGATTGGTCCTATATGCTGGACGGTTTGGTAAAGAAGAGCCCGGTATCAAATCAATTTGGTGCTCAATCCCTCTCAAAGGTGGAAGCCCATTTGGAGGATCTTGAGACACATCTTTGAACTCTTCTACCAAATTTTCCAAGCAATGAGGACTATCAACAAGTGATTCTACTCTAAGAGTTCTAGGGATGGCTAAGAAAAGAGGATGATGAGCCACTATTTCCCTTTCAATGTCACGCCTAGACACAAGGAGTGTAGGCTTAGAACTCTTATCTTTTTTTATCTTTTTTATCTTTTTCACTCTCCCTCTTTTTCTTCATGATAACTTGGTCCTCGTGGACTTCTCTTGGAGAGAGAGATTTTAAAGTAACCTTGTGACCATGGAATTCAAAAGATAGTTTGTTGGTAAAGCCATCATGTAAAACTTTTCTATCAAATTGTCAAGGCCTTCCCAAAAGAACATGAGTGACTTCTATGGGCACAACATCACATAATACCTCATCTTTGTATTTTCCAATGGAGAAATGGATGAGGACTTGTTTATTGACAATTATTTCTCCTACTTCACTAAGCCATTGTAATTTGTAGGGCTTTGTATGAGAGATAGTAGGCAATCCAAGCTTATCTACTACTCTTGTACTAGCCACATTTGCACAACTACCCCCATCCACTATCAAGGAACAAATGTTGTTTTGAATAAGACATCTTGTATGGAAAATATTTTCCCTTTGACTTTCATCAAAAGGTTGTGAAACTTGTCCAAGAAGTCTTCTCACAACTAACAAGTCCTTTTCAAGTGGACATTCGCTCTCTTCCTCACTAGATGCATGAGAATGCAATGAATGCTTAGGAGAATCCGAATCATGCTCACTAACTACAATGCCCTCATGCATGTACATACTTCGTTTGGAAGGACAATTTGCAGCTATATGACCATAACTCATACATTTAAAGCATTTAGTATTGGATGTTCTGGTGGGAGACTTAGGTCTAGAAGTAGATGGCTTAGTTTCCTTGGGTTTGAAAGAAGAATCTTTGGAAGGATGTTTAGAAAAAGAATTTTTGTTTCTCCAAGACTTGGAGTAGTATCCATCATTGGAAGCATTTTTGAAAGATTTTTCTTAGCAAGTTGGGCTTCTACCTTCATTGCAAGATGAACTAAAGAGCCCAATGATGAATACTCTTGTAACTCAACAATGTCTTGAATATCCTTCCTAAGACCACTCACAAACCTAGCAATCATAGCTTTCTCACTTTCTTCTAATTCAATTTTAAGCACAAGCGTCTCAAGCTCCTTATAATATTCATCCACATTTAGCGTGCCTTGTTGAAACCGTTGGAGTCTCAACATGAGGTCTTTCCTAAAATGTGGGGGCACAAACCTAGCACGCATATGATCCTTTAAAGAGTTCCAAGAGTCCACGGGAGGACCCTTGTGATAGATAATGTCCTTTACAATTCCATGCCACCATTTCATGGCATAATCACTAAACTCTAGGGTGGCTAGCTTAAGCTTATGCTCATCTTGGATCTCATGGATCTCAAATATTTGTTCACACTTAGCCTCCCAATCTAAATATACATTAGGATCACTAGAGCCATTAAAACAAGGAAGCTTGACCGAAGGAAGCCTAGACTTTGCATCATGATAGAAGCCATTGCCGTAGTGAGTTCTTTCCCCTTGGTGATGATGTCTTTGTCCATGGACTTGGGGTGGAGTTCTCCTTCTCCTATGCTCATCTTCACGGCCAAAATCATTGGAAGAAGCTCTTGTTGAAGGTCTATGATGCTCATCATGAATTGAAGGAGATGGTCTAGCTTGTTGCACCTTCATCTTTTGCAATTTCTCCTCCAAGCGTCTAATGGTTCTTTGAGCTTCATGTAATTCACCAAGGATTGAAGCTTTGGAAGGAGAATTCTGCTTGTATGATGCATCACTTGAAAATCCAGCCATTTTGGAAATAAAAAACAGAAAACACACAAAAACAGCAAACAAGTTAAGAAACAAAAATTAGCAAAAACAGTGAGTGTGGCCAGCAAGAATGTCGAAGTGAAAAGAGGCAGAAAAAGAGGTCACTCTCAAAGAAATAATGTCCTTGCACCAATCTGATCTTGAGGCCTTGGAATCCTCAAATGAAAGATGTCAAAGCAAGTACACCAATCTCAAAGGCAACCACCACAAAACCAAAGAAACAATAAAGACAAACAAGAAAAGGTATAAGCAAAGAAAGGTAATTGCAAAAGGAAAAGTATATGTAAGACAAACTCAAAGAGTAAGGAATGAAAGACAATCAAGAAAATAAAGAACTCAATGAGAAAGTAGGCACACAAAAGAATACTTAAGGAAAAGCACTAGAGTAGATGAAGAAAACAAAAATTTAGCTACTGGAAAAAAAAAATTTAATGCAAACTGTACCGTCCCGTACCCGGGCGTTGACAAAGTCAAGGTCAAAGTCAACGTAAGGCGTCGCCCAGGTGGGGGTGACGCCAAGTGCAGGCATCGCCTAGAGGAAGCATCGCCTAGAGGAAGCGTCGCCCAGAGGGAGCGTCGCCAAGGTGGGGCGTCGCCGAGGTAAAATGACACAAGAGCAAGGCAACCACAGCGTTGCTCCCCGATGCCCATAGGTAGGAAAGACCATGGAGGGGGTGACGCCGTGGGAAGGCCTCAAACCCTGATAACCAGGGGACAGTGTTAAAGAGAAGAGAAAGGTGGCTTCAAGGCCATAGAAATAGCGCCAGTATAGAGCAACCTGACTCGTGAAGTGCCCCTGCCGCCCAGAGACGCCCTTGGGATAGATACGACCCAGGAGAGGGGTCACGCCCGGGGGCAGCCAGGTACAGGGTACGAGGGGAAGGTAGATACGCTCTCACAGTGAGTGAGTAGAGGCTTGGGGGCATGAGTTGGCACCCAAAAAGTCACCCCTTGCGCAGTTGCACTCCCAGGTGGGAGGACTCACACGGGGAAATACCCTCAGATAGGGTAACGGTGCTGTGAGGCCCTCCACGTGTACAGCAGCCAAGTCAGAATAGAAACGCCATTTTGTCAGGTACAAGGTAATTAAGGTTATTTAAAACAATTTCCGTTTCGAGCGTTTAAGGTACTATAAATGCTCCCAAGCGTTTCGAACATCTTAAATGCGCTGAGCGTTTTATAATTAAATGCGCTTTAAGGCGCTTTAAATGCGGGAGTAGTTTAAATAGCGCCTCGAATGTTGGGAACGGGGTTCGAACTTTTGGCAAATTTTCCAGAAACTCTCTAGTTGCTTGCTCGAGCCTTGAGGTTACGCACAAGGGACTAGGGAAAGGGAAAGATCTTTGCCAGAACGACAAAATATACACTAGACACAGTTCATTTAACCACCTTTAGAGTACCCTTCACGGTGCTCCGATACGGAGGTGCACAGTTTTTGGTGTTTCTTGCTGGCTGACTTGAGCCTCAGAGTGCAAACGGCCGCTAGGGCGCCCCTTTTTCCTCTTTTTGCAGGAATCCACAGGTAACCAGTGGGAAGGAGTCTCTAGCTGACGGTTGAGGTTGCGCATGAAGACGTCCTAGGTCAACCGGACGAAACATTTGGCGCCCACCGTGGGACCGATATAAAACATCAGTCCCATCGCAAGTTTGAGAAGACCTATCAAGTCACAGTAACGTGGGAAGAAGCTTGAGGAAACAGTGAAGAATGGCCACCACTAGACGAGGTACTGCACGTGCTGCGGGTGAAGAAATGTCCATGCAGCGGGTGCTGGAGATAATGCAGGGGCTGCAGGATGATATGGCGGAGTCGAAGCTAGAACAAGAACGCATGCAGGCAGATCTCGAAGCCTCGCACGTAAGGAACGAAGAGCTCCGCCGCATTAATGAGGAGTTGCGTCGGGGCCTGAGGAATAACCAGGGGCAACGCGAACAAGATGAGGTGGAGCATCTCACCCCGCCGAGGGAGTTTTCCACTCCCTTCTCGCAGGAGATTTTGGATGCAGCGATCCCCAACACATTCGTGGGACCCAAGGCGATTTTCACTGGAATGGAGGATCCTGAGGCGCACCTCACTGCGTTCCACACGCAGATGGTGTTAGTGGGCGGCTCAGACGCCACAAGATGCAAGCTCTTCATGAGCACTTTGATGGGGATGGCGATGGATTGGTTCATCAGCCTTCCTAACGGCCATATTACCTCCTTCCAGCAGTTGTCGCAGCTGTTCAGAGAGCATACTTGGCGAACAGGGCCCCGCCGCCGGTTTCTTATGACCTGTTTGATGTAAAGCAGTACCAAGGGGAGAGCTTGAAGGAATACATCAACCGCTTCGGGGCCCATGTAGTGAAAACTGGTACCTCGGAGGAGCCCAAGATTGTGTATCCCTTCAGGAAAGGTGTGAGTCCCGACCCTTTTTGCGAGTCTATTATTCGCAATCGCCCAAGGACTTTCGCTGAAATACGGCGTCGAGCGGTGGAACATATCGCTTCCGAAGGAGAGGTGTGTGAGAAACGCACCAGGGTTGTGCCCTCACGCCCAAGAGTGCAAACGCGGAGTCAGACCGTCAGGGTCAATGAGACCACGACGGGAAGAAAAAAGCCAGAGGGGAGACGTCCTTATGAGACAAGAAAACCCCAGCCCCGGCCCCGGGGCCCAGCGGGAGGCGATCGCCCGGTCAGAGAGAGGGTCAGGCCGGCGAGGTACAACTTTGCTGTAGAGTTGAAGGACCTGATCGCCGTGCCTAATATAGTTGAGACGTTGAGGCGACCGGCAAAGACTGATAAGGTGTTAGGGCCTCGAAAAGACTCTTGGTGTGAATTCCACGAGGCTTTCGGTCATCACATCGACAACTGCCTGTCGTTGGGTTACTAGCTAGACGAGCTGGTGAGAAGCGGGTTTCTGAAGGACTACGTCTCAGAACCCGCCACGACCGCCACCCTGCCGGCGCCCACAGAAGAGCAAGCGCACGAGATGCCCGTTCTGGGCGAGGTCCACACCATTGCTGGAGGTTTTTCCGGCGGAGGACCCACCGCCTCCCAGCGAAAGAAATACGCGAGGGGGGTCAACTCGATAGAGGAGAGAATCTCAGGTGATCCGTGGGAGTCGGATCTCGTATTTACAAGGGCGGATCTGCGGGACGTTGTGCCTCACGACAATGACCCCGTGGTCATTTCAGTGGTCACGGCGGGCCGAAAGGTACACAGGGTTCTGGTCGACCAAGGGAGCTCTGCAGACGTCATGTTCTGGTCGACATTCAACAAGGTGCGGTTGTCTCCTGACCTTCTGAGGCCCTACACGGGGTGCCTATATGGGTTTGCAGATAACGAAGTGGAAGTTCGAGGCTACTCGGAGCTGAGGACAACGTTCACAGATGGAGAGGCCTCGCGTACCGAAAGCATTCGGTACTTGGTTGTAAACGCCAACTCCGCCTACAACATCTTGTTGGGGAGACCGGCGTTGAATAGGCTCAACGCAGTATCCTCCAAGCGGCATATGAAGATGAAGCTGCCAGACCTCAGTGGCAGGGTAATAGTTATCAAGTTGGATCAGGAGGAAGCGTGGATGTGTTATGAAAACAGCTTAAAAATGAAGAGAAGCGTGTTCATGGTGTTTGAGCGTCCGCCAAGTGTCAACACGACGATGATTGAGGCGACGCCCGCTGGGTCAACGCCTGGCGGGGCCACACCCGTAGGGGCGACGCCCGAAGCAGATACACTCGTGGAGGAGGTCCCCGAAGACACGGCGTCCACGGAAGAGGCGGCACCCATTCAGGATAATAGCAGGGACCAGCAAGCGGCTAACGTGGTGGAAAGGGAGATTGGCGGCAAAACGTTTAAACTAGGGCGTTTGCTGGGCCAAGAAGAGCAGGAGGCGGTGGCAGAGGTGATCTCACGCCACTTGGATGCTTTCGCATGGTCTGCCTCGGATATGCCCGACATCGACCCTGATTTCCTATGTCATCACCTTAGCATGGACGCCTCGGTCCGCCCCGTGCGCCAAAGAAGGAGAAAATTTAATGAAGAGAGGCAGCTGGTGGTACGTGAAGAAACGCAGAAGCTGCTGAGGGCTGGCCACATCAGGGAGATCCAATACCCTGAGTGGCTAGCCAACGTCGTCCTGGTAAAGAAGGCGAATGGGAAGTGGAGGATGTGCGTGGACTTCACGGACCTAAATAAGGCGTGCCCGAAGGACTCATCGACGCGTTGGTGGACAACGCCTCCGGTTGCAAGGTGCTAAGCTTCCTAGATGCATTCTCGGGGTACAACCAGATCAAAATGCACCCGAGGGACGAGAGAAAAACTGCATTCATGACGGAAACCAACAGTTACTGTTACAAGGTGATGCCTTTCGGGTTGAAAAATGCAGGCGCCACCTACCAAAGGCTGATGGACAAGGTCCTAGCACCCATATTAGGAAGGAATGTGTACGCCTACGTGGATGATATGGTAGTGGCATCGAAGGATAGGGCACAACACGTGGCGGACCTGGAGGAATTGTTCGTCACTATATCCAAGTACCGCCTCAAACTAAACCCCGAGAAGTGTGTCTTCGGGGTAGAGGCCGGTAAGTTCCTAGGTTTCATGCTCACGGAGAGGGGGATAGAGGCGAACCCCGACAAATGCGTAGCGATTATCGCCATGCGAAGCCCGACGTCAGTAAAGGAAGTGCAACAACTGACGGGGCGGATGGCAGCGCTCTCAAGGTTTGTCTCTGCCGGAGGATAGAAGGGGCACCCATATTTCCAGTGCCTCAAGAGAAATAGTCGTTTCGCATGGACCGACGAATGCGAAGCGGCTTTCATCAAGTTGAAGGAATACCTGGCGACGCCGCCCGTCCTCTGCAAACCGGTGGCGGATGTGCCTCTCCGGCTATACTTCACGGTGATAGAGCGAGCCATCAGCTCTGTGCTGGTCCAGGAGCAGGACCAGGTTCAGAAGCCCATCTACTTCGTAAGCAAGGCCTTACAAGGCGCGGAGACGAGATACCAGGCGTTGGAGAAGGCAGCGTTGGCGGTGGTGTTTTCCGCCAGGAGGCTCCGTCATTACTTCCACAGCTTTACGGTGGTAGTAATGACGAACCTCCATATACAGAAGGTGCTGCAGAAGCCTGACGTAGCTGGAAGAATGGTGCGCTGGGCGGTGGAGTTGTCAGAATTCGACATCCAGTATGAGCCCAGAGGATCCATCAAAGGGCAGGTATACGCAGATTTCGTGGCAGAACTCTCGCCCGGAGGTGAACAAGAGGTGGAGGCAGGCTCACAATGGTCGCTCTCAGTTGACGGCTCTTCCAACCAGCAAGGAAGTGGCGCGGGTATAGTCTTGGAGGGACCCAATGGTGTACTGATCGAGCAAGCCCTGCGCTTCGCCTTCAAAGCAAGTAATAATCAGGCTGAGTACGAAGCCCTGATTGCAGGAATGCTCCTAGCTAAAGAAATGGGCGCGCAGAACCTCTTAGTAAAGAGTGATTCCCAACTGATTACAGGGCAAGTGTTGGGTGAGTTCCAAGCGAAAGAACCGCAGATGGCGGCATATTTAAGGTACGTCCAACTGCTAAAGGGAGCCTTTAGCACTCTTGAGCTAGTACATATCCCAAGGGAGCAGAATGCCAGAGCTGACCTGCTCGCTAAGCTGGCCAGCTCAGGCAAGGGGGGCAAGCAGAGGACTGTAATCCAAGAGACGCTTAAGGCTCCGAGGAAATTCATAGAGGACAACAGGGTGGATGTCTTCCATATTAGCACTGCGAGAGGAAGGCCAAGGAGTCATCGTTCCTTGACCTAGGATACGTTGAAGACGCCTCATATCAGCACATACACGGACACGCTCGAAGGAGGAAGGCGTGCGCAAATATGTGTTTTAGCCGAAGGAGACACCTGGATGACGCCATACAGACGGTACCTAGCGGATGGGGTTCTCCCAGGGGAGCCTGAAGAGGGTAAGAAGGTTAAGAGAAATGCCGCAAGGTACACTCTGGTAGACGGAGTGTTGTTCAGGCACGGGTTCACTCACCCTATCTTAACATGTGTAAGCGGCGACGAGTGTACCAGAATAATGACGGAGCTCCACGAAGGCATTTGTGGGAGCCACGTAGGGGGAAGGTCCTTAGCCTCTAAGGTGGTACGCGCAGGTTTTTATTGGCCAACAGTAAAGGAAGATTGCGTGCGACACGCCCAGCATTGTAAGCAATGTCAAAAACACGCCGACTGGCACAAGGCGCCGCCAGAAGAGCTGCGATCCATATACAGCCCGTGGCCTTTCCATACCTGGGGGATTGACATCCTAGGTCCGTTTCTGCTGGCGATAAGGCAGATGAAGTACTTGATCGTTGCCATCGAGTACTTCACCAAGTGGATAGAGGTGGAGCCCGTGGCCCAGATCACTGCGCACAAGGTGCAACACTTTGTGTGGAAGAATATGGATCGAGAAGGTGCAACACTTTGTCGTTTCGGCGTACCTAGGCGGCTGATATCCGATAACGGAACCCAGTTCGCCAGTCAGCAGTTGAGAAACCTGTGTGCTGAGGTAGGCATCAAACAGGTGTTCGCATCAGTCGAACACCCCCAGACTAACGGGCAGGTAGAGTCAGCAAACAGAGTTTTACTGAGGGGGCTAAAGAGAAGGCTAGAGAAGGCCAAAGAGGCGTGGGCGGAGGAAGTACCAAGGATCATATGGGCATACCACACCACGCCCAAATCTTCTACCATGGAGACGCCTTTCAGCTTAGTGTATGGGTGGGATGCGATGATCCCGGTAGAGATACACGAAAGCTCGCCACATTTCCAAAACTTCGTGGTTGAGGAATCCAACGAAGAAAGGCGGGTGAACCTAGACCTACTAGAAGAAGCCAGAGAGGAGGCCAGAATAAAGGCCGAAGCAGTAAAGAGAAGAGTAGAGCGACAATATAGCTCTAAGGTAAAGCCGCGACAGTTTCAGATTGGCGACCTAGTTATGAGGAAGGCTCATCCATACGAGCTGGAGAATAAGCTATCTCCCAAGTGGACCGGACCCTTCAGAATTACCGAGGCTAAGGGCAACGGTTCGTACAACCTAGAGACCTTGGAGGGGGGTCCCATCCCACGCAGCTGGAATGCAGCCAACTTAAAATTTATTTTAGTTGACTTATGTAAGCAGCCATGTAACAATTTAGTTGAAGGGGACACTCTTTTTCCCTTTCGGGGGTTTTTTAACGAGGTCACCCAAATAAAAAAGGAAAAGAAGTTCGAGAAAAACCTTTGTCTTGGTTTCAGTCTTTATCTTCTTCCCGTCCGAAGTGGCGACAGGCATCGCCAAGCACCCGCATCGCCAGGAAAGAAGGCGTCGCCAAGAAAGAAGGCGTCGCCAAGAGAAAGTGTCGTCAAGGTAGAAGGCGTAACCCAAGCGCAAGCGCCGCCCAGAAATATGACAGAGGAAAAACGCACAGTATATGAAGTGTGTGCAAATGTAAAGCATCGTTACAGAAATCAAGCATGGTACAACGGAGTTTTCACAAAGTTTTCACAAAAGAAGCCTTTTCATCACCATCTTTGCACAAGACATCTCCAAGAAGGGGAATAGGAAGAAGATCAAGAGGTGTTAGGGGATTAAACCCATAGACTACCTCAAAAGGAGAATGTGAGGTGGTAGAATTTACTACACGATTATATGCAAACTCAACATCGGGTAGTAAATTCTCCCACACTCTAGGATTCCCCGAAATAAAACATCTCAATAGTTGTCCCAAACTTCTATTCACCACCTCGGTTTGACCATCAGTTTGTGGGTGGCAAGTTGTAGAAAATAAAAGCATAGTTCCAAGCTTGCCCCACAAGGTCTTCCAAAAGTGACTCAAGAACTTAGGATCTCTATCGGACACTATAGACCTAGGAATCCCATGTAGGCGAACCACTTCTTGGAAGAAGAGGTTTGCAATGTGGCATGCATCATCCACTTTGTGGCAAGGAATAAAGTGAGCCATCTTTGAAAAACGATCCACTACCACAAAAATGGAGTACTTTCCCTTTGATGTCTTGGGTAAGCCTAAGATGAAATCCATAGATATATCTACCCAAGGCATTGAAGGGATAGGAAGAGGAGTATATAGACCATGGGGATGCATTTTAGATTTAGCTTTGCGGCAAGCTATGCATTTATCACACAAACTATGAACATGTTTATGCATATGAGAATGTGAGGTGGTAGAATTTACTACACGATTATATGCAAACTCAACATGGGGTAGTAAATTCTCCCACACTCTAGGATTCCCCGAAATAAAACATCTCAATAGTTGTCCCAAACTTCTATTCACCACCTCGGTTTGACCATCAGTTTGTGGGTGGCAAGTTGTAGAAAATAAAAGCTTAGTTCCAAGCTTGCCCCACAAGGTCTTCCAAAAGTGACTCAAGAACTTAGGATCTCTATCGGACACTATAGACCTAGGAATCCCATGTAGGCGAACCACTTCTTGGAAGAAGAGGTTTGCAATGTGGAATGCATCATCCACTTTGTGGCAAGGAATAAAGTGAGCCATCTTTGAAAAACGATCCACTACCACAAAAATGGAGTCCTTTCCCTTTGATGTCTTGGGTAAGCCTAAGATGAAATCCATAGATATATCTACCCAAGGCATTGAAGGGATAGGAAGAGGAGTATATAGACCATGGGGATGCATTTTAGATTTAGCTTTGCGGCAAGCTATGCATTTATCACACAAACTATGAACATGTTTATGCATATGAGGCCAAAAGAAATGTTCATGCAACACATCCAAAGTTTTAGCAACCCCAAAATGTTCCATTAAACCCCCCTCATGAGCTTCTCTAACAAGAGATAATCTAATAGAGCTTTGAGGAACACAAAGACGTTTTCCTTTAAAAAGAAAGCCATCTTGAATAAAAAAGTCTTTGTGTCCTCCCTTAAGACACTCTTGATAGATGAGAGAAAAATCAAGGTCATCATGATAAAGTTCCTTAATGTGATCAAAACCAAGATATTGAGAGGTTAAAAGATTTAGCAAAGTGTATCTTCTAGAAAGAGCATCCGCCACAATATTTACTTTGCCTTGCTTGTGTTTGATCACATAAGGAAATTGCTCAATGAATTCCACCCACTTGGCATGCCTCTTGTTAAGTTTGTTTTGACTTTTCAAATATTTAAGAGATTCATGATCACTATGTATCACAAACTCTTTGGCAAAAAGATAGTGTTGCCAAGTAAACAAAGCCCTAACAAGTGCATATAATTCCTTATCATAGGTGGAATAATTGAGATGACTTCCCTTCAATTTCTCACTAAAATAGGCTATGGGGTGGCCCTCTTGAAGGAGAACAACCCCAATACCTATGCTTGAAGCATCACACTCAATCTCAAATGTCTTAGTGAAATTAGGAAGGGACAAGATGGGAGCATTAGTCAATTTTTCTTTCAAAGTGTCAAAAGCATTTTGTTGTGCTTCTCCCCAATGAAAGACCACATCCTTTTTCACTATGTCATTGAGTGGTGCGGCAATGGTACTGTACCGTCTCGTACCCGGGCGTTGACGAAGTCAAGGTCAAAGTCAGCGTCGAGGTCAAAGTCAACGTAAGGCGTCGCCCAGGTGGGGGTGACGCCAAGCGCAGGCGTCGCCTAGGTGAAGAGACGCCAAGTGCCAGCATCGCCAAGAGGAAGCGTCGCCAAGGCAAGGCGTCGCCTAGGTGAAGGCGTCGCCCAACCAGGGCGTCGCCCAGATCAAATATCACTAAGGCAAGGCAATCACAGTGTGGTTCCCCGATACCCATGGGTAGGAAAGACCATGGAGGGAGCGACGCCGTGGGAAGGCCTTAGACCCCTGATAACCAGGGAATAGAGATAAAGAGAAGGAAAAGGTGCCTTCAAGGCCATAGTGGCAGCGCCAGTGTAGGGCAGCCCGACTCGTGAAGTACCCCTGCCGCCCCAGAGACGCCTTTGGGACAGATACGACTCAGGGGGAGGGTCACGCCCAAGGTAGCCAGGTGCAGGGTACGAGAGGAAGGCAGATACGCTCTCAAAGTGAGTGACTAGATGATTGGGGCATGAGTTGGCACCCAAAAAGTCACCCCTTGCGCAGTAGCACTCCCAAGCAGGAGGACTCACACGTAGAAACATTCCCCGATGGGCAAAAACGTCCCCAGATGGGGTCATGGCGTTGTGAGGCCCTCCACGTGTACGACAGCCAAGTCAGAATAGAAACACCCTTCAGTCAGGTACCAGGTAATTAAAGTCATTCAATACAATTTCTGTTTTGAGCATTTCAGGTACTATAAAGGCTCCCAGGCGTTTCAACGTCTTAAATGCGCTACGTTTTCTAATTAGACGCGTTAATTAAGCGCGTTACGTTTTGTGATTAAAAGCGCTTTAAGGCGCTTTAAATGCTTGGGCAGTTTAAATAGCGCTGGGAATGTTGGAAACAAGGTTGGAACTTTTGGCAAATTTCCCAGAACTCTCTAGTTGCTTGCTCGAGCCTTGAGGTTACGCACAATGGACTAGGGAAAGATTTTTGCTAGAAGGAGAAATACACACTAGACACAGTTTCCTTTTACCACCTTCAGAGTGCCATACGCGGTGCTCCGATACGGAGGTGCACAGTTTTTGGTGTTTCTTGCTGGCTGACTTGAGCGTTGGAATGCAAACGGCCGCTAGGGCGCCCTTTTGTCCTTCTTTGCAGGAATCCACAGGTAACCAGTGGGAAGGAGTCCCTAGCTGACGGTCGAGGTCGCGCACGAAGACGTTCCAGGTCCACCGGACGGAACATTTGGCGCCCACCGTGGGGCCGATATAAAACATCAGTCCCATCACAAGTTTGAGGAGATTTTTCGAGTTACAGTAACGTTAGAAGAGGTTTGAGAAAACAGAGAAGGATGGCCACCACGAGACGAGGTAATGCACGCGCTACGGGTGAGGAGATGTCCATGCAGCGAGTCCTGGAGATAATGCGAGGGCTGCAAGACGATATGGCAGAATCGAAGTTGGAACAGGAGCACATGCAGGCGGACCTCGAAGCCTCGCATGCGAGGAACGAAGAGCTCCGTCGGGTGAATGAAGAGCCGCGCCAGGGCTTGAGGAACATCCCGGGGCAACGTGAACCAGATGAGATGGAACGTCCCACCCCGCCGAGGGAGTTCACCACTCCCTTCTCGCAGGAAATCTTAGACGCAGCGATCCCCAACACGTTCGCGGGGCCTAAGGTGATTTTCACCGGAATGGAGGATCCTGAGGCGCACCTCACTGCGTTCCACACGCAGATGGTGCTGGTAGGAGGTTCAGACGGTGCAAGATGCAAGCTCTTCATGAGCACTTTAACAGGGATGGCGATGGATTGGTTTATTAGCCTTCCTAACGGCCATATCACCTCCTTCCAACAGTTGTCACAACTGTTCAGAGAGCAATACCTGGCGAACCGGGCCCCGCCGCCAGTTTCCTATGACATATTTGATGTGAAGCAATACCAAGGGGAGAGTTTGAAAGAATACATCAACCGCTTCGGGACCCAAATGGTGAAAACCGGTACCTCGGAAGAGCCCATGATTGTGTATGCCTTCAGAAAGGGCGTGAGTCCCGGCCCCTTTTGCGAGTCTATTATACGCAATCGCCCAAGGACTTTCGCCGAAATACGGCGTCGCGCGGTGGAGCATATCGCTTCCGAGGGAGAGGTGTGTGAAAAACGCACCAGCGTCGTGCCCTCACGCCCAAGGGTACAGACGCGGAGTCAGCCCGTCAGGGTCAACGAGACCCCGACGGAGAGGTGTGTGAAAAACGCACCAGCGTCGTGCCCTCACGCCCAAGGGTACAGACGCGGAGTCAGCCCGTCAGGGTCAACGAGACCACGACGGGAAGAAAAAAACCAGAGGGGAGACGCCCCTACAAGACCAGAAACCCCCAACCCCGGCCCCGGGGCCCAGTAGGGGGCGATCGTCCTGTCAGGGAGAGGGCCAGACCGGCGAGGTACAACTTCGCGGTGGAGTTGAAGGACCTGATAGCCGTGCCTAATATAGCCGAGAGGTTGAGGCGACCAGCAAAGACTGACAAGGTATTGGGGCCACGAAAAGATTCTTGGTGTGAGTTCCACGAAGCTTTTGGTCATCACATCGACAACTGCCTGTCGTTGGGGTATCAGCTAGAAGAACTCGTGAGAAGCGGTTTCCTGAAGGATTATGTTGCAGAACCCACCGAGACGCCCACCCTGCCGGCGCCCACAGCAGAACAGGCGCACGAGATACCCGTGCTCGGCGAAGTCCATACCATCGCCGGAGGTTTTTCTGGTGGCGGACCCACCGCCTCCCAGCGGAAGAAGTACGCGAGGGTGGTCAACTCAATTGAAGAGAGAATCTCGGGTGAGCCATGGGAGTCAGACCTCGTGTTCACGAGAGGGGATCTCCGAGACGTTGTACCCCACGACAACGACCCCGTAGTCATCTCAGTCGTCACAGCGGGTCGTAAGGTACATAGGGTCCTTGTCGACCAAGGGAGCTCTGCAGACGTCATCTTTTTGTCGACGTTCAACAAGCTGCGTTTGTCCCCTGACCTTCTGAGTCCCTACACAGGCTGCCTGTATGGGTTCACAGACAACCAAGTGGAAGTCCGAGGCTACTTGGAGCTAAGGACGACATTCACAGATGGAGAGGCCTCGCGCACCGAAAGCATACGATACTTGGTCGTAAACGCCATTTCCGCCTACAACATCCTGTTGGGGAGACCGGCGCTGAATAGGCTCAACGCGGTATCCTCCACGCGGCATATGAAGATGAAGCTGCCAGACCTCAGCGGCACGGTAATAGTTATCAAATCGGATCAGGAGGAAGCGCGGAAGTGTTATGAAAACAGCATAAAAACGAGGAAAAGCGTGTTCATGGTGTTTGAGCGCCCGCCAAGTGCCGACGTGACAATGATAGAGGCGACGCCCACTGGGTCAATGCCTGTTGAGGCCACGCCCGTGGGGCCGACGCCCGAAGCAGACACACTCATGGGGGAGGGTCCCGACCACGCGGCGCCAGCGGAAGAGGCGACGCCCATTCAGGATAACAGCAGGGACCAACAAGCGACTAACGTGGTGGATAGGAACATTGGCGGCAAGACATTTAAACTAGGGCGTCTTCTGAGCCAAGAAGAGCAGGAGGCGGTGGCAGAGGTGATCTCACGCCATTTGGACGCCTTCGCGTGGTCTGCCTCGGACATGCCTGGCATCGACCCTGATTTCTTATGTCATCACCTCAGCATGGACGCCACGGTTCGCCCCGTGTGCCAAAGGGGGAGAAAATTCAATGAAGAGAGGCAGCTAGTGGTACGCGAAGAAACGCAGAAGCTGCTGAGGGCTGGCCACATTAGGGAAATCCAATACCCCGAGTGGCTAGCCAACGTCGTCCTGGTAAAGAAGGCGAATGGGAAGTGGAGGATGTGCGTGGACTTCACTGACCTAAACAAGGCGTGCCCGAAGGACTCGTACCCACTGCCTAGCATTGACGCATTGGTAGATAGCGCCTCCGGCTGCAGGGTGCTAAGTTTCCTGGATGCGTTCTCGGGGTACAACCAGATTAAAATGCACCCGAGAGATGAAAGCAAAACCGCATTCATGACGGAAACCAGCAGTTACTGTTACAAGGTGATGATGCCTTTCGGCTTGAAGAATGCGGGCGCCACATACCAAAGGCTAATGGACAAGGTCCTGGCGCCCATGCTAGGGAGGAATGTGTACGCCTACGTGGATGACATGGTGGTGGCGTCGCAGGATAGGGCACAGCACATGGCAGACCTGGAGGAGTTGTTCGTCACAATATCCAAGTACCGCCTCAAGCTAAACCCTGAAAAGTGTGTCTTCGGGGTAGAGGCCGGTAAGTTCTTGGGTTTTATGCTCACAGAGAGGGGGATAGAAGCGAACCCCGACAAATGTGCAGCGATTATCGCCATGCGAAGCTCGACGTCGGTAAAGGAAGTGCAGCAGCTGACAGGGCGGATGGCGGCACTCTCAAGGTTTGTTTCCGCCGCGGGAGAGAAGGGGCACCCGTATTTCCAGTGCCTCAAGAGAAATAGTCGATTTGCATGGACTGACGAATGCGAAGCGGCTTTCATTAAGTTAAAAGAGTACCTGGCGACGCCACCGGTCCTCTGCAAACCAGTAACAGGTGTGCCCCTCCGGCTATATTTCACGGTAACGGAGCGGGCTATCAGCTCTGTGTTAATCCAGGAGCAGGACCAGAGTCAAAAGCCTATCTATTTCGTGAGCAAGGCGTTACAAGGCGCTGAGACAAGATATCAGGCGCTGGAGAAGGCAGCATTAGCAGTGGTGTTCTCAGCCAGGAGGCTCCGTCATTACTTCCACAGCTTTACGGTGGTAGTGATGACCAACCTCCCTATACAGAAGGTGCTGCAGAAACCTGATGTGGCGGGAAGGATGGTGCGTTGGGCAGTGGAGCTTTCAGAATTCGACATCCAGTATGAGCCCAGAGGGTCCATCAAAGGGCAGGTATACGCAGATTTCGTGGCAGAACTCTCGCCCAGAGGCGAACAGGAGGTGGAGGCAGGCTCACAGTGGTCGCTCTCAGTGGATGGCTCTTCCAACCAACAAGGAAGTGGTGCGGGAATAGTCTTGGAAGGACCAAACGGTGTACTGATCGAGCAGGCCCTGCGCTTCGCTTTCAAAGCCAGTAATAATCAGGCTGAGTATGAAGCCCTGATTGCAGGAATGCTTTTAGCCAAAGAAATGGGCGCGCAGAACCTATTAGTGAAGAGTGACTCCCAACTGGTTACGGGGCAAGTGTTGGGTGAGTTCCAGGCGAAAGACCCGTAGATGGCGGCATATTTAAGGTACGTCGAATCGCTAAAGGGAGCCTTTAGTGGTCTTGAGCTGGTGCATGTCCCAAGAGAGCAGAATGCCAGAGCTGACCTACTCGCCAAGCTGGCCAGCTCAGGCAAGGGGGGCAGGCAGAGGACTGTAATCCAAGAGACGCTTAAGGCTCCGAGGAAATTCATAGAGGATAACAGGGTGGATGTCCTCCATATAAGCACCACGAGAGGAAGGCCAAGGAGTCATCGTTCCTTGACTCAGGATACGTTGAAGGCCCCTCGCATTAGCGTATACACGGACACGACCGAAGGAGGGAGGCGAGCGCAGATACATGTTTTGGCCGAAGGAGACACCTGGATGACGCCATACAGGCGGTACCTAGCGGATGGGGTTCTCCCAGTGGAGCCTGAAGAAGGTAAGAAAGTTAAGAGAAATGCTGCAAGGTACACCCTGGTAGACGGAGTGTTATTCAGGCACGGTTTCACTCACCCTACCTTAACATGCGTAAGCGGCGACGAATGTACCAGAATAATGACGGAGCTCCACGAAGGCATTTGTGGGAGCCATGTAGGCGGAAGGTCCTTAGCTCCTAAGGTAGTGCGCGCGGGTTTTTATTGGCCAACAGTAAAGGAAGATTGCGTGCGACACGCCCAGCGTTGTAAGCAATGCCAAAAACACGCAGACTGGCACAAGGCGCCGCCAGAGGAGCTGCGGTCCATATACAGCCCATGGCCTTTCCATACTTGGCAGATGAAGTACTTGATCGTCGCCATCGAGTACTTCACCAAGTGGATAGAGGCGGAGCCCGTGGCCTAGATCACTGCGCACAAAGTCCAACACTTTGTGTGGAAGAATATTGTGTGCCGTTTCGGCGTACCTAGGCGGCTGATATCCGATAACGGAACCCAGTTTGCCAGTCAGCAGTTGAGAAACCTGTGTGCTGAGGTAGGCATCAAGCAGGTGTTCGCATCAGTTGAACACCCCCAGACTAATGGGCAGGTAGAGTCAGCAAACAGAGTTTTGCTGAAGGGGCTAAAGAGAAGGCTAGAAAAGGCCAAAGGAGCGTGGGCGGAGGAAGTGCCAAGGATCGTGTGGGCATACCACACCACACCCCAATCATCCACCATGGAGACGCCTTTCAGCTCAGTGTATGGGTCGGACGCGATGATCCCAGTTGAGATTCACGAAAGCTCACCACGTTTCCAAAATTTCGTGGCGGAATAATCCAACGAAGAAAGGAGGGTGAACCTGGACCTACTGGACGAAGCCAGGGAGGAGGCCAGAATAAAGGCCGAAGCCGTAAAGAGAAGGGTAGAGCGACAATATAGCTCTAAGGTAAAGCCACGACAATTTCAGATTGGCGACCTAGTTATGAGGAAGGCTCATCCATACGAGCTGGAGAATAAGCTGTCTCCCAAGTGGACCGGGCCCTTCAGAATTACCGAAGCTAAGGGAAATGGTTCGTACAACCTAGAGACATTGGAGGGGGGTCCCATCCCACGCAGTTGGAATGCGGCCAACTTAAAATTTTATTTTAGTTGACTTATGTAAGCAGCCATGTAACAATTTAGTTGAAGGGGACACTCTTTTTCCCTCTCGGGGGATTTTAACGAGGTCACCCAAATAAAAAAGGAAACAAGTTCGAGGAAAAACCTTTGTCTTGGTTTCAGTCTTTATCTTTTCCCTTTTCGAAGTAACGAAAGGCATCGCCAAGCATACGCGTCGCCAAGAAAGAGGTCGTCGCCCAGAAAGAAGGCGTCGCCGAGAAAGTGGGCGTCGCCAAGAAAGAAGGCGCCGCTAAGAGAAAGCGTCGCCAAGAAGCGCAGAGCGCCCCAAGAAAGGTGGTAGAGGAAAAACGCGCAGTGTATGATGCGTGTGCAAATTTAAAACAGCGTTAAAGAAATCAAGCATGGCACAGTGGAGTCAAATTTACATGTATGATCGAAAGGAACGGGAGCAAGGTGAATAGGGCAGACATTACAGGCCCAGTGCTCATACAGAAAATGAAAAAATACAAACGCCTTCAGTGGCCTTCAGACCTTGGCAGGGAGGAGGACGACGCTTCAGTCTCAGCCCTTAACGCCTGGGTGAGCTGTGACCTCCGCTGGGGGTTTATCTTTGAACCTGCACCACGGGAAACAAGAGCAGTGAGGAAACCATGAGTTAGACCACGTAGAGATCTAATGAAGGTAAAAAGCAAAAGTTTCTGAGATAGCCATTCGTACATATGTACTTCTCTAGGGTTCCGGCGTTGAACTCCAAACTGATCAGGGTGGCGGAGTCAAAACCCCCCGCCTCAGCCAGAATCCGACACGCAATCTGGTCGTTCGAGCTTAGTTTCTTGAAGGGTTTGGACTTGAGAGCTCGTGCCTCCCTCACCCAGTACAGCGGGAACCCATCCAGGGCGGAAGGCAAGATATCAGAACAGCAGATCTTGAAAAACCTACCCTTCCACCCCGTAAAGGAGCTTTGGAAGGGAGTCAGGAGAACCCTACCAGGAACGTTGCTGAGGGTCACCCAGAGGTTGTTCCTTTGACATTTCACCTCGAAAAAGTGAAGAAAGATATCAACCGATGGCGCACACCCCATGACATTTCACCCAGAGCTTGTTCCTTTGACATTTCACCTCGAAAAAGTGAAGAAAGGACGTAACAAAAGCCCAGCTGTTGGGGTACAGTTGGGCTGGTGCAGTGTTGATCTCCGTCAGAAGTTCCCTCTCGAACCTGGAGAAGGGCAGACGTACGCCAACGATCTGGAACACCACCTGATAGAAGTAAAAGAAAGGAATCCCGTCGTTGGCGCGTTCGTCCCCACACACCGGCTCCCCCAGGGTGCAAGGGAGCACAGTGATGTCATCGTCATGCCTCCTCGCGAAGGCACAGTGATTATAAGAGCACGAATCTCCTTTGTGTTTCTTGATGGCCAGGGTGGAAAGAAGGCACGAGCACTCATCCAGAAGCTCGCTTGAAGCCCAGGGATACAGATCTTTATGGTTAACCCTGGGGGAAGGAATGTGAGAAGACATGACGGAACAGTGTCGGAAAGAGAGTTGGAGGGTCGAAAGAAGATGGTTCGCTGGAAAGGCGGAGTAATACGTTGGTTAGAAAGGGCACCAGAGTGGCTCTTTGAGAGGAGGAAGATGGTGTAAGAATTAAATATTACGGTTAGAGTGCCAAACGACGCGAATGGGTAAACCATGCAACTAAGCCACGTGGCAGAAAATGAGTGGATGGTCCTGGCACCGCTGGTTAACACTCAGAAAACGTCGTATCGACAGAATGCTCAGGGGTACGACACGCCGTCGAGAATGGATCAGAGACTCAGGAGGTGTCAGAACCTCATCAAGTGGGGGAACGTCCCATCAGCCATACGAAAAGCGCCACGTGGACGGCACGGGTGAGACCTAGGGTCCCTCGCCACCCCGGGCATCGACCTGAGCCAAAGTCAGAACCGACATCGAAGTAAAGTCAACGGTTTAGCCGCCCCGAACGTCGCTAGTGGAAAGTGCAGATGGCGTTGCCACCATGAATCATCGAGGGCGTCGCCGAGAGAGGTGGCGTCGCCAAGAGAGAGGGCGTTACCAAGAGAAAGCGTAGCCAAAGTAGAAGGTATTACCATTTTGAAACGTTTTAAGGCGTCATCAATACAAGTATCAACAACTTCACCTCCCCGATACCCACAGGTAGGAAATACTGTGGAGGGAGACGAAATCGAAGGAGTCAAAGCTAATCACTAGCGGCGTCGCCTCCCTGATACCCGCAGGAAGGAAAGACTGCGGAGGGAGGCGAGATCGCCAAAGGCTGAGTGAATTGCTGGCAGGGTCGTTCCCTGATACCTATGGGGAGGAAAGACCGTGGAGGGAACGACCCCTGGAGGGCTTTGAGCTTTCCTAGCGACTGGCGTTTTTAGGCACCCTGAGGACGATACGGCGCTACGGTAGCAGGCCTCTCCTCATGCGTGGGCGCCAGGCACCGAGAATCAGGGGACCGGCCGCTTAGGAGTTGGAGACACCCCACGGACGATACGGCGCCGTTAGGCAAGCCTCTCCGTGGGCGTGGGCATTGGTGTGTGGCCTTATCCCGAACGTTTGGGGCCTGGAGTATGCCTCAACTTTTGTGTTACAATAACGGCAAAGCCACTGATGCCTTCACGAAGCAGAGGCCTCATAGATATGAAGGCAGAACAAGCCACGAAGGAACGCGATGGGGGGCAAAGCAATCGGAGCACGTGGAAATGAGAAAGGAAGGTAAAATCATACAAACAGAATTTGATAACGCAACGGCACGAATCAATCATGCAAAATCCAAAGTTCCGACAAAGTGCAAAGGAGTTACAAGTTTATCATAGAGTGGCAAAAATAACTATAAAGCTCGAAAGGTAAAGGTGGCGGGTGGGAGACGGCGGCTCAGTCATCCAAGTCGAAGGGCACGACCTTCCCGTCGACGACATGGTGTGTGGGGTCGCAGTTTGAAATATTGATGTCAGGGTTCTCGCAGGACGCCTGAGCCAGAGCCTCTTGGAAGCCCTCTTCAAACGCGCCCCCCATCTCCCCAGTCAGTCCTTGGACCTCCCCTTCTAGTTCTGCAACCCTAGCGTCGTTGGATGTCAACTGTTTGTCCAGGAATTCCTTCTCCACGCGGAGCTTGTTAGCCTCGGCTTGGAGAAGGCTCAAAGCTTCGACCTTCGCAGCCAAGTCGTTCTCTCTCTCGCTTAACTTCTGCCTCCAAGCAGCGTCCAGTTCTTCAAATTTTCTCCGCTGTGCTTCGGAGGCAAGAGCCGCCTCTTACAGGCCAAGGCTTTGGATTTGGTAGGAAGTGAGCTGGGCCAGCTGATCGGCATGCGCCTGTTCAAGTTCGCGCGCATACGCCTCGGCCCCCTCCCTGCCTTCGTGGGCCAGTTTAAGAAAGGATTGGGAAGCTTCCTCCTTGAGCACCCAGTTTTGTCTCTCCTCCTTCAACGCACCCATGGTTCCTCCCAACCTAGTGGGAGTGAAGGCGTCATTCACAGGGGTAGAAGATCCAGAAGCGCATCTGACGGCGTTCCACACTCAGATGATGTTGTCTGGGGGCTCAGATGCCGTGTATTGCAAGATGTTCATGAGCACTCTGAGAGGAATCGCCATGGAATGGTTCGTGAGTCTGCCAGAGGCTCATCTCACGTCCTTCCATCAGTTTTCGAAGCTCTTCACTGAGCAATACATCGTTAACAGAGCACATTCAGTGGTGTCGTACGATCTGTTCGATGTACGCCAGTATCAAGGTGAGTCGCTGAAAGACTACCTCAACCACTTTGGAGCACAAGTGGTTAGATTGCCCAGCAAGGACGAGGATATGATGGTGCATGCGTTTAAGAAGGGAGTGCTGTCGGGTCCTTTCAGTGAATCGCTCATCAGAAGCCATCCCAGCACCTTCGCGGAAATCTGGCGACGCGCGGTGGCGCACATAGTGGCAGAGACAGAGGTTTCTGAGAAAAGAGGAAGTGCAGCACCGCTGAAGCCGCGTGGTGGACAGGGGAAGCAACAGCAGCACATGAGGGTGCATGAGGCAAAGGAGGGAAAGAAGGCGCAGGGAAAACCTCGTCCTTATGCACCCAGGAAGGACCAGGGCAGGGGGCGTGCATGGGAGAATAATGCACCCCCAAGATATGATTTCATGGTAGGGTTGGCGGATCTGATCGCCCTTCCTGCCGTAGCCGTGAGACTCCGAGTACAGAAAAGACAGACAAGGTACTAGGGAGGAAAAAGAACGAGTGGTGTGAGTTTCACCAAGCCTTTGGTCGCACACTCCACTCCTGTTTGGCGTTGGGGCACCAACTGGCGGAGTTGGTAAAGTCTGGGTTCCTAGCAGATTACCAGCGAGAGGTGCCGGGTGATCGCTCGTCGGGATCCCAGGCAGGAGAGCAGCAGCATGAAATCCCTGTGTACGGGGAGGTGCAGACGATTGCGGGGGGCTTCTCCGGTGGGGGATGCACCGCATCGCAAAGAAGGAGGTATGCTCGATCGGTAATGGCCGTGGACTCGGTAGACGAGGGCCATTTCCCCGAGGTAGATATCACTTTCAGGAAAGCTGATCTACGGGACGTTGTACCGCACGACAACGATCCTGTGGTCATCTCCTTCATCACAGCAGGAAGGCGAGTGCACAGAGTGCTCGTAGACCAAGGGAGCTCGGCAGACGTCATGTTCTGGCCGACGTTCAACAAGTTGTAGCTGTCCCCCGATCTGTTAAGGCCATATACGGGATGTCTCTATGGCTTTGCAGGGGATCAGGTAGAGGTGCGGGGGTACATTGAACTGAGGACGACGTTCACCGATGGAACAACAGCCCGCACCGAAAAGATAAGGTACTTGGTGGTTAACGCCCCTTTTGCGTACAACATCTTGATGGGAAGGCCAACACTCAATAGGTTGGGTGCAGTGCCATCGACGAGGCACATGAAGCTGAAGCTGCCGTCGATGGAGGGGACCGTAATAACCATCAAGTCGGATCAGGCTGAGGCTAGGCGCTGTTATGTGAACAGCCTCAGGCAGAAAAGGAGCGTATGCCATGTTACCTCAACACCACCACCAGGAGTGCGCGAAGAGCGATCGGTGGTTAGGGGAACGCGTGGCGACCAGCAGATGGAGGCTGCTACGCTGGGGGGCTCCCAGGTAGCTCAGGTGGAAGCAGAAGAGGAGGGCATGATCACTCCTCACGAGTCAGGGATCGCGAGGGCGGTCATCGCCAGCGAGAAAAGACCCCACCCAACTGAGGGGTGGGTAGAAGTAGATATAAGGGGGAGAAAGTTCAAGCTGGGAGGCACATGGGTGCGTTCGCATGGTCAGCGTCTGACATGCCAGGAATCGACCCTAACTTCCTTTGCCATCGCCTGTCGATGGATCCTAAAGTCCGACCTGTGCGACAGAGGCGAAGGAAATTCAATGAAGAGAAGGGGAAAGTGATCCACGACGAAGCGCATAAGCTTCTTGCCGCAGGGCACATCAGGGAGATCCAGTACCCAGAGTGGCTAGCGAACGTGGTACTGGTTCAGAAACCAAACGGCAAGTGGAGGATGTGTGTTGACTTCACTGACCTCAACAAGGCATGCCCCAAAGATTCCTACCCTCTACCCAGCATAGACGCTCTGGTGGATAGCGCGTCAGGGGGGAAGCTGCTCAGTTTCTTGGATGCATTCTCAGGATACAACCAGATCAGAATGCAGCCCAGGGATGAATGCAAGATAGCATTCATGACAGAACGGTCTTGCTACTGCTACAAGGTAATGCCGTTCGGGCTGAAGAATGCGGGGGCTACCTATCAGCGACTTATGGATAGGGTGCTCTCGCCCATGCTGGGAAGAAATGTGCATGCTTACGTAGATGACATGGTGGTCACATCCCGAGAAAAGGAGCAGCATGTGGCCGATCTGGAGGAACTATTCACCACCATCGCCGGGTACAGGTTGAAGCTCAACCCTGAGAAATGCATTTTCAGCGTGGAGGCAGGGAAGTTCTTGGGATTCCTCCTAACAGAGCGTGGAATCGAAGCTAATCCAGAGAAATGCGCAGCAATCGTGGCAATGAGGAGTCCAACGACGGTGAAGGAGGTGCAACAACTCACCGGTCGGCTGGAAGCATTATCCCGGTTCATGTCCACTGGAGGGGAGAAAGGTCATCCGTATTTCCAGTGTCTTAAGCGCAATAGCAGATTCCTTTGGACACAGGAGTGCGAGGAGGCCTTCATCAAGTTGAAGGAGTACCTGGCAAGCCCACCGGTCTTGTGTAAACCACAGGTGGGCACCCCTCTTCGTCTATACTTTACTGTGACGGAAAGAACAGTCAGTTCAGTCCTGGTGCAAGAGCAAGATCAGGTCCAGAGGCCTGTGTACTTTGTGAGTAAGGTGCTGCAAGGCCCTGAAACAAGGTACCAAGCCCTCGAGAAGGCTGCCCTGACGGTGGTATTTTCAGCAAGAAGACTCATACATTATTTCCACAGCTTCACAGTAGTAGTAATGACAGATCTGCCCATCCAAAAGGTGCTAAAGAAACCAGATGTAGCGGGAAGGATGGTCAAGTGGGCGGTGGAATTGTCTGAGTTCGACATTCAATATGAGCCCCGAGGACCGATAAAGGGGCAGGTGTTCGCCGACTTTGTGGTCGAGCTGTCGTCGGTCGCGACACCTTCGGAAGGGTTGGACTTCCAATGGGTATTATTGGTGGATGGCTCTTCCAATCAGCAGGGAAGCGGCGCTGGGGTCATTTTGGAAGGCCCGAACGGAGTGCTGATCGAGCAGTCCCTCCGTTTTGCCTTTAAGGCTAGCAACAACCAGGTGGAGTATGAAGCCCTGATCGCAGGAATGTTGCTAGCAAGAGAAATGGGAGCAAGAAGTCTGGTTGCCAAGAGTGACTCTTTGCTAGTCACCGGGCAAGTTACAGGGGAGTTCCAGGCGAAAGATCCCCAGATGGCAGCTTACCTAGAGTACGTACAGCTCCTGAAGACGTCCTTCACCGAGTTTGAACTGGTCCATGTGCCGAGAGAGCAAAATGCCAGAGCAGACCTGCTTGCCAAGCTGGCCAGCTCAGGCAAGGGGGGAAAGCAGAGGACCGTCATTCAGGAGACCGTGAAGGTACCGCGAGCGTTCGTGTCAGACAACCAGGTACTTCAAGTGTACAAATCAATGGAGCGTCTGGCGATCGGTCATCGTTCGCTCACTCAAGAGACGTTGAAAGCGCCAAGGGTTAGAGCGCGACCGGCAAAGATCGATGAAGTGATGGAAGTCTGCGCTGTTAGGGAGCCCGACACCTGGATAACACCGTACCAGTTGTATTTAGAAGATGGTGTACTCCCACTGGACCCGGCAGAGGCAAAAAGAATAAAGCGGAGCTCGAGTAAGTTTACTTTGATTGATGGAAACCTGTTTAGATTTGGGTTTTCTCATCCTGTGCAGATCTGCGTGTATGGCGAGCAATGCACTAGACTTATGTCGGAGCTACACGAGGGGGTGTGCGAAAGTCATGTAGGTGGTCGCGCTTTGGCAAGTAGGATCCTCCGCGCAGGGTACTACTGGCCAACGCTGAAGGAAGACTGCGTGAGGTATGCTCAACGTTGCAAACAGTGTCAACTTCACGCAGATTGGCATAAGGCACCCCCCGAGGAGTTGAAGTCCATCCATAGCCCATGGCCATTTCACACATGGGGAATCGACATCCTGGGACCTTTTCCCCTGGCGATAAGGCAGATGAAGTTCCTCATCATGGCCATCGAGTATTTCCCCAAGTGGGTGGAGGTAGAACCAGTCGCGCACATCACCGCACAAAAAGTCGAGCACTTTGTCTGGAAGAACATCGTCTGTCGTTTCGGAGTACCCAAGAGGCTGGTCTCCGACAATGGCACCCAGTTCACAAGTCATCAGCTAAGGAAGATGTGCGAGGAGTTAAAGATACAACAGGTTTTCGCCTCGGTGGAACACCCACAAACCAATGGGCAGGTGGAGTCAACCAACCGAGTACTGCTCAGGGGCTGAAGCGAAGACTAGAGAAAGCTAAAGGAAAATGGGCAGAGGAAGTCCCCAGAATCGTATGGTCCTACCATACCACTCCACAGTCCAGCACCCATGAGACACCCTGTAGCCTTGTCTACGGGACGGATGCCATGATCCCCGTGGAGATACAGGAGAGCTCCCCCAGGTTTTTGAATTTCATTGCCGAAGAATCCAATGAAGAGCGAAAGGTGAATCTCGACCTACTGGACGAAGTGTGAGAAGAAGCCAGAGTTAGTGCTGAAGCCGTCAAGAGAAGAGTAGAACGGAGGCACAACTCCAAGGTGAGGCTCAGGCGCTTCCAGGAAGGACATCTGGTGATGAGAAAGGCGCATCAGAATGAGATGGAAAACAAGCTGTCTCCAAAGTGGACAGGCCCATACAAGGTGGTTGAGGCATTAGAGAATGGAGCTTATCGGCTGGAGACTCTGGAAGGAGGAGCAATCCCCAGGACGTGGAACGCCACCCACTTGAAATTTTATTTCAGTTAAGTTGTAAAGTAGTTGCGTTCTCGCGCTAAAGACACACCCAGTGTATATACTGAAAACAGTTGAACAGATAAGGGGGCACTCTTTTCCCAAAGGAGGGTTTTTAATGAGGCCACCCAATGAAAAGATTATCAGTATATCAAGTGTGCGAAAGTTTTCAAGTTAAAATCCTCCTCGCCCCAGGCGCGAGTGTAGGTGATCGGTTAGGCCTTATTCGCCCTAGGTGCGAATATGGGCGCTAATCTAAGTCCTCCTCACCCCAGGTGTGAGTGCAGGCGACTAGGGTTCGAAAAGCCAGGGGTGTTAGTAAGACCAAGAGAGGGAAAGGAAGGATTTTGACAAACGTCCTTACCCACTTGGCATATACCAATATTGGCCAAGTAAAGCTCTTAGTTTAAACGCTTCTCACCCCAGGAGTGAGGCAGGGAAAGAATGACCCGATCCGCCCAAGGTTGATGACCTTGGGGAAAGTAAGAAGGGTTACCGAGAAACACTCTTCTTCCCCAAAACAAGGTATCACCTCTGACGATCGATGTCCTCTATGCACTTAGCGTTAGAGCGACAGAGAAGCAAAGTGAAGTCCAAAGAACGATGACTGATGAGTTGTTGGTGGGTACGCTGCCCGAAGAACGATGACTGATGAGTTGTTGGTGGGTACGCTGCCTGAAGAACGATGACTGATCAGTTGTCGATGGATGCTAGTGCGTAGCACCTTGTCGGAGGAAACTTTTGCAAACAAGTTCTTACACAACAAGCTGAGGCAGACAGACTACGCCTAGTCAGTCATCCAGTACGAAGCTGTGCATAAGAACTGTCAAAAAGACAAGCTAAGGGAGTTGTTGGTCGTGATCAAGGTAGATCAAAGAGTACAGATCGCGCTAAACCTAAGCTAGTCAACAGTTAGTTGCGCGTAATAAGAAAGACGAAGCTTAAGAAAATGCGAGAGAAAAAGACATATAGCTGAAACAAATATATATATTCACACCAAGTTTTATACAGGTTCAAAGTACAGTAATGGTGCAGAAATATAAAGTTACAAGAAAAGAGCTCAACGAGGAGGAACGAGCTTGCCATCCACCACTTCATGATAAATGCTGAACTGTGAGAGGTCCAAATCCGGGAGAACGCATTGGATCTGCTCGAGCGCCAGCTCGAATCCGTCAGCAAGGGCTTCAGCACCCACGCTCATAAGGTCGGCGTTCTCAGCTTCGAATTTTTGCTTTGAGGCCTCCGCAACATTCTTCTCGGTGGTAAGGGCAGCAATGGAAGAGGCATCTTCTTCCAATTGGCCCTTTGCCTCAGACAGCTTGCTCACCACCTCCTTAAGCTTCTTCTCCCCAGTAGCGGCCGTTTCCCTGGTAGACTCGAGCTCCCCCACTAGTTGTGAGTTCAGTTGGCGTAGGGAGGAGGTCTCGGCCTCCAGGTGGATCACCTTGCTCCGCAGTTGCACCACCTCGCAGTCCAGAGAGTTGACAGCTTGCCCCATCAAGATCTCAGTCTTGATGGTCTCTTGGACCTGAGATAGGTACTCTTTCCTGGACTTTTCCACCATGTCCCTCATCAGATCTACGGACCCTTGGGCAGCCTCAAAGTCACTTTGCAGTGACTCCTTGTCGTGCTCAAGCTCCTTGATCCTCTTCTCCAGGATTAGTTGCTTGCAGTGCTGGGTGGAAAACTCCAGGGAAAGCACTATCTGCTTAGCCAAGTGCATGTCCACCTCCTCCCCGTTCCATTCAATAAGCTCCCGGCTGCGAATGAGCTGTCGGACCAAAGCAATGACTCGGCTGAAATTCTCATTGCTAGCTCCAGAGCCGCTTGGTGGCGAGCTGCCCCCACCACTTTTAGCGGTAGCAGCGGAAGTTGGCGGTGGTGGTGGCGATGTGAGAAGTCCCGGGAGATCCCCCGAGTGAGCAGAATCGCTCCCTGCAGGTGGAGTGGATTGACCAAGAGCTTGGCCTGCTGGGGGAGGAGATGGAAGTGAAGCTGGAGATGGTGATCGAGGAGCTGGAGATGGTAGTTGTTGGGGAGAGGGGAAGGATGTTGGCGCTGGGGCAGGTTGAGCAGAAGGGGGCGAGGCTGAACCTTCCTCTATCTCCACCACTTCAATCTCCCCAGGCTGAAGGGATGAAGCCCCCCCAACCTCTGGAAGTTTCCTCTTGCGGTGTACAAGAGGAGAGCCAGAACTCACCTCTTCGGTTGAGGGGGTAGGGGCAGCAGCAGCTGTAGCAGATGAAGGAAAGGCCCTCGCTAGCCTTCTTCTTTTCCTCACTGGCTCGGGGCTTTCAGCTGGCACGACCGAGAGAGGAGGAGCTGCGATGGGATCGGTGGTGGAAGAAGAAGAGCCAATCATCTTGGCGCCCTAGATTCGGGCAAGTTCCAGCAATGCCTTCCTCCTTTCCTTCCCTGGAGTCATGTCTACATCGAAGGAAAAAAGAAGAGTTAGATGGCATAATTATGCAAGTGGGTCAAAATGTATGCAAGTATGCATGAGAATGTGCAAGTATCCTAAGAGGTGAAAGAAGAAGAGCCTACCTATGTACTTCTTCAGAGCCAACACATCAAACTCGTGTTTGATGAGAAGAGCTGAGTTGTACTTTGCCCCTAGGAACAGCCCACATAGTTCGCGCTCGTAGGGGGCCATGACTTCGAGGCCACGGGGTTTCTTGAACTCGACTCCAGGAACCCAATAAAGGGGAAACCCCTCGAGCAATGTTGGACTTTGCGGGGTAGAAGATATCATATAGAACCTGCCCTTCCAATCCTTGAAGGATTGTTGATACAAGCCCAAGAGCACCCGTCCAGCAACCCCGTTCAGGCTGACCCAGGACCTATCCCCGGGGTTCTTCGCCTCGAAAAAGTATAGGAATACATCTACGGAGGCGTTATGCCCGAAGTAGTTGCAGAGGATCTCGAATGCCCGTATGAAAGCCCAGGCATTCGAATGGAGTTGGCAGGGGGCGACATTTAGCTCCATCATCAGCTCCTTCTCAAAGAAAGTGAAGGGCAGGCGCAGCTTCAACCTCTTGAAGATGGCGGAGTAGACGAAGGTGAAGGGCACCCCATTGGTGGCCCTATCATCCGCACAGATGGGCATCCCTCGAGGAGGAATGCGTATACGGATGTTAAAATCGTTTTCCCGGTCGATGGCGCAAGAAGGCTCATTTGGGTCGTTGCTCAGAAGGGATTTGAGGTGACCCTGCGGTAGTAGGGTGGAGGTTTCGGCCAGCAACGCCAGGGGAGCCCAGTCGTAGACCCTGGCGTTGTCATGGTAGGAGGTTGCATCGGGTGGTGGCGGCGCCGGTGCACTTGCTGAAGGCTGTGCACCAGAGGACGAGGCGACCATTCGAGCGGTTTGTTTCAAGCGAGCCATTGCGAGATAACTGCAATGGAGAAAAATGAAGGGTCAGAGGAATGGAAGAAGAGGAAATGATGAATGGTTCGGTGAAAAACAGAGGAAGGGAAGAAGAAAGAAATGTCCAGGCGAAAAAGAGGAAGAGGGAGAAGCAGAAAGTAGAGTGAGGGGCGCGAAAACCCTAGCGCGGGTCGAGAAGAGGAAAAACAGAGAAGATGAGTGCATGATAATGAAAGGGACGAATGCAATCGGTGAAAAGAGCCTAAATAGACCAAGGAAGAAGAAAAACCATACCTTTGGGTGATCGCGAAAGGTTTGGAGGTAGAAAGCTTGAAGGAAGATAGGCGCGCAGAGAGGGAATTCGAAGTGACCCTGAGAGTGTTGAAGAAGATGCTGAAACAGTGAAAACGCGCGCTTATTTGAATAAGGGAAGCGCTAGCGACACTCCACGCTGGCCGTTGATGCGGCCACGTGTCGCAAGATTAAGGGAGGAAGTTGTAACGTTAAAAGGCAACACGTGAGGTGGCACGTGATGCGGCCCCACTTGCCACGTGGACCGAGAGCGCGACCACTTAGTCTCTCCGCTGAGAACGAGTTCACAGCTCGAGACCAGGGGGCTTGTGATTCGGTCGGTCATCGGTAGTCGATGACGTCAGCAGCAGATAACCACGTGGACCACTCGCAGGGTGACACGTGGATCAGGTGGCAGAGAAATCAGGGAGGAGATCACCCGGTATGGTTATCGGTGGTCAGTAACCCAATGGCCACCGGCAGATCAGTCCAAGATAAACACCACAGGGGAGAATGCGAGAAGCAATAGAGCACCGATCAGTCATCGGGGTTTCGTGTTACACGCAGTTAAACTGGGACTTAGATTCCCAGCTAGAGCGTTACGCATGGACCTCGCATGATCATACCTCAGAGAAAGAAAAGCTCCTCGCCGGTATAATTGTGCACGAGAGTGGCCTGAGGGAGTTAGTAAACCAGTCAGTGATTGGTGACTTCCTCAACCCATTACGTGCATGACGTAGTGGAGGGGAAATCGCGTATGCAGAGAGCAGTGCTTGGTGAGTGTGCCTAGTCCAGCCATACCTGGCGTTCTCCTAGGAATGTGCGATTCACCCAGATGGAAGAAACGCGCTAAGTTACTCCGTGTTTGCACCCATACGTACTCGCCACGCAGAAGGATCACACTCCAAGGCAGCTATGCACTGAGTTGTTTCATGCATAAGTAACTTAGCCAAAAGCCTGAAGAGTAAGAAGTGGCGCCCAAGTCAAGGATGCTCCAGATGGTGACACATGTACAGCTGGATGCGAGCCACGTGTCCAGATGTGTAACTGTCAGGAGAGAGAAAGTGCGCAGGTATATAAGAGATTGTAACGAACTTCTAAGGTACGCACGTTTAGATTACTTCTTTACGCTTGCGAGAACTTGAGTACGCTGAGAGAGAATTTTGCACTGTTCCTTAGAGTTCTTGAGTTTTCTCTTAGTATTTGGTGGTTCAGTCGCTGACTTGGGCGTCGAAGCGTGATCGGTCGCAGCGGCGCCGTTCTGTCTTTTGCAGGTTCTTGAGGTGAATCACGGTGAAGAACGGAGGCTAACACGGCGCATAAGTCGATCCAGGTTTGACGAGGCAAGGCTCTTGCGTCCCGGTCAACAGGCAGGATCATCAGGCGCCCACCGTGGGACCGTGTAAAACTTGTTCCCATCCACAGCGTGAGTTCTTGGAGTTCCTGTAGTTCCTGTGTGGTTGTGTGCTGGTGCAACCTTTTTCCACCGTTCGTTCGAGTTTTTGTTCGGTGGTTTCGAAGTCCCTACCGTTCGTTTGGGTCTTGATCGGTGGAGTGAGGTCTTCCATCGTTCCTTCGAGCTTTCGATCGGTTTTCTTGGAGTTTTTTGCTGTCGCGCGGTTTACAATCGGTTGTTCGGTGCTTTTCCTGTTCGTTTGCGTTTATGGCTAGTGAATCGGGAGCTTGTTGGAGAATCGGCTGTTTGAGTTCACGTTCTTGAAGTTCTTCGGAGTTTACGGAGTTCTGACCGATTGATTGCTGGATCAGTCGTTCCTGAAGGAGGTGTTGTTCGTCGCTCATTGTGATCTGTTAAGTTTTCATGAGAAAGATGAGAAGCAACCGTTCAAGTCCAGTTGCGCCCGTTGCTGCTGAAGGCGCCATGACTATGGCGCAAATGGTGGAGATCATGCGTTCGCTGCAGGCGAATGTGGAAGCCTCGCGCATAGAGCAGGCAAAGATGCACGAGGACCTGGTCGCCTCTCAGGCCAGGAATGAAGAGCTCAGCAAGGTAACTGAGGAATTGCGCTAAGCTCTTCAGGAGCAGCAAGGGCGCCCAGTCGCTGAAGAGGTCGCGCCGTCGACGCCGCCTCGCGTTTTTCCCATGCCTTTCGCTCAGGCAATTACGGACACGCCTATCCCTACGAGTGTGGTACCCGTGAAGGCTGTTTTTACCGGCGTAGAGGATCCTGAGACACATCTCACCACGTTCCACACGCAGATCGTGCTGTCAGGAGGATCGGATGCTGTGTATTGCAAGATGTTTATGAGCACACTCCAGGGAACAACACTGGAATGGTTTGTGAGCCTGCCTACAGGTCACATAACCAATTTCCAGCAGTTTTTGAAGCTTTTCGTCGAGCAGTACATAGTGAACAAGGCGCCCCCTAGGGTGTCTTATGATCTGTTCGACATAAGGCAGTACCAGGGAGAGTCCCTCAGGGACTACTTGAATCGGTTTGGGGCGCAGATGGTCCGCTCGCCGGCCAAGGACGAAGAGATGTTGGTCTACGCCTTTAAGAAGGGCGTGCTGCCGGGACCTTTCTGCGAAGCGCTGATCAGGGCTCACCCCGCCACGTTTGCTGAGGTTAGGCGACTTGCGGTGGCCCACATCGTCGATGAAAGTGAGGTCGCCGAGAAGAGGGGAAGCGTGGCCCCCGCTAGGCCACGTGCACAGACCAGGATCCAGCCACAGAGGGTGCTGGAGACAGCGGCAGCCAAGAGGGATCAGAGGACCCGCCATCCTTATGATCCAAGGAAAAACAAGGGCAGGGGCCCAGGGTGCCCTCAACTGGCACGTCGGGAATACAATCGCCCGCCGAAGCATAAGTTTGTGATGGGATTGGCGGACCTGATCGCCATTCCCAATATAGCAGCCAGGCTGAAGGCGCCGGAGAAGGTGGGCGACAAGGTGTTGGGACCAAAGCCAGATGCCTGGTGTGAATTCCACCAGGGCTTTAGCCACACTGTGGACTCATGTTTGGCGTTAGGATACCAGCTCGACGACCTGGTCAAGAGCGGGTTCCTAAATGACTACCTGCTGGAAAGAAGGACGGGGGGCGCGTCGAGCTCCCAGCCGGCGGGTGGAGAGGCGCAGCAACACGAAATGCCCACTCACGGGGAGATCCACACCATCGCGGGATGTTTCTCGAGTGGTGGGTGCACCGCGTCGCAGAGGAAGAAGTACGCGAGGTCTGTGATGACGGTGGACATGTTCGAAGATCACTCGCCGGATGTGGACATTACGTTCACAAAGCAAGATCTCCGGGACGTTGTACCTCATGACAACGATCCTATAGTCATCTCACTGGTTACGGCGGGAAGAAAGGTCCACAGGGTTCTGGTGGACCAAGGAAGCTCGGCAGATGTGATGTTCTGGCCGACTTTCACACAGTTGTAGTTGCCCCTTGACCAGCTGAGGCCCTATGGAGGGTGTTTGTATGGTTTCTCTGGCGATCAGGTGGAGGTCAGGGGGTATATAGAGTTAAGAACTACATTCACGGATGAGGCGGGCTGGAGGACGGAGAAAATCAAGTACCTCGTCGTGAATGCTCCCTCGGCATATAACATTCTCTTGGGAAGGCCAACACTCAACAGAATAGGAGCTGTGCCTTCGACCAGGCACATGAAGGTGAAGTTGCCATCAATGGAAGGGGTGGTGATCACCATCAAATCTGACCAGAAGGAAGCGAAGAAGTGCTATGAGAATAGCCTGAAAAACAAGAGGTCAGTAAGTTACATCACAACGACGCCGCCTCCCGGTGTGAAGCCCAAGCCAACAGAATGGCGAGTTGTTGGTGCGGCGATGGAGGTAGCCGCCGGGGGCGACGTCGCCATGATGGATGCCGATGCTGAGGGGGAGAACGCTGAGTGGGAAGAAGATGCGAGGAACCGCCCAGAGGAAGCGAGGGAGCTGGGAATCGCCAGGGCGGTGATCGCCAGGGAAGCTAGACCTAAACCCGTCGAGGAATGGCTCGAAAGGGAGATCGGGGGCAAGGTCTTCAAGTTGGGAAGATCCTTGGAGGCTCAGCTCCAAGACCAGATTGCCAAGGTGATAGAGCGGCATCTGGATGCTTTCGCATGGTCTGCTTCAGACATGCCGGGAATTGACCTCGACTTCTTGTGCCACCATCTAGCAATGGACAACCAGGTCAGGCCGGTGCGACAAAGAAGAAGGAAGTTCAACGAGGAGAGAAGGCAGGCGATCAGGGACGAAACCCAGAAGCTCCTCGCTGCAGGCCATATCAGGGAAGTCCAGTACCCTGAGTGGCTAGCCAATGTCGTGTTGGTGAAGAAAAGCAATGGGAAGTGGCGCATGTGCGTTGATTTCACTGACCTGAACAAGGCTTGTCCAAAGGATTCGTATCCTTTGCCAAGCATAGACGCCCTGGTCGACAGTGCTGCAGGGTGTAAGTTGCTGAGTTTCCTGGACGCCTTCTCGGGGTACAACCAGATAAAGATGCATCCCATGGATGAAGAGAAGACCGCCTTCATGACCGAGAGATCGTGCTACTGCTACAAGGTGATGCCCTTTGGGCTGAAGAACGCGGGGGCCACGTACCAGAGGTTGATGGATCGAGTACTTGCACCTATGCTGGGGAGGAATGTGCAAGCGTACGTAGATGACATGGTCATGACCTCGCTGGAGAAGAGCAAGCATGTCGCGGACTTGGAGGAGTTGTTCACCACAATCGCCAAGTTCAGATTGAAGCTGAACCCCGAGAAGTGCATTTTTGGCGTAGAGGCAGGTAAGTTCTTGGGATTTCTCTTGACTGAAAGAGGGATAGAAGCCAATCCTGATAAGTGTGCTGCCATCTTGGCGATGAGGAGCCCAGCTACCGTGAAGGAAGTGCAGCAACTTACAGGTCGGATGGCCGCCCTTTCTCGTTTCGTATCAGCCAGCGGAGAGAAGGGCCATCCGTATTTTCAATGTTTAAGGCGAAACAACAAGTTTGCCTGGACGAAGGAGTGTGAAGAGGCCTTCGTCAAGCTTAAAGAGTACCTGGCGAGCCCGCCGGTTTTGTGCAAACCGCTGGCGGGAACCCCCCTCAGGTTGTATTTTGCTGTAACTGAGAGGGCGGTAAGTGCGGTGCTCGCCCAAGACCAGGACCAGGCTCAGAAGCCTATTTATTTCGTCAGCAAGGTGCTGCAGGGCCCGGAGGTGAGGTATCAGGCCTTGGAGAAAGCCGCGCTGGCTGTGGTATTTTCGGCGAGGAGGTTGAGCCACTATTTTCACAATTTTACAATACTGGTGATGACCGACTTGCCCATCCAGAAGGTTCTGAAGAAACCCGATGTAGCCGGGAGGATGGTGAAGTGGGCGGTGGAGCTGTCGAAGTTCGATATCAAGTATGAGCCCCGAGGTCCGATCAAGGGGCAGATCTTCGCTGACTTTGTGGTCGAACTCTCTTCAGAAGCGGCACGAGTTGAGGGGGATGATTTCCGTTGGGTGCTCTCGGTGGACGGGTCATCAAACCAGCAGGGTAGTGGTGCTGGAGTCATCTTGGAAGGGCCCAACGGTGTGCTGATTGAGCAATCCCTGAGGTTCGCCTTCAAAGCCAGCAACAATCAAGCAGAGTATGAGGCGCTGATCGCCGGAATCTTGCTGGCTAAGGAGATGGGAGCTAGGGTGCTGATGGCTAAGAGTGACTCACTGCTGGTCACGGGACAAGTAACAGGCGAGTTCCAGGCCAAAGATCCACAAATGGCGGCTTACCTGGAGTATGTCCAGGAGTTGAAGAGTTCCTTTGTCTCCTTTGAAGTGGTGCATGTGCCCAGAGAGCAGAATGCCCGAGCTGACTTGCCAGCGAAGCTCGCCAGTTTAGGCAAGGGGGGTAGGCAGAGGACGGTGATCCAAGAAACTCTGAAAACGCCCAGAGCATTTGTGGCAGATCACCTGGTTCTTCAAATAAGCAAGTCGACAGAGAAAGCGGCGAGGAGTCACAGGTCTTTGACTCAGGAGACCTTGAGATCGCCGAGAATAAGAGCATGTCGGGGAGAGAAGGTGAACATGACGCGGGTCTGCGCTACGCATGAGCCAGACACGTGGATAACGCAGTACCAGCGATACCTGGCAAATGGCCTTCTCCCATTAGATCCGGCGGAGGCTAGGAAGATAAAGAAGAATTCTAGCAAGTTCACAATGATTGACGGCGAGTTGTATAGGTTTGGGTTCACACACCCACTCCTGGAATGTGTGCACGGAGAGAAATGTACAAGAATCATGGCCGAGCTCCATGAAGGGATCTGCGGAAGTCACGTCGGGGTTCGAGCTCTGGCCGCAAGGACCCTCCGTGCAGGTTACTATTGGCCTACAATGAGGGAGGACTGCAAGAAGTATGCACAGTGTTGCAAGCAATGTCAGCAGCACGCCGATTGGCACAAGGCGCCTCCCGAGGAGTTGAAGTCGATTTACAGCCCTTGGCCGTTTCATACATGGGGGATCGACATTCTGGGACCTTTTCCATTGGCGATCAGGCAGATGAAGTACTTGGTGGTGGCAATTGAATATTTCACCAAGTGGATCGAAGTAGAACCAGTGGCCCAGATCACCGCACACAGGATCGAGAGCTTCATGTGGAAGAATATCGTGTGCCGGTTTGGTGTGCCTAAGCGCCAGGTGTCGGACAACGGGACTCAGTTTGCAAGTCACCTGTTGAAGAAATTGTGCGAAGGAGTGGGAATTCAACAAGTATTTGCATCCGTCGAGCACCCTCAGACAAATGGCCAAGTAGAGTCCGCCAATCTGGTATTGCTGAGAGGTTTGAAGAGAAGGCTAGAGAAAGCCAAGGGATCGTGGGCTGAGGAGGTACCCCGTATAGTTTGGGCGTACCACACCACCGAGCAATCAGGAACCCATGAGACCCCGTTTAGCCTGGTCTATGGGTGCGACGCAATGATTCCAGTGGAGATCCAGGAGAGCTCGCCGAGATTCCAGAACTTTGTAGCGGAAGACTCGAACGAGGAAAGAAGGCTGAATCTTGATTTGCTGGACGAGGTCAGGGAGGAGGCGAGATTAAAAGCTGAGGCGGTGAAAAGAAGGATTGAACGAAGATATAACTCGAAGGTGATGCCAAGGCAGTTCAAAGAAGGCGACCTGGTGATGAGGAAGGCCCACCAGTACGAGATGGAGAACAAGTTGTCGCCTAAGTGGACGGGACAGTTCAGAATAACCGAGGCGCTCGGGAACGGCGCCTACCGCTTAGAGACGTTAGAAGGAGGGGCGATTCCTCGCACTTGGAACGCCACGCACCTCAAGTTGTATTACAGTTAAAAACTTTGTAAGTAAAAACAAACACGAAGAGCTTTGCAATGTTTCTTTCAAAACAGTTTGAAGGGGGCACTCTTTTTTCCCTAAGGAGGGTTTTTAATGAGGCCACCCAATAAAGAAGAGTTTTCAAAGTTTAAAGTGTTTTAGATTGCATGCTTGTTTTTCTTCCGAAAGTTTTGAAGAAAGACCTTGTCACTTATATGTGATTTAAGGCGAGTTGAAGTTATGTTGCATGCTTTCTAAAAAGTTTTAAGTCCCTATCGCTTTTTGGCGATTAGCGGCATCAGTTGAAGTTTTAAAAGTCCTCATCGTCTTTCGGCGATCGGAGGCACCAGTTAAAAGACCTCAACGCCCTCGTGCGTTCTGAGGCGAGAAAGAGTGAAAAGTCCTCAGTGCCTTCAGGGGAGAGAAGATGTAGCCCCGGGCAATGTAGAGGCACCAGTAAAAAGTCCTCAGTGCCTCCAGGGAAGAGAAGATGTAGCCCCTGGGGCAATGTAGAGGCACGACCTAAAGACCTTCTCGCCGTCGAGCGAGTTCAGGCGAGCTAAATACCTTATCGCCGTCGAGCGAGTTCAGGCAAGATAAAATCCTTCTCGTCCTGAACGAGTTCAGGTATGGTGTAAAGGGTGGAAGAAGTTCAGAGGGTGGCTAAGGTAGGTTCAAAGAGAACGCCCGACCACCCGGTTCCTTGTTCTGAAATCCAGTGAAGGTAGGGAAGGATCCGAAAAGCGCCTCTACCCCCAGATGAGGGAACAATGGCCAAGTTACGAAGGCAAGTGGAAGCTGGTATCGCCAAGGCTCTTTGGCGATCAAAGGAAATTCGAGCGATGGCAAGAGTTAAGGCCCGTTCTGATGGAGCAGATCAGGTGAACTCTGTCTTAAACTCTCAGTCGGGTTGAAACTCGCTGTTTAGTAAGTGGTTTCACGCTGAAGTTCATTACCTTAAAGTTCACAAGTTATTAGAATGTTATCGTTCGAAACTTGATAGTTTGAAGCAGTTAGTGAACAGTTGCGCTCGTAGAATTGCTAAGTCAATTTCGTTTAAGCGACTTGTACAAGAAGAAATAAAGCTAACAGAGAGATTATATGAAGAAGCAAAAAAACTTCATAACAAAGTGGTATCAGATCGAAATACATATACAAAAAAGGAAAGTTATTACAAGTAAGTCTGTGCAAGAGAAAAACAGATGAATAAGTGATGGAGGGAAGCAGCTAATCTTCAGAAGGAACGATCTTCCCATCCACCACTTCGTTGTTTAGTGACACCATGGAGAGGTCCAGATCAGGGTACTGGCAGGCAAATTGCTCCAGGGCGGCGTCAAACCCAGCAGCGAGGACTTGGGCGGAGCTCAGCTCGAGCTCTTCATTTTGCTTTTTGAGCCCCTCGGTTTGCCGCTCTAGCTCATCAGCTCGTTTCTTTAGTTCTTCAGTTTTCTCGCGAGCTTGAATAAGGTCTTCAACAACCTTCTTGTTTTCCTCCTGCGCCCGAGCCAGCTCTGCAGCGATCTTTTCATTCTCCTTTCTGGCTTCGGCGCAGCCACGGTGTCATCCCTCTCTTTCTCAACTTTTCCTAAGAGGACCTCCCGATCTACTGACCTCTTCTCAAGGCTCTCTACCTTGGCTGCATCTGCTTTGTTCGATGCCTCCAGGTCAGCCACCTTGAGACGGTAGGGAACCAGTTTGCTCTCCAGCTCAATTTTCTCTTGAGCTAGGAGGTGCACCTTCTGGCGCAGATCGGTGGCCTCCTTACGCGCCACCCTCAGCTCAGTGCTCATGGCGTCCTCCACTCTGGAATTTCTCCGCCTCGATCCTTATTAGGCGATTCTCCTTTTGGAGCACGAAGATGTCGTCCTGAAATTTCTTGTTGGAGCTCTCCACAGCTTTTGATATGATGGAGGGGAGGTCCTCTGCCATCATTCTGAGTTTGGCTGTGAAGGGTCCCCAGATCCCTTTAACCGCGAGGGGAAGGCTTGCAACCGCTGTTGGTGGAGGCGCTGAAGGAGCCTGGTGCTGGCTCTCACCACCGCCCTCTTGGATTGGTTGAGTTTGGGCTTCTTGGCGTGGTGGTGACGTAGGGGATTCAGTGATGATGATCGGGGAGTTATGAGCGTCTTCGTCCCCACCTGGCGCAGCTTCGGCGATTGAGGCTGTTGAAGGAGGACCCTCCACAGCGGATACGAATGGCGTGGAGGCGCTCAGAGGGTTTTCCATGAAGTTGGGCTCGTTGGCCTCAACCGCAGGAAGTGCAGCCGCCAAGGGCACTGCTTGGACTGGCGGCGTTGGGGCTGGGGGAGAAGGTGGTGTTGGTGTTGGAGCTGGGGGAGAAGGTGGTGTTGGCGTTGGAAGGGCAGGTGGAACAGGTGGTGAAGAAGGGGCCGCCCTTCTCCTTTTGGTGATAAGGCCATCCTCTGTTGCCTCATCGTCCTCTTCTTCATCTTCTTGGACCACTTGAGGAGTTTTCCTCTTTGGTTTCCTCAAGATGAGTTTCTTTCGTTGAGGGGCGGGCAGAGCTTCTGGAGGAGTCGAGCCTTTGGGGGGCTATCTGCCCTGGGCAGCGGCGATCTCCACCACCGAGTTTGGCACGGTTGGAGAACCCGATGCCAGTTTGTGGGTGCAGGCGAGCGCCCTCAATTCAGCTAGCTTGCCTTTGCCCAGCATGAGATATTCACAGAGCAAAAGCATACGAGTAAGCTCAAAGACAAAGTAAAGTATATGAGTACATGTGCAAACCATGTCTAGTGCGTAGCGAGCAGAACGCCCAACAACAAATAACAGAGATGCAACACAAGACAAAAACCCAGATGTTGAGGTAAGCGCTAACCTATGTGAGCTTCGAGTTGGCCCTCGAAGAACTCGAAGGAAATTATGGAGGAGGTGGGAAAGGTTATGTTGGCAGCTGCTACGCTCCTCCAGAAAAGGCAGAGGTCCTTGTCCAACTCGCCCATGTTGTCGGGACTTCTGGGCCTCCTGAAGCTCTCTTTGGTGTCTTTGTTCCCCTTGTGCACCCAGTACAAGGGGAAGCCGTCGAGCAGAGAGGGATCTTGGTCGTTGGCGCACACCTTCACAAATTTTCCCTTCCAATCTTTGTAAGATTGCTGAAAGATGGAAAGGATCGATCTCCCAGCGATCCCATTCAAGCTAATCCAGAGGCGGTCTCCTGGATTCTTAGCTTCAAAGAGGAAGAGAAAAACGTCCACCGACGCTGGCAGTCCCAGGTGTGCGCACATAATCTGGAACGCCCTTACGAACGCCCAGCTGTTAGGGTGAAGCTGGGCAGGGGCGATGTCGAGCTCAGTTAGCAGTTCTCGCTCGAAACGAGTAAAGGGAAGTCGGAGCTTCACCTTCTTGAAAAGCATCGCGTAGAGAAAGCAGAACAACTCGTCGTTGCTCGCTTTGTCGTCAGCGCAGATTGGCCCATCCGGGTGGCAGGGCAGCACGGCCATTTTGCTGTCGTGCTCCTTGTGAAATGAAAGATCAGACTGGTCCCCTTTCCTTAGTCGGTGCACCGCCAGCACAGAGTTAACTGAAGAAGTTTCTTTCAGCAGAGCCGAGTTGGCCCATGGGTAAAGTTTCTTGTAGTCTGGGGTAGGGATGGAGGCTCCTCCGGCGACTGGTGGAGTAGCCTGAGCAAGGTTGGGGCGAGAGGTTGCAGGCCTCTCAGCCTGGGAAGAGGGAGCACCAGGTGCTCGCGAGGGGTTATGCACTTGTGATGGAGGGTTTCGTGATGAAGGAGGAGGATTCGCGGTGGTCTTTGTTCGAGCCATCACGGGAACTGCAAAGGAAAAAGGAAAAGAAAGGTGAGCGAAGGTTGCAAAGGTCGACTTGATTGTGAACGAAGGATGAAAAACGAATGAACGAAAGTTCGTTGTGATGGAAGAAATGGAAGACGAAGCCCTAAGTCGCGAAAAGGGAGAAGAAGAAGAAACAACCCACGGCGTATGCACCAGACAGTTAATGGATGATGCGAATCGGTTAAAATGCAGCAAATATCAACAGGGGAAGTGAAAGAAGTACCTTTCGATGATCAGACAAACGCTGAAGGGAGTTGGGGATTGAGAGAGTTGAAGAGCGTCGTGGGTTTGCAGAGGAAACTCAGGGCGTTTGAGAAGGCAAAGAGATGATGGAACAGTAGAAATGAAATGGGTTTAAGGGTTTTTCAAACGATTTTTGGAAGCATAAACGACAGCTAAAGATGACCGTTGATGAAGCCACATGTCGAGCGATTGGAAAAGTGTTTGGTGGAGCGTCAGGAAAGCAGAAAGTACGAACGATTGGAATTCTGCGCCAGTGCCACGTAGATCGGTAGTGACGTGACTTCATGCATAAGTAACTTAGCCAAAAGTCTGAAGAGTAAGAAGTGGCGCCCAAGTCAAGGATGCTTCAGATGGTGACACATGTACAGCCGGATGCGAGCCACGTGTCCAGATGTGTAACTGTCAGGAGAGAGAAAGTGTGTTGGTATATAAGAGATTCTAACGAACTTCTAAGGTACGCACGTTTAGATTACTTCTTTACACTTGTGAGAACTTGAGTACGCTGAGAGAGAATTTTGCACGGTTCCTTAGAGTTCTTGAGTTTTCTCTTAGTATTTGGTGGTTCAGTCGTTGACTTGGGTGTCGGAGCGTGATCGGCCGCAGCGGCGCCATTCTGTCTTTTGCAGGTTCTTGAGGTGAATCACGGTGAAGGACGGAGGCTAACACGGCGTAGAAGTCGATCCAGGTTTGACGAGGCAAGGCTCTTGCGTCCCGGTCAACAGGCAGGATCACTCCGCAAGGGAATAACTTAGGCGCACAAAGAGATGCGCTAGAGCCCTTCAGGAGGTGGCACGTGAACGGTTAGATGTGAGTTGCATGCCTCCACGTGTCACTGTCTGAGAGGGGCGCGGCCCAGATAAAGGTGCACTCCGTGTCGTGAAAGGTACAGACAGAAAACCCAGACACCCACGACCCTGACTGTGGTACGTTTTCGTATAAAAGCATAACAGAATTCTGACACACGAGAGAACAGCGTAGCAGAATTTTGTTAGGCACAGACACAAAGGGAGATAAAAAGAGAATCAGAGAGAAATACACACACACATTATTTTCTAGTGATTCTGTGATCTAACTTGAACGTTGGAGTGCAAACGGCCGCTAGAGGCGTTGTCTGTGTGTTTGCAGGTTGCGTTCGGAGTTCCCAGAGGAGGAGGTTCTAAGAGTATTCTTGCAGATAGCACAGTTGCCATAGGCGGGTCAAGCAAGCGACAAGGCAATTCCTCCACACTCGAGTTGTCGGCAGGATCACAATCTATGGTGATTCAAAGATAAGCTATAAATGAGAATGTCATCAAAGTAAACAACAACAAACTTACCAATGAAAGGTCTAAGAACATGATGCATGAGGCGCATGAAAGTACTTGGTGCATTGGTTAGGCCAAAAGGCATAACTAACCACTCATATAAACCAAAGTTGGTCTTAAAAGCCGTCTTCCATTCATCACCCGGTTTGATACGGATTTGATTGTAGCCGCTTTTAAGATCAATCTTTGAAAAGATTTTTGAACCATGTAATTCATCCAACAAATCATCTAGTCTAGGTATGGGATGCCTATACTTAATTGTTATGTTATTGATGGCCCTACAATCCGAACACATTCGCCATGTGCCATCCTTTTTTGGCACTAAGATGATAGGCATAGCACAAGGACTCATGCTATCTTGCACCCACCCTTTCTCAATCAAAGCCTCAACTTGTTGGCGAATTTCCTTGGTTTCACTTGGATTGGTCCTATATGCTGGACGGTTTGGTAAAGAAGAGCCCGGTATCAAATCAATTTGGTGCTCAATCCCTCTCAAAGGTGGAAGTCCATTTGGAGGATCTTGAAACACATCTTTGAACTCTTCTACCAAATTTTCCAAGCAAAAAGGACTATCAACAAGTGATTCTACTCTAAGAGTTATAGGGATGGCTAAGAAAAGAGGATGATGAGCCACTATTTCCCTTTCAATGTCACGCCTAGACACAAGGAGTGTAGGCTTAGAACTCTTATCTTTTTTATCTTTTTTATCTTTTTCACTCTCCCTCTTTTTCTTCATGATAACTTGGTCCTCATGGACTTCTCTTGGAGAGAGAGATTTTAAAGTAACCTTGTGACCATGGAATTCAAAAGATAGTTTGTTGGTAAAGCCATCATGTAAAACTTTTCTATCAAATTGTCAAGGCCTTCCCAAAAGAACATGAGTGGCTTCCATGGGCACAACATCACATAATACCTCATCTTTGTATTTTCCAATGGAGAAATGGATGAGGACTTGTTTATTGACAATTATTTCTCCTACTTCACTAAGCCATTGTAATTTGTAGGGCTTTGTATGAGAGATAGTAGGCAATCCAAGCTTATCTACTACTCTTGTACTAGCCACATTTGCACAACTACCCCCATCCACTATCAAGGAAAAAATGTTGTTTTGAATAAGACATCTTGTATGGAAAATATTTTCCCTTTGACATTCATCAAAAGGTTGTGAAACTTGTCCAAGAAGTCTTCTCACAACTAACAAGTCCCTTTCAAGTGGACATTCGCTCTCTTCCTCACTAGATGCATGAGAATGCAATGAATGCTTAGGAGAATCCGAATCATGCTCACTAACTACAATGCCCTCATGCATGTACATACTTCGTTTGGAAGGACAATTTGCAGCTATATGACCATAACCCATACATTTAAAGCATTTAGTATTGGATGTTCTGGTGGGAGACTTAGGTCTAGAAGTAGATGGCTTAGTTTCCTTGGGTTTGAAAGAAGAATCTTTGGAAGGATGTTTAGAAAAAGAATTTTTGTTTGTCCAAGACTTGGAGTAGTATCCATCATTGGAAGCATTTTTGAAAGAGTTTTTCTTAGCAAGTTGGGCTTCCACCTTCATTGCAAGATGAACTAAAGAGCCCAATGATGAATACTCTTGTAACTCAACAATGTCTTGAATATCCTTCCTAAGACCACTCACAAACCTAGCAATCATAGCTTCCTCACTTTCTTCTAATTCAATTTTAAGCACAAGCGTCTCAAGCTCCTTATAATATTCATCCACATTTAGCGTGCCTTGTTGAAACCGTTGGAGTCTCAACATGAGGTCTTTCCTAAAATGTGGGGGCACAAACCTAGCGCGCATATGATCCTTTAAAGAGTTCCAAGAGTCCACGGGAGGACCCTTGTGATAGATAATGTCCTTTACAATTCCATGCCACCATTTCATGGCATAATCACTAAACTCCAGGGTGGCTAGCTTAAGCTTATGGTCATCTTGATCTCATGGATCTCAAATATTTCTTCACACTTAGCCTCCCAATCTAAATATACATTAGGATCACTAGAGCCATTAAAACAAGGAAGCTTGACCGAAGGAAGCCTAGACTTTGCATCATGATAGAAGCCATTGCCGTAGTGAGTTCTTTCCCCTTGGTGATGATGTCTTTGTCCATGGACTTGGGGTGGAGTTCTCCTTCTCCTATGCTCATCTTCACGGCCAAAATCATTGGAAGAAGCTCTTGTTGAAGGTCTATGATGCTCATCATGAATTGAAGGAGATGGTCTAGCTTGTTGCACCTCCATCTTTTGCAATTTCTCCTCCAAGCGTCTAATGGTTCTTTGAGCTTCATGTAATTCACCAAGGATTGAAGCTTTGGAAGGAGAATTCTGCTTGTATGATGCATCACTTGAAAATCCAGCCATTTTGGAAATAAAAAACAGAAAACACACAAAAACAGCAAACAAGTTAAGAAACAAAAATTAGCAAAAACAGTGAGTGTGGCCAGCAAGAATGCCGAAGTGAAAAGAGGCAGAAAAAGAGGTCACTCTCAAAGAAATAATGTCCTTGCACCAATCTGATCTTGAGGCCTTGGAATCCTCAAATGAAAGATGATCCTGCCTGTTGACCAAAACGTTGGAACTTGCCTCGTCCAACTTGGATCGACGTGCGCACCGCTTCAACCTCCGTCCTTCGTCACGATCCACCTCAAGAACCTGCAAAAGAACAGAGCGGCGCCGTTGCGGCCGATCGCACTCCAACGCCCAAGTCAGTGACTGAACCACCAAATACTTCAAGAGTAACACTCAAGAACTCTCAAGGAACCGTGCAATGTTCTCTCTCACAGTATACTCAAGAAACTCGCAAGCGTAAAGAAGACAATCTGAACGTGCGTACCTCAAAAGTTCGTTGGGGAACCCTTAAATACCTGGTCACTTTCTCTCTCCTGGCAGTTACAGACCTGGACACGTGGCTCGAATCCAGCTGTACACGTGCCATCATCTGGAGCCTCCTTGACTTGGGCGCTGTTTCTGACTCTCCTTTGGCTAAGTTACTTATGCATGATATTGCTCAGTGCATAGCTAACTTGGAGCGCGATCTCTACTGGAATTGGCGAGTTAGGGTGCCTTCGTACACCTTCCCTGTGGTCTCGCTGGCCGCCTTCATAATCTGCACCACCTTCATCTTCGGCGATGTGCTTGCTCCGGCGATCTCTAATCACTTGGTCGCCTGAGTTTACATCTGGCGACTTCATCTTTAACCCGGTGACCGCCGGTTCTGGTATACTGGAGATCGGAGCACGCCAACTTAATAACTGGCGATTTCACGAGCCCCCCGACTTCCTTCCCTTCTGCTAACCTGTCATCTCGTCAACACGCCTATACCGTAGCTTGGTGCCACGTCATCATTTCCGACTACCAGGGCGGTACACAAGCCCCCCAGTCTTAAGCGAAGACTTGTCCAGCGAAAAGACTAAAGGAGTCACGTCAATACCGATCTACGTGGCATTGGCGCAGAATTCCAAGCGGTTGTACTTTCTGCTTCTCTGACGCTCCACCAAACACTCCTCCCATCGTTCGACACGTGGCTTCATCAACGGTTACCTTCAGTTGCCGTTTGCGCTTCCCAAACTTATTCGAAAAACCTTTAAACCCATTTCGCTCCACTGTTCCATCACTTTCTTCGTATTCTCAGACGCTTCAACTCTCTTCTGCAAAAGCTTCTCAACGTTCTTCAACCTCCTGAATCACCAACTTCCTTCATCACTTTTCCGATCATAAAAAGGTACTTCCTTTCCTTCTTCTGCTGGTTTTTCCTGCATTTTAACCGATTCGCATCATCCTTTAACTGTCTGGTGCATACGTTGTGGGTTGTTTTTTGTATTTCTCCTTCTTCGTAACTTAGGGCTTCGTCTTCATTACAACGAACCTTCGTTCGTTCGTTTTCTCACCCTTCTTTCAGGATCGAGTCAGCCTCTACGAGTCCTGATCACCTTTTCTTTTCTTCTTCCTTTGCAGCTTCCGCAATGACTCGCTCAAAGATCACCCCAAATCCTCCTCCTTCGTCACGAAACCCCTCATCACAAGCATACAACCCACCGCGAGCACGTGGTGCTTCTTCTTCTCAGGCTGAGAGGCCTGCACCCTCCCGCCCCAACTTGGCTCAGGCCACTCCACCCGTCGCCGGAGGAGCCTCCGTGCCTTCTCCAGATTTCAAAAAACTATACCCATGGGCCACCTCGACCTTGCTGAAGGAAACCTCCTCAGTAAACTCTGCTGGGGCGGTTCTTCGACTGACGAAAGGGGATGAGCCTCACCAATCGTTTCACAAGGAGCATGACGATAGAATGACGGTGCTACCTTGCCCCCCCGACCTGCCCGTGTGCGCCGACGATAAGGGGAACAACGGCGGGTTGTTCTGCTTCGTCTACACCACCCTGTTCAAGAAGGTGAAACTTAGGTTTCCCTTCACTCGCTTTGAAAGGGAGCTTCTCACCGAGCTCGACATCGCCGCTGCCCAGCTCCATCCCAACAGCTGGGCGTTCGTACGGGCTTTCCAAATAATGTGCGACCACTTGGGGCTGCCAGCGTCAGTGGACGTTTTCCTATTTCCTTTTGAAGCCAAGCACCCAGGAGATCGCCTGTGGGTGAGCTTGAACGGGATTGCTGGGAGGTCGATCCTCTCTATCTTCCAGCAATCCTACAAAGACTGGAAGGGCAAGTTTGTCCAGGTGCGCCCCAATGACAAGGACGCTTCTCTGCTCGACGGTTTCCCCTTGTATTGGGTAAACAAGGGGAACAAAGAGTCCAAAAGCAGCTTCAGGAGGCCAAGAAGTCCTGATAGCATGGGCGCTTTGGACAAAGACCTATGCTTCTTCTGGAAGAGTGTGGCAGATGCCAACATTACCTTCCTCACCACCACGCTCATCTGCTTCGAGTTCTTCGAAGATCAACTTGAAATTCGCATAGGTTAGAACTCACCTCAACGTCTAAGTCTTTATTTTGACATTACCTCTGTTAACTATTTCTGGGCGTCTTGTGCGTTGTGCGCAAGACTTTGGTTTTATTTTCTGCACCATTTATCTGCTTTGCTGCATACTGCTTTATGCATTTACCTTTTCTTCTGAACTAACCCATGTATCTTTGCAATTCTCTGAGCTAACTCATGTATCTCTGCATTATGCAGATCGTATGTGGGGCCAAGGAAAACTTGTTGAACTGAGGGCACTCGCCCGAGCCCACGGGTTGGCATCGGGTTCCCAAACCGTGCCAAACTCGGTGGTGGAGATCGCCGCCACACAGGGCAGATCGCCACCCAAAGGCCCAACTCCTCCCGAGGCCCAGCCCGCCAACCAACGCAAAAAGCTTATCCTCAGGAAACCAAAGAGGAAAGCCCCCCAAGTAGTCCACGAGGAAGAAGAAGAAGATGATGATGAGGCGACGGAAGATGGCCTTGTCACCAAGAGGAAGAGGGTGGCGCCTTCTTCACCATCTGCTCCACCCCCTCTTCCAACATCAACACCGCCATCCACACCCGCTCCGCCTCCAACATCGCTTCCTCCACCAGCTCCCGCCTCGCCAGTCCAAGCGATACCATTGGCGTCTGCGCCTCCTGTGGTTGAGACCGCCGAAGCCAACTTCATGGAGAACCCCCCGAGCGCCTCCACGCCTTATGTAACAGCTGGAGGGGGTCCTCCTTCAAACGCCTCCACCGCAAACGCTGCACCAGTCGGGGATGAAGGTGCTCACCACTCTCCAATTCTTATTACTGAATCCCCGACGTCGCCACCACACCAAGAAGCACCCGCTGAGCAACCAACTCAAGAAGGTGGCGGCGAAAACCAACAACAAGCCCACCCGGTGCCTCCACAAGCAAACCTCTCTCTTGAGGTCACGAGGATGTGGGAGCCCTTCTCAGCAAAACTAAAGATGATGGCGGAGGATTTCCCCACCATTATATCTAAAGCTGTGGAGAGCTCCACCAGGAAGCTCCAGGATGACCTCTTCGCACTCCGAGCTGAGAATAACTCCATAAGGATTGAGGCGGAGAGGTTATCCTGCAATCTGACACTCGCCGAGATCGAGCACTCCCGAGTATAAGATGCCATGAGCACCGAGCTCCGGGTGGCGCGCAAGGAGGCCACCGATCTACGCCATAAGGTGCAGCTCTTGACTCAAGAGAAAATTGAGCTGGAGAGCAAGCTAGTACCTTATCGCGTCAAAGTGGCTGACCTGGAGGCCTTGATTAAAACTGACGCCGCCAAGGTGAAGAAGCTCGAACAAAGGTCAGCCGATCGGGAGGTCTTCCTGGGAAAGGTGGAAAAGGAGAGGGACGACACCATGGCTAAGCTTGCCGAAGCCAACGAAGAAAAAGGGAAGATCGCCGCTGAACTGGGCCAGGTGCAGGCAGAATCCAAGAAGGTTGCTGAAAACCTTCTTCAAGCTCAGGAAACCATTGAAGAGCTCAAGAAGCAAGCTGAAGAGCTGGAGCAGCAGAACGAGGGGCTGAAGAAACAAACTGAAGAATTTAAGAAACAGATCGAAGAACTTAATCCGAGTTCTGCCCAGATTCTTGCTGGTGGATTCGAGGCCGGCCGAGAACAGTTCGCCTGCCTGTTCCCCGATCTAGATCTTACCATGGTGTCCCTCAACAACGAGGTGGTGGATGGGAAGGTTGTTCCTGTTGAAGACTGATTGATTCCCTCCATCCACTACCTTTATGCTTTCTCCTTTCATATGATTGTAATAAACTTTCTATTTTTCTGTACATGTGCCCTGAACTGATATTTTCTTAATGATAAAGTCCTTGTATTTCTTCTTATAACTTCTTTGGCTGCTTTAACTTTCCTTGCACAATTTGCTTCAAGAAATTAACTTAGCGATTTCGTATGCGCGATCATATACTTAACTGCTTCGAACCACTTCGATTTCGAATAACAATCACTCTAACAACTTGTAACCTCAAGGTAATGAACCTTAGCGTGAAATCGCTCTTCAAATAACGAACTTCAACTCAACTAATGGCTTAAGACATCGCTTCACCCGATCTTCCTTATCAAAACGGGTCTTAACTTCTCGCCATTGCTTGAACTTTTCCTGGTTGCCAAGGACTCTTGGCGATATCAGCTTCTCCTGCCTTCACAACTTGGCCATTGTTCCTTCATCTCGGGGTAGAGGCGCCTTTCGGATCCTTCTCTACCTTCCTGAACTTCAGAACAAAAGACTGGGTGACTAGGCGTTCTCTTCGAACCTACCTTAGCCACCCTCCAAACTTCTTCCACCCTTTACACCATACCTGAACTCGTTCGAGATGAGAAGGATTTTATCTTGCCTGAACTCGCTCATCAGCGAGAAGGTCTTTTAACTCGCCTGAACTCGCTCATAGGCGAGAAGGTCTTTTAACTCGCCTGAACTCGCTCATAGGCGAGAAGGTCTTTAAATCGTGCCTCTACATTGCCCCAGGGGTTACATCTCCTCCCCCCCAGAAACATTGAGGACTTTCTCTGGTGCCTCTACATTGCCCCAAGGGTTACATCTTCTCGCCCCCAAAAACATTGAGGACTTTCTCTGGTGCCTCTACATTGCCCCAAGGGTTACATCTTCTCGCCCCCAAAAACACTGAGGACTTTTCACTGGCGCCTCTACATTGCCCCAGGGGTTACATCTTCTCGCCCCCAGAAACACTGAGGAATTTTCACTCTTCCTCGCCTGCACTCGCTCGACGGCGAGGAGGTCTTTATCTTGCCTCAAAACGCGCGAGGGCGTTGAGGTCTTTTAACTGGTGCCTCCGATCGCCGAAAGACGATGAGGACTTTAACTTTAACTGGTGCCTCCGATCGCCGAAAGACGATGAGGACTTTAACTTTAACTGGTGCCTCCGATCGCCGAAAGACGATGAGGACTTAGAAACTTTTTAGAAAGCATGCAACATATCTTTAAGTTGCCTTAAATCACATATAAGTGACAAGGTCTTTCTTCAAAACTTTCGGAAAACAACAAGCATGCAATCTAAAACAACTTGAACTTCGAAAACTCCTCTTTATTGGGTGGCCTCATTAAAAACCCTCCTTAGGGAAAAAAGAGTGCCCCCTTCAAACTGTTTTAACAGAGACATTGTAATATAACTTCGTGTTTGTCTTCACTTACAAAGCTTCTTAACTGTAATACAACTTGAGGTGCGTGGCGTTCCAAGTGCGAGGAATCGCCCCTCCTTCCAATGTCTCTAAGCGGTAGGCGCCGTTCCCGAGCGCCTCGGTTATTCTGAACGGTCCCGTCCACTTGGGCGACAGCTTATTCTCCATCTCGTACTGGTGGGCTTTCCTCATCACCAGGTCGCCTTCTCTAAACTGTCTCGGCATCACCTTCGAGTTATATCTTCGTTCAATCCTTCTCTTCATCGCCTCAGCTTTCAATCTCGCCTCTTCCCTGACCTCATCCAGTAGATCCAGGTTCAACCTTCTCTCCTCATTCGAGTCTTCCTCCACGAAGTTTTGGAATCTCGGCGAGCTTTCCTGGATCTCCACTGGAATCATTGCGTCGCACCCATAGACCAAGCTGAACGGGGTCTCGTGGGTTCCTGACTGCTCGGTGGTGTGGTATGCCCAGATTATACGGGGTACCTCCTCAGCCCAGCTTCCTTTGGCTTTCTCTAGCCTTCTCTTCAAACCTCTTAGCAACACCCGATTAGCTGACTCTACTTGGCCATTTGTCTGAGGGTGCTCGACGGATGCAAACACTTGTTGAATTCCCACCCCTTCGCACAGCTTCTTCAACAGGTGGCTTGCAAACTGAGTCCCATTGTCCGACACCAGGCGCTTGGGCACACCAAACCGGCACACAATGTTCTTCCACACGAAACCTTCGATCTTGTGTGCGGTGATCTGGGCCACTGGTTCTGCTTCGATCCACTTGGTGAAATACTCAATCGCCACCACCAAGTACTTCATCTGCCTGATCGCCAGCGGGAATGGTCCCAGGATGTCGATTCCCCAAGTATGAAACGGCCAAGGGCTGTAAATCGACTTCAACTCCTCGGGAGGCGCCTTGTGCCAATCGGCGTGCTGCTGGCATTGCTTACAGCACTGCGCGTACCTCTTGCAATCTTCTCTCATTGTTGGCCAGTAGTAACCTGCACGGAGAGTCCTTGCGGCCAGAGCTCGACCCCCGACGTGGCTTCCGCATATCCCTTCATGGAGCTCTGCCATAATCCTCATGCATTTCTCGCCATGCACACATTCCAGGAGTGGGTGAGTGAACCCAAACCTGTACAACTCGCCATCAATCATTGTGTACTTGCTAGAATTTTTCATTATCTTCCTAGCCTCTTTCGGATCCAGCGGGAGAAGGCCATCTGCCAGGCACCGCTTGTACTGTGTTATCCAGGTGTCTGGCTCATGGGTAGCGCAGACCTGCGTCATGTTCACCTTCTCTCCTCGACATGCTCTAATTCTCGGCGATCTCAATGTTTCTTGCGTCAAAGACCTGTGACTTCTTGCCGCTTTTTTCGTCGACCTGCTTATCTGAAGAACCAGGTGATCTGCTACAAATGCTCTCGGCGTCTTCAGAGTTTCTTGAATCACCGTCCTCTGCCTACCCCCCTTGCCTGAACTGGCGAGCTTAGCCAGCAAGTCAGCTCGGGCATTCTGCTCTCTGGGCACATGCACCACTTCAAAGGAGGCAAAGGAACTCTTCAATTCCTGCACATACTCCAGGTAAGCCGCCATTTGTGGATCTTTAGCCTGGAACTCGCCTGTTACTTGCCCTATGACTAGCAGCGAGTCACTCTTAGCCATCAACACCCTGGCTCCCATCTCTTTGGCCAGCAAAATCCCGGCGATCAGCGCCTCATATTCTGCTTGGTTGTTGCTGGCCTTGAAGGCAAACCTCAAAGATTGTTCGATCAGCACGCCGTTGGGTCCTTCCAAGATGACTCCAGCACCGCTACCCTGCTGGTTCGACGATCCATCCACCGAGAGCACCCAACGGAAGTCGTCCCCTTCCACTCGCGTCGCCTCAGATGAGAGCTCGACCACGAAATCTGCGAAAATTTGCCCCTTGATCGGGCCTCGGGGCTCATACTTAATATCAAACTCCGACAGCTCCACCGCCCACTTCACCATCCTTCCCGCAAAGTCGGGCTTCTTCAAGACCTTCTGGATGGGGAGGTCAGTCATCACCAGTATTGTGAAGCTGTGGAAATAGTGGCGCAATCTCCTCACCGAAAATACCACAGCGAGCGCAGCCTTCTCCAGGGCCTGATATCTCGTTTCGGGGCCCTGCAGCACCTTACTAACAAAATAAATAGGCTTCTGAGCCTGATCTTGGTCCTGGGCGAGCACCGCACTCACCGCCCTCTCAGTTACAGCAAAATACAACCTGAGAGGGGTTCCCACCAGCGGTTTGCACAAAACCGGCGGGCTCGCCAAATACTCCTTGAGCTTGACGAAGGCTTCCTCACACTCCTTCGTCCAGGCAAACTTATTATTGCGTCTTAAACACTGGAAATAGGGATGGCCCTTCTCTCCGCTAGCTGACACGAAGCGAGACAGGGCGACCATCCGACCTGTGAGCTGTTGAACCTCCTTCACCGTGGCCGGGCTCCTCATCGCCAAGATGGCGGCACACTTATCCGGGTTGGCTTCTATTCCTCTTTCAGTCAAGAGATATCCCAGGAATTTTCCAGCCTGCACGCCAAAGGTGCATTTCTCTGGATTCAGCTTCAATCTGAACTTGGCGATCGTCGTGAACAACTCCTCCAAGTCTGCAACGTGCTTGCTTTTTTCTGGTGAGGTCACGACCATGTCGTCTACGTACGCTTGCACATTCCTTCCCAGCATTGGTGCAAGCACTCGATCCATCAACCTCTGGTACGTGGCCCCCGCATTCTTCAGCCCTAACGGCATCACCTTGTAGCAGTAGCACGATCTTTCGGTCATGAAGGCAGTCTTCTGTTCATCCATGGGATGCATCTTGATCTGGTTATACCCCGAGAAGGCATCCAGGAAACTCAACAACTTGCACCCTGCAACACTATCCACCAGGGCATCTATGCTTGGTAAAGGATATGAATCCTTTGGGCAGGCCTTATTGAGATCAGTGAAATCGACGCACATACGCCATTTCCCATTACTCTTCTTCACCAGCACGACATTTGCCAGCCATTCAGGGTACTGGACTTCCCTGATGTGGCCGGCAGCGAGGAGTTTCTGTGTTTCGTCCCTAATCGCCTGCCTCCTCTCCTCATTGAACTTCCTTCTCCTTTGCCGCACTGGTCTCACCAAGTTGTCCATCGCCAAATGATGGCACAAGAAGTCGGGATCGATCCCGGGCATGTCCGAAGCGGACCATGCAAAGGCATCCAGATGCCGTTCTATTACCTTGGCCTGGTCTCTCCGGCGATCACCGCCCTGGCGATTCCCAGCTCTCTCGCTTCCTCAGGGCGATTCCTCGCCTCTTCTTCCTCCAGACCGGCGTTCCCCTCCCCCAGCTCAGCATCCACCGTCTCCACGTCTCTTCCGGCGGTCTCTTCTGTTACCGTCGATCTGGGCTTCACACCAGGAGGCAGGGTAGTTGTCACGTAACTCACAGACCTTTTGTTTTTCAGGCTATTCTCATAGCACTTCTTCGCTTCTTTCTGGTCGGATTTGATGGTGATCACCACCCCCTCCATAGACGGCAACTTCACCTTCATGTGCCGGGTTGATGGTATGGCGCCTATGCTGTTGAGCGTGGGCCTTCCCAACAGAATGTTGTAGGCTGAAGGAGCGTTCACGACAAGGTATTTGATTTTCTCCGTTCTCGAACCCGCCTCATCTGTAAACGTAGTCCTCAACTCAATGTACCCCCTGACCTCCACCTGGTCACCAGCGAAACCATACAAACACCCTCCATAGAGCCTCAGCTGGTCAAGGGGTAGCTCCAACTGCGTGAAAGTCGGCCAGAACATCACGTCTGCCGAGCTTCCTTGGTCCACCAGAACCCTGTGGACCTTTCTTCCTGCTGTGATTAGCGAGATGACTATGGGGTCGTTGTCATGAGGCACAACGTCCCGAAGATCTTGCTTTGTGAACGTACTGTCCACATCCGGCGAGTGGTCTTCAAACATATCCACCGTCATCACCGACCTCGCGTACTTCTTCCTTTGTGACGCGGTGCATCCACCACCCGAGAAACCCCCTGCAATGGTGTGGATTTCCCCGTGTGTAGGCATCTCGTGCTGCTGAGCCTCTCTGCCTGCTGGTTGGGAGCTCGACGCGCCCCTCGTCCTTCTGTCCAGCAAGTAGTCGTTTAGGAACCCGCTCTTGACCAGATCGTCGAGCTGGTATCCTAAAGCCAAGCACGAATCCATGGTGTGGCCAAAGCCCTGGTGAAACTCACACCAGGCGTCTGGCTTTGGTCCCTGCACCTTGTCACCCACCTTCTCGGGCGCTTTCAACCTAGCGGATATATTGGGAATGGCGATCAGGTCCGCCAATCCCATGACAAACTTGTGCTTTGGCGGGCGATTGTACTCCCGGCGTGCTGGTTGCGGGCGCCCTTGGCCCCTGCCCTTGTTCTTCCTTGGATCATAAGGATGGCGAGTCCTCTGATCCCTCCTGGCCGCCGCCGTCTCCAGCACCCTCTGTGGCTGGATCCTGGTCTGGGCACGTGGCCTGGCGGGAGCCACGCTTCCCCTCTTCTCGGCGACTTCACTCTCGTCAGCGATGTGGGCCATCGCAAGTCGCCTGACCTCAGCAAACGTGGCAGGGTGGGCCCTGATCAATGCCTCGTAGAATGGTCCCGGCAGCACGCCCTTCTTGAATGCGTAGACCAGCATCTCTTCATCTTTGGCTGGCGATCGGACCATCTGCGCCCCAAAACGATTCAGGTAGTCCCTGAGGGACTCTCCCTGATACTGCCTTATGTCAAACAAATCATAAGACACTCTGGGCGGTGACTTGTTCACGATGTACTGCTCGACGAAGATCTTTGAAAACTGTTGGAAGTTGGTTATGTGACCTGTAGGCAGGCTCACAAACCATTCCAGCGCCGTTCCCTGGAGTGTGCTTACAAACATCTTGCAGTACACGGCGTCTGACCCTCCTGACAGCATCATCTGCGTATGGAACGTGGTGAGATGAGCCTCAGGATCCTCCACGCCGGTGAAAACAGCCTTAACAGGTACCACACTCGCAGGGATAGGCGTGCCAGTAATCGCCTGAGCGAAAGGCATAGGAAAAACACAAGGCGGCGTTGACGGCGCGACCTCTTTTTAGCGACTGGGCGCCCTCGCTGCTCCTGAAGAGCTTGACGCAGTTCTTCAGTCACTTTGCTAAGCTCGTCATTCCTGGCCCGAGAGGCGACCAGGTCCTCATGCATTCTCGCCTGCTCTATACGCGAGGCTTCCACATTCGCCTGCAGCGAACGCATGATTTCCACCATCTGCGCCATAGTCATGGCGCCTTCAGCAGCAACGGGCGCAACTGGACTTGAACGGTTGCTTCTCATTTTTCTCATGAAAACTTGACGAATCACAGGGTGCAATGAACAACACCTTCTTCAGCGACGATCGATTCAGCGATCAATCGGTCAGAACTTTGCGAAACTTAGAAAGAAACCTCAAGAACACAGAAAACCTCCACAGAAACTCGCAACTCCACCAGAAACCATCGCTTCTTCCACGAAAAACCAAACGAGCCAAAGAACTCAGATCTCACCGATCGAAACTCACGCAATCAGCAGAAAACTTCACCTCACCGAACAAAAACCCAAACGAACGGTGGAAAACGCGAAATTACCGAACAAAACCTAGATGAACAGCGGACAATGGTTGCACCAGCACACAACCACACAGAAAACTGCAAAAACCTCCAAGAACTCACGCTGTGGATGGGAACAGGTTTTACATGGCCCCACGGTGGGCGCCTGATGATCCTGCCTGTTGACCAAAACGCTGGAGCTTTGCCTCGTCAAACTTGGATCGACGTATGCGCCGTGTTTGCCTCCGTCCTTCGCCGCGATCCACCTCAAGAACCTACAAAAGACGAAACGGTGCCGCTGCGGCCGATCGCACTCCAACGCCCAAGTCAGTGACCGAACCACCAATTACTAAGAGTAACACTAAAGAACTCTAAGGAACCCTGAACCAGTTCTCTCTCAGTATACTTAAGAACTCGCAAGCGTAAAGAAGACAATCTGAACGTGCGTACCTCAGAAGTTCGTTGAGAACTCTTATATACCTGGGCACTTTCTCTCTCCTGGCAGTTACACATCTGGACACGTGGCTCGCATCCAGCTGTACACGTGCCATCATCTGGAGCATCCTTGACTTGGGCGCTACTTCTGACTCTTCTTTGGCTAAGTTACTTATGCATGGTACACTCAGTGCATAGATGCCTTGGAGCGCGATCTCTACTGGGATTGGCGAGTTAGGGTGCCTTCGTACACACCTTCCCTGTGGTCTCGCCGGCCGCCTTCGTGATCTGCACCACCTGTTTCACCGTGTATGCTCAAGCAAGCTGTCCCCCGACCTCATCCTCTGGCCAGCTGGGAAATATCTATCTGCCTTCATATTCGGCGATGTCCTCGTTTCGGCAATCTCTAAACACTTGGTCGCCTGGGTTTACATCTGGCGACTTCATCTTTAACCCGGTGACCGCCGGTTCTGGTGTGCTGGAGATCGGAGCACGCCAACTTAATAACTGGCGACTACGCAAACCCCCCGACCTCCTTCCCTTCTGCTAACCAGGTATCCCATCCAACACGCCTATATAATAGCTTGATGCCACGTTATCACTTCCGACTACCAGGGCGGTACAAAAGCAATAAAAGTACTACTAGAAGTAATGACAATTATGGAATAACATGACTAAGACAAAACTTGACATGATTACAAAATTAAAAGACATATAACAAGAGATAACCACAAGTGAAAGGAAGCTTAAGGTCAGCTCTAGGAAGGAGAATGCCATTCCACAAGAGCAGCCATACTCATATGAACAATGAGTGCTAGAATCCTTTTCACAAACACATGGTGTAACAAAAGAAAAAACAGCAAGAAAACTCAAAATAAATCCTAAAACAGAATGGTAAACAACTTGAATTTAAGAGCTCTTGAAATGTAAAGTGCAATACAACTCAAAATTTAAGCAAGAAACAAGCATAGACTCTAGATACCACATGATGTGAATGTAACTACAAGAATACATGATTCTTTGACATTCTTAGGAGCAACTTGAGCTGGTCATAAATGGCACCTTACTTTAGAATTGGATCAATGTTCTAATTCAAGAACTCACCAAGACTTAGCACCAACCAAGACTCATATGGAAGTCCATATATTGTCAAATGGAATCAAAACACAATGAAAGGAAGAATACAAATGATAAACCGAACAGAATAAGGAAAAGAATGAAACTGCACCGAACAGAAACAAGAAACAATGCTGGAAATAGAAAACTAATCGGTACAAATGAAAAGGAAAGGCTAGGAAAACAAAACTGCCGAATGAAATTGAAAGAACATGAAGGAAGAAGAACACTTATAGAAGAAGCTTGCTGGATTTTGAGAATTGGAAGACACTTCACGCCACTTGGTTCCTTGACCCAAGATAAGTGATGGAATGCCGCCACTTGAAGCTCACCATAGCTCACAAGATAAGGCAAAGGAAGAAGAAGACTCAAGACTCACAATTTCTCTCCAAATTTGAGTATAGTCTCTCTACTATAAAATTCCAATCTGAAAAATACAAAGAGAAGCACCTTATTTATAGCCTATGAGGTGCTGAAAATGCAAGCTAAATGACACACAAATGCAATGAAATTCGGCACCAATCTAGACAATGAAGGAAGTGTGACTTTCCTTCCTAGTTTGACACCTCCTAAGCTCCTATCTACACTCCTCCCTAGACTCCATTACTACTTACACCTTTTTATTACATCCAAACCCCTATTCTACAAAAGAAATAAGAAGAGCCATTTTATTATACTCTTGTCCCAAAGCTCTTGCCATGCTCCTAGTAATTCGTTGGGCTTGGGCCCCTTGTTGGGCTTGGACCCCTTGATGGGCTTGGGCCCCTTGTTGGGCTTGGGCTTCATGGGCTTGAGCATCCTCTACTTGGTTTCCATCATACTCCCCGGATTGGAGAGAATTCGTCCACGAATTTGGGAAACCTGCAGCAAAAGGAGTGAGATCAGTAACATTGATAGAATTACTACCAAGATAAGTAGAGGGCATATCTAACTCATAGGCATTATCATTAATCCTCTTGATGACTTGGAAAGGGCCATCACCACGAGGCATAAGTTTGGACTTCCTTAGAGAAGGAAATCTATCCTTTCTCAAATGAAGCCAAACCCAATCACCGGGCTCAAAGATTAATGCCTTTCTCCTTTGGTTGGCAGTGTCAGCATACTTACCAACTTTCTTCTCAATTTGTAACTTGATGCGGTTATGCAAATCTTTAATAAAAGATGCCTTTTCAAAACCGTCTTTGCATAGAACCTCATCAAGTACAGGAATGGGAAGAAGATCTAGAGGTGTGAGGGGATTAAACCCATAAACAACCTCAAAAGGAGAATGGTTAGTGGTGGAATTTACTACTCTATTATAGGCAAATTCAACATGAGGTAGTAAATCCTCCCAAGCCCTTGGATTCCCGGAAATAAAGCATCTCAATAATTGATCCAAAGTTCTATTAACCACTTCGGTTTGACCATCAGTTTGGGGGTGGCAAGTAGTAGAAAACAGAAGTTTGGTGCCAAGTTTCCCCCATAAGGTCCTCCAAAAGTGAGTTAAGAACTTAGAATCCCTATCAGATACTATACTTCTAGGAAGTCCATGCAAACGAACAACTTCCTTGAAGAAGAGATTTGCAATATGGCATGCATCATCCACTTTGTGGCATGGAATAAAATGAGCCATTTTAGAAAAATGGTCCACTACCACAAAGATGGAATCCTTACCCTTCGATGTCTTGGGTAGTCCTAAGATAAAATCCATAGAAATATCAACCCAAGGCATTGTAGGGATAGGAAGAGGGGTATATAAACCATGGGGTTGGACCTTAGATTTAGCCTTCCTACATGCTATACATTTATCACAGAAGGTATGTACGGATTTGTGCATATGAGGCCAAAAGAAATGTTCATGCAATGTTTCTAAGGTCTTAGCTACCCCAAAATGTCCCATAAGCCCACCCTCATGAGCCTCTCTAACAAGAGATTGTCTTATGGATCCTTGGGGAACACAAAGTCTTTTTCCTTTGAAAAGAAAACCATTATGTAAGAAAAAGTCTTTGTAACCTCCCTTGGAACACTCTTGATAGATTAGATAGAAATCTAAGTCATCATGATAAAGTTCCTTTATGTGATCAAAGCCTAAATATTGAACATTCAAAACATTTAACAAGGTATATCTTCTTGAAAGAGCATCGGCAACCACATTAATTTTACCTTGTTTATGTTTGATCACATAAGGAAATTGCTCAATAAACTCCACCCACTTAGCATGTCTCTTATTAAGCTTGCTTTGGCTTTTCAAATATTTAAGGGACTCATGATCACTATGGATCACAAATTCCTTTGGAAAAAGATAATGTTGCCAATTTTGCAAAGCTCTAACAAGAGCATAAAGTTCTTTATCATAAGTGGAGTAATTGAGATGATTCCCTTTGAGTTTCTCACTAAAATAAGCTATGGGGTATCCTTCTTGAAGGATGACGACCCTAATGCCTATATTAGAGGCATCACACTCTATTTCAAATGTCTTAGCAAAGTTAGGAAGGGCTAGAATCGGGGCTTTAGTTAATTTATCTTTCAAAGTTTGAAAAGCGTTTTCTTGCTCTTGTCCCGACTTAAAAACCACATCCTTCTTTACTATGGCATATAAAGGTGCGGCAATTCTACTAAAGTCTTTCACAAACCGCCTATAAAAACTAGCAAGTCCATGAAAACTTCGTACTTCATTGACATTGGTGGGTGTAGGCCAATGTTGAATTGCTGCAACTTTTGTTTGATCTACATGCACCCCTTTATGACTAACCACAAACCCTAGGAAGTCTATATGATCTAATGCAAAGAAACATTTAGCATGGTTAGCATACAATTTCTCCTTCCTAAGGGTTTCTAAAACTTGTCTAACATGTGACTCATATCTTCTAAAGACAAGCTATATATAAGAATATCATCAAAGTAAACCACAACAAACTTGCAAATGAATGCTCTTAAAACATGATGCATGAGTCGCATGAAGGTACTAGGAGCATTAGTCAAGCCAAAAGGCATGACCAACCACTCATATACACCAAATTTGGTCTTAAAAGCGGTTTTCCATTCATCACCATGTTTAATTCGAATTTGATTGTAACCACTCTTAAGATCAATTTTGGAAAATATTTTAGACCCATGTAATTCATCCAACAAGTCATCTAACCTAGGAATGGGATGCCTATATTTGATGGTGATGTTATTTATGGCGCGACAATCCGTACACATCCTCCATGTCCCATCCTTTTTAGGGACAAGTATGACAGGCATAGCACATGGGCTCATGCTATCTTGTACCCACCCCTTAGCTAATAAATCCTCAACTTGTCTTTGAATTTCTTTGGTCTCTTGGGGATTGGTCCTATATGCAGGGCGATTTGGTAAAGAAACCCCGGGCAAGAAGTCTATTTGGTGTTCATTCCCTCTTAGAGGTGGTAAGCCTTTAGGAGGATCTTGAAACACATCTTCATATTGCTTTACCAAATGGTCCAAACATGTGGGACTATCCATAGTTGACTCATATTCACCGAGAACGAGCACCTAGTCTCTTCGCTGAGAACGAGTACGCAGCTCGAGACTGGGGGGCTTGTGATCCGGTCGGTCACATTTTAGGGTGACGTTAGCGACCGATGTCCACGTGGGCCGTTCTTAGTGGGACACGTGGGCTAGGGAAGCTGGTACATCTTGAAGAGAGAGATCATTTGGAGGTCGGTGATCAGAGGGAATAAGTGATCATCGACCAGGTGAGCCACGAGGCTGATCGGTCTTTATGTCACACGCAGTTATGCTGGGAACGAGAGGGAATTCTCGGTGAGAGCGCTGCAGCCGAGCCTTGTGTGGCATGGCGTCGGGAGTCAGAGAAGTCACACGCCCTTCGGTACTGCGCACAAGAGCGGTCTGAGGAAGCTGGCGGTCGTGGCGTGCGTGGCAGAAGGGGTGATCGCTCACACGACAGGGAATACATGGTATGCACGCTAAGTTACTTCGTACGCGAGTAACTTAGGGGTGTGTCAAGGTATATAAGGGGGTTCCATGTTATTTCTAGGGACGCTTTTCATACGGATAAGTGGCTAGTTTTTGCACAGAGAGAAGAGAGAGAATTCGCAGAGAACACGGTTCTTACAGAGATCACAGAGTGAACTACTCTCTGGTGGTTTCGTTCGCTGACTTACGAAAGGCAGAGTTAGACGTTGCGGAGCCTTCAAAGGACAGGTCACCGGCAAGATCACAAGGTTTCCCCATCTAGAACATGCATGGCGTAGCAATAAGGAGGGTGCCATTCGCGACGAGTGATATCATAGAGATGATGCACTTTGTTGCATCCAATACTCGCCTTGTCGGGTGGTGTTTTACAGCACATTATGTGCTAGGTTGCTCCTTGAGTTGAGGACTTAGCTGTGCGGCTGGTTACTACACAAGAATGACGTTCTAATTGCCCCAATCCAGATGATGACATGTGTAGGGTTGGATGTCACCAGTTACTCCAACTTAGATGATGACACGTGTAGGGTTGGGAGCGATGGAGAAATGACGCTCAAGTTGCTTTAGCTCAGATGACGACACCTGTAGGGCTGGGTGCTACCTGCTATCCCAGCCCAGATGGCGACACGTGTAGGGCTGGATACAAGCCACGCGTCCGAAAGCATAACGGCCTGGAGAGAGAAGAAACCTAGCTATAAAGGTAACCTTAACAGAATCTGCAGAGGTACGTTTTTCATTACGGCTGATACTGCTAGGGTTGTGTGCCTACAGTATGGTCCTACAGAGCATATTTTTCTTTGAGTTTTTTGGGTGTTCTTGTCATTGACTTGAGCGTCGGAGCGCCACCGGCCGCAGAGGCGCCACTGTGTGTTTTTCAAGTTCTCAGATAGGCTATCTGTTGTGTGGGCTTGGAGGACACGCGGTGTCAACCTGGTGGGGAAGACGGTGACGAGACAACGCTCTTGCGCTAAGTCAACCGGCAGGATCAGATACTATATTGAGAGACACATTTTCATGTAAAGTGTTTTACTTTATTATCCCCAAATATCTCTATAGTAATACTAAACTACCCTTAGAATTATATGATTGATCACAACCTTACAACATTAAATGTTCCAATGTGCAACAAATTAGAAAGGCAAGTTTTATTCTCATTCATCCCAAACCACCTTCTTCTACTCATCCAACCATCAAACCATAACAAAAATTTATTTGCTTGAAATACTTAATGTAGAGTTCGAAGGGAAATATTTTTTTTAATTATTGATATTTTAAAAGAAAATTCTTAAAATTTATTTATAGATATAGAAAAGATAGATTAAAAGAAGATAATGAATAATAGGACGATTATAAATTATTTTTGTTTTCTATTTTTCTTTTAGAAAACAAAGATAAATTTATTTTTCTCTTTTAATTTTTAAGTTTATATTTTTTAAACCGGATGGTTATTTTGTTTCATGGTAGATAAAATTATAAAAACAAAAAAAAAATTATTAAAAACTTGCATAACAAAATTACAAGTTTTTTTTGTTGCATTTTGTCAAAATAAATTTTGTATTTAGAAATAGTTTCACAAAAGACTCTAAGGATAAATCCTTATGAATACCTTTGTCAACTATAAATTTATATTATAATATTTTAATTCTTCATATTTAGATTTACAAATTTAGAATCTCTTTAAGAAAAATATTAAAAAAATGTACCATTTAAAAAAGTTATTTTTTATATAAATTTCTTTGAATAAAAGAATAATGTATTATGATCCTGCCGGTTGACTTAGTGCCAGAGCGTTGCTTCGTCACAGTCTTCCTCACCAGCTTGTCACCACGTGCCCTCCAAGTCCACACAGCAGATAGTCTCTCTAAGAACCTGAAAAACACACAGTGGCGCCTCTGCGGCCGGTGGCGCTCCGACGCTCAAGTCAGTGACAAGAACACCCAAAAAAAACTAAGAGAAAATATGCTCTGTAGGACCGTACTAAAGGCACACAACCCTAGGAGAATGAGCCGTAATGAAAAACGTACCTCTGCAAATTCTGTTAAAGTTACCTTTATAGCTAGGTTTCTTCTCTCTCCAGGCCGTTATGCTTTTGGACGCGTGGCTCGCATCCAGCCCTGCACGTGTCGCCATCTGGGCTGGGATAGCAGGTAGCGCCCAGCCCTACACGTGTCGTCATCTGAGCTAGGACAACTTGAACGTCATTTCTTTATTGCACCCAACCCTACACGTGTCATCATCTAGGTTGGAGTAACCGGTGACATCCAACCCTACACGTGTCGTCATCTGGATTGGGGCAACTTGAACGTTATTTCTATGTAGTAACCAGCCGCACAGCTAAGTCCTCTACTCAAGGAGCAAGCTAGCGCACAATGCGCTGTGAAACATCACCTGACAAGGCGAGTATCGGATGCAACAAAGTGCATCATCTCTGTGATATCGCTCGTCGCAAGCGGCACCTTTCTTATTGTTGCGTCGTGCATGTTCTAGCTGGGGAAACCTTGCCACCAACGAATGTCCACTCTGGGAATCCTGTCGTTGATGAGCAAGGTGTTCCCCCCAACCCACTCGACCTTCATGCCCCATGCTGGCGCAACAATCATCTTACTGAACTTATACGCTTGAAATTACTCTTCTGAGCCTCCAACAGCTTTAACTAAGTTTACTGGGGGATCCGACGATGTGCTTCTTGTGGCGGTGTGCAAACCACCCGATCTCCTAGCATTCCCCGGCGATCTCTCACCATCTGATCTCCTAGCACTCCCATACGACGACTGTGACGTAACTCTGGTGACTGCCGGTTGCGCACACTAGAGATCGGAGAACGCCAATTCAGCGTTCGGCGACTATGCTCACTTCTGAACCATTCATCTCTTCTAGCCTACGTGTTCCACTGAGCACCTCCCACCCGGGCACGCGCAAGACAAGTCATCACACCCGATGACTTGGTCGGTACACAAGCCCCCAGTCTCGAGCTGCGACTTGTTCAGCGAGGAGACTAAAGAGGTTTAAATCCGGCGGCTTACGTGGCTTTGCGCGTTGGCGCTAAAACTGTCCACTGACTTGACATTTCACCAACTCCTTTGATCATTCGACACGTGGACCCATCGACGGCCATTGTTCACTGTCGTTTGTGCTTCCTACAACGTTCGAAACCCCTAAACCCTTCGCGCTATTCACTGTTTCATTATCTTTCTTCATCTTCAAGCTTTCTGAACGCTCTCTCTGCAAACTACGAAACCTACGTCCCCCTCAATCTTCAACTTCCTTCAACACTCATCCGATCATCAAAAGGTAACTCTTTTACTCCTTCTACTGATATTTGTTGCATTTAAAATCGGTTTGCATCATCCATTAACTGTCTGGAGCATACGTTGTGGGTTGTTTCTCTTTTTTCTCGTAACTTAGAGTTTCGTTCTTGATAGCGTCTTCCCCAGCGAACTCTCACTCGTTCGTTCTGTCTTCTTCGTCTTCGATCAAGTCATTCTTTTGCTATCCTCATTTCCTCCCTTCTCTTTCCTTTGCAGTTCCTACGATGGCTCAGACAAAGTCCACCGCTAACCCTCCTTCCTCATTGCGAAACCCTCCTCCCAATACTTGTAGGGTTACAACTGGGACAAACCCTCCACCAACACGCAACCCCCCACGAGCCTCTGGTGCTCCTTCCTCACAGGCTGAGAGGCCTGCCTCATCCCATGCCAATCTTACCCAAGCAACTCCACCACAGGCCGGGGGAGTCTCCCTTCCTTCACAAGACTACAAAGAACTCTACCCTTGGGCCTCCCCGATTCTACTGAAGGAAACTTCGTCAATAAATACTGAGGCGGGGGTACATCGACTGAGGAAAGGGGATCAATCTGACCTTTCATTTCACAAGGAGCGCGATAGCAAAGTGACAGTGCTGCCCTGCCTCCCTGGAGAACCAATCTGTGTGGACGATAAGAGGAGCAACGGCGAATTGTTCTGCTTCATCTACGCCACACTGCTCAAGAAAGTGAAACTTAGGTTTCCTTTCACTCGCTTCGAGAGGGAGCTGTTGACCGAGCTCAACATCGCCCCTGCCTAGCTCCATCCCAACAGCTGGGCGTTCGTGAGGGCGTTCCAAAATCCTTTGCGCGCACTTGGGGCTACCGGCTTCGGTGGATGTCTTCCTCTTTTTGTTCGAGGCAAAGAATCCTGGAGATCGCCCCTGGGTCAGCCTGAACGGGATTGCTGGGAGGTCAATCCTCTCCATCTTCCAGCAATCCTACAAAGACTGGAAGGGGAAGTTCGTCAAGGTGTGCCAGAACGATCAAGACCCTTCACTGCTTGATGGCTTCCCCTTGTATTGGGTAAACAAGGGGCACAAGGACTCCAAAGACAACTTCAGGAGACCAAGAAGTCCTAACAACATGGGGGAGCTGGACAAAGACCTTTGTCTCTTCTGGAAGAGTGTGGCTTCTGCCAACATCACCCTCCCCACTACTAAGATAATTTCCTTTGAATTCCTTTAGGGCCAACTTGATATGTACATAGGTTAGCCCCTTTCCCAACACTAAGACTCTCACTTTCCGTTAAAACTGACTTAGCATTCTTACCATCCTATCTTTGGCACTCCATTATTCTGTATTGGCCTTGACCATTCATCCATGTGATATTTACTTATGTTATCTCTGTATGTATATACTTGCATGTTCTGCTTCTGCTTTGGTTACTCATCTATTTTTTACCTTGTGCAGACAAAATGTTGGGAAAAGGAAAGCTGGCGGAATTGAGGGCGATCGCCCAATCCCACAAACTCGCGGCGGGCTCCCAAACTGTGGCCAACTCAATTGTGGAGATCGCTGCTGCTCAAGGCAAGACTCCTCCCCAAGGTCCAACTTCTTCCGGGGTACTACCCGCCCCGGAAAGGAAAAAACTGGTTTTGAAGAGACCGAAGAGGAAGACCCCCCAGATGGTGACAGAGGAAGAGAATGACGATGAAGAGACTGAGGATGGTCTCACCACCAAGAGGAAAAGAGTAACCACTTCCACACCACCTGCTCTTCCAACACCAACACCGCCATCACCTCCAGCTCTACTAGAACCAGTCCAAACAGCACCACTGACCGCCGCGCCCATCGTGATCGAGAGTGGTAGCCCTAATTATGTGGAGAACCCTCCGAGCGCCTCTACGCCATTTGTATTTGTTGGAGAGGGTCCTCCTTCCACCACATCCATTGCTGGGCAGCATTAGGAGAAGATGAGGACGCTTAGGCTTCGCCAATGCCCATAACAGAGGTTCCGACCTCACCACCACGCCTGGAAGCCCCCCTTGCTGTTCAAGCTCAAGAGGGTGGTGGTGAAAACGAACATCAAACTCCACCAGTGCCTCCAGCACCGGCCTGAAACATCCCAGATCCTTTGAAGAGACCTTGGGACCCTTCACAGCTCAACTAAAGACCATGGCGGAAGATCTCCCTTCGCTTGTATCAAGAGCTGTGAAGGATTCACTCAAGAAGCTTCAAGAGGAAAACTCCGAGCTCACTTGCAACCTGCTGATGACTGAGATGGAACACTCAAGGCGGGAGAATGCACTGGACGCCGAGCTAAGGAACACGCGCAAGGACGCCTCCAATCTGCGCCAAAAACTGCACCTCCAACTCCAAGAGAAAATTGAATTGGAGAGCAAGCTAGTTCCATACAGGCTCAAGGTGGCAGATTTGGAGGCTGCCAAAAAGGCTGAAGCTTCTAGGGTGGAGAAAATCGAGAAGAGATCAGCTGATAGGGAGATTCTCCTAGGGAAGGTCGAGAAGGACAGGGATAAGGCTCTTGCTAAGCTCGCCGAAGCTCGCGAGGAAACTTAAAAGATTGTTGCAGAACTGGCCCAAACTCGGGACGAGAGCAAAAAAGCTACTGAAGAACTCGCTCAAACTCATGGGGAAAAGGAAGAACTGAAGAAGCAAATACAGGAGCTTGAGCAGAGTGCTGCTCAAATTCTCACCTCCGGGTTCGAAGCTGCTCTGGAGCAAATGGCATGCCAATACCCCGAGCTCGACCTTTCTATGCTGTCGATATGCAACGAAGTGGTGGATGGGAAGATTGTACCTTCTGAAGACTAAGTGCCTTTCCCCATCACCTCTTCTTCGAAAACTTGTTATTTATCTTTTGTTTGTAATAGCTATCTGTGTATAGACTTGAATTGACACTGCTTATATAATTCTCATTGCCTGAATAACGTCTTTCTATTCACCTTGTATGCTTTTGGCTCTATTTGCTGTGGGGTTAACTAACATAACCGGTGAAACTTACTCAACTGCATTAACTCAGCAATACTCGGACTTAACCCTTCACATACTGCTTTTAACTCGAGCAAACTGTTAACCTTATAACAAACTTAGCAAACTGTTAACTCAAAGTAAATTTGAGCAACTATCAACTCTTTGGCGATGGCATTTAATAAAACTTGTGAACTTAAGGCAACAAACCTTAGCATAAAATCACTTACTAGACAACAGGTTTTAACTCAAACTAGTATTAAAATACAGTTTACCTGATCTGCCAAGAGAAGTGCCCCTTTTCTCCTGTCATCGCCTGGAACTCTTCTGATCGCCGTACAACCCCTTCACTATCTCAACCTTCACGCCGTAGGGTTCTGGCGATGTTACCTTTCTTCTTTTCATAACTTGATCCTTGTTCCCTCATCTGGGGGGTAGAGGCGCTTTCGGATCCTTCTCTACCTCCCTGAGTTTTAGAACAATGATCTGGATAGTGAGGTGTTTTCTTCGAACCTACTTCAGTCATCCTTTTAACTTCTTCTACCCTTCATGTTGTACCTGAACTCGTTCAAGACGAGAAGGATTTTATCTATCTTCACACCGCCTGCAAGCGTGGAAGCTTTATCTGGTCTTACTGGGTCAATATTGATGTTTCACTTAAAGGGGAAAAGGCTTTTTCCATCAACCTTCCCTTCCCGCCGTTTAAGGTCACGAACACCCCTGACTTTTCAGTTTCATCTTGCCTGAACTCACTCTAATTAAGGTGAGAAGGACTTTCTCTAGTGCCTCAACTTGCCCACGGTGTACATCTCCTCCCCCCTGGATGCACTGAGGACTTTTAATCCTGCCTCAATCTGCTTATGCAAAGAGGTCTTTCAATTTGTTCTTGCCTTCACTCGCTCAAAGGCGAGGAGGACTTCTTCTTTCACCTCAAGATGCATGAGAGCGTTGAGGGCTTTTTACATTACTGGTGCCTCCGATCGCCGAAAGACGATGAGGTCTTTAAACTTTAAACTATTGCCACCGATCGCCGAAAAACGATGAGGACTTTAAAACTTTTAACTATTGCCGCCGATCGCCAGAAAACGATGGGGACTTTAAAACTTTTAACTATAAAGCATGCAATATAACTTTACTGTTGCCTTAGATCACGTACAAGTGATAAGGTATTTTTTCTAAAAACTTTCAAAACAATAAGCATGCGAATCTTAGAAGCTTTAAACTTTGAAAAACTCTTCTTTATTGGGTGGCCTCATTAAAAACCCTCCTTAGGGAAAAAAGAGTGCCCCCTTGAAATTGTTTTAACAGAAACTATTCAAATCTCTTCATGTTCGTCTTTACTTACAAGGCTTTAACTGTAATACAATTTGAGATGTGTGGCGTTCCAAGTGCGAGGAATCGCCCCTCCTTCTAACGTATCCAAGCGATAGGCGCCGTTCCCGAGCACCTCGGTTATTTTGAACGGTCCCGTCCACTTAGGCGATAACTTGTTCTGCATCTCGTACTGATGGGCCTTCCTCATCACCAGATCGCCACTTCTAAACTGCCTTGACATTACCTTAGAGTTATACCTTCGTTCAATCCTTCTCTTTACTGCTTCGGCCTTCAATCTCGCCTCCTCCCTGACCTCATCCAGCAAATCCAGATTCATTCTTCTTTCTTCGTTCGAGTCTTCCGCCACAAAGTTCTGAAATCTCGGCGAGCTTTCCTGGATTTCGACTGGGATCATCGTATCACATCCATAAACCAAACTAAACGGGGTTTCGTGGGTTCCTGACTGCTCAGTGGTATGGTACACCCAAACTATCCGGGGTACCTCTTCAGCCCACGATCCCTTAGCTTTCTCTAGTCTTCTCTTTAAACCTCTCAGCAACACCCGATTGGCAGACTCCACTTGGCCATTCGTCTGCGGGTGCTCGACGGATGCGAACACCTGTTGTATTCCCACCTCTTCACACAGCTTTTTCAGCAGGTGACTCGCAAACTGAGTCCCATTGTCTGACACCAGGCGTTTAGGCACACCAAACCGGCACACTATGTTCTTCCATACAAAGCTCTCAATCTTGTGTGCGGTGATTTGGGCCACTGGCTCCGCTTCGATCCACTTGGTGAAGTATTCAATCGCCACTACCAAGTACTTCATCTGTCTGACCGCCAATGGGAAGGGTCCCAGAATGTCAATTCCCCAAGTATGAAATGGCCAGGGGCTATAAATTGACTTCAGCTCTTCTGGGGGTGCCTTGTGCCAATCGGCGTGCTGCTGACATTACTTGCAACGCTGGGCGTATCTCTTGCAATCTTCTCTCCTCGTGGGCCAGTAATAGCCTGCACGGTTAGTCCTTGTCGCCAGCGATCGACCTCCAATGTGGCTCCCGCAAATTCCCTCATGGAGCTCAGCCATAATCCTCGTGTACTTCTCTCCGTGTATACATACAAGAAGAGGGTGTGTAAATCCAAACCTGTACAGCTCGCCGTCAATAAGGGTAAACTTGCTGGAGCTCTTCTTTATTTTTCTGGCCTCAGTTGAGTCAACTGGAAGCACACCATCCGCTAAATAACGTTGGTATGGCGTTATCCACGTGTCTGGTTCGTGGAAAGCGCAAACCTGCATCGATCTTGCCCCTTCCGCTGGGCGTGCTCTGACCCTCGACATCCTCAGAGTTTCCTGCGTCAGGGATCTATGACTTCTCGCCGGTCTTTCCATTGATCTGCAAACATGGAGAACCTGGTGGTCTGCCACGAATGCTCGAGGCGCTTTCAAGGTTTCTTGAATGACAGTCCTCTGCCTGCCCCCCTTGCCCGAACTGGCGAGCTTGGCTAGCAAGTCAGCTCGGGCATTCTGTTCTCTTGGCACGTGCATCACTTCAAATAAAGTGAAAGATCTTCTTAGCTCTTGCACGTACTCCACGTAGGCTGCCATCTGCGGGTCCTTGGCTTGGAACTCGCCAGTTACTTGTCCGGTGACCAACAGCGAATCGGTCTTGGCCATCAGCACTCTCGCCCCCATTTCCTTAGCCAGCAGGATTCCGGCGATCAAAGCCTCACACTCTGCTTGGTTGTTGCTTGCTTTGAAAGCAAACCTCAATGATTGCTCTATCAACACTCCGTTGGGCCCTTCCAAAATGACCCCAGCCCCGCTGCCCAGCTGGTTGGACGATCCATCGACCGAGAGTACCCAGAGAAAGTCATCCTCGGCGTTCTGTGCCACCTCGGAGGACAACTCGACCACAAAATCGGCGAAAACATGCCCTTTGATTGATCCTCGGGGTTCATATTTGATGTCGAACTCCGAGAGCTCGACTGCCCACTTCACCATCCTTCCAGCCACATCGGGCTTCTTCAAAACCTTCTGGATTGGCAGATCGGTCATCACCAATACCGTGAAGCTCTGGAAGTAATGGCGCAATCTCCTCACCGAGAATACAACCGCCAATGCTGCCTTTTCTAGGGCCTGGTACCTTACCTCTGAGCCTTGCAGCACCTTGCTAACGAAATATATAGGCCTTTGGATCTGATTCTGATCCTGCACTAGCAATGCGCTGATCGCCCTCTCAGTTATGGCAAAGTACAGCCTGAGCGGTGTTACGACTTGGGGCTTGCACAGAACTGGAGGGCTCGCCAAATATTCCTTGAGCTTTACGAAGGCTTCCTCACAATCCTTTGTCCAAACAAACCTGTTGTTCCTTTTCAAACATTGGAAGTATGGGTGGCCCTTCTCTCCGCTCGCCGATACGAATCGGGACAGGGCGACCATCCGCCCCGTGAGTTGCTGCACCTCCTTCACATTGGCGGGGCTCCTCATTGCCAATATGGCGGCGCACTTCTTGGGGTTAGCCTCGATTCCCCTCTCTGGCAGGAGAAACCCCAGAAATTTCCCTGCTTCTACACCAAAAACGCACTTTTCAGGATTCAGTTTTAGCTTGTACCTGGCTATCGTGATGAACAACTCTTCAAAGTCTGCGACGTGGTTGTCTTTCTTCAGGGACGTCACGACCATGTCGTCGACGTATGCCTGCACATTCCTTCCGAGCATGGGTGCGAGCACCTTGTCCATCAGCCTTTGGTATGTGGCCCCTGCATTCTTCAACCCGAAGGGCATTACCTTTGATCCTGCCGGTTAACCTGAGTGCAAGAGTCTTGCCACGTCAAAGGTTTCTCCTTCTGGATCAGGTTCGCACCATGTTAGCCTCTGTCCTTCACGCCTTAATTCCTTGCAAGAACCTGAAGAAAACAGAGTGGCGCCGCTGTGACCGATCGCGCTCCGACGCTCAAGTCAGTGACGGAATCATCAAAAATATCAGAGAGAATATCAAAACTCAAGGAACCGTGCGTAGTGAATCTCAGTGTACTAAAAAGCGTACCTCAAAAGTCTGTTAAGAGTTCCTTATATACCTGAGCGTTTCTCTCTCCTGACGGTTATACCTCTGGACACGTGGCTCACATCCAACTGTACACGTGTCACCATCTGGATCCCTCTCCACTTGAGCGTCACTTCTACTCTTCAAGCTATTCGACTAAGTTACCCATGCAAGGAGTAACTTGGTGCACAACTTCCCTGGAGCGCGACCCCTTAAGTGGCAAGTACAGGGTGTCACCATGCACACCTTCTCTGTGGTCTCGCCTGCCGCTATCATGATCTGCTTCACTTGCACATCATGTATGTTCTGGGAAATCGTTCCCCTACCTCGACCTCTGGTTAGGGAATGATTATCTGATAACCTCGTCCTTCGTACTTGTACCCCTTGAAAGCCTTAAGCAAGCCTTCCTGATCTTTCGGCGATGTGCCCCTTTCGGCGGTCTCTAACCACCTGATCTCCTAGTACTCATGTATGGCGACCATGGCGCAACTCTGGCGACCGCCGGTTACACACACTAGAGATCAGAGAACGCCAACTCAATGATTGGCGACTACACAAACTTCCCGATGTACTTCCCTTCTGTCAGCCAGGTGTCCCGTTCAACACACCTATATTATCGCTTGCTGCCACGTCATCACTTCTGATTACCTGATCGGTACAGAAGGCATTCAAATTATAGACCGTGGGGTCTCCCCTGTGGGCCTCTACGTCTTTGACGGAGGTCAATGTAAAGCACTTCGCGAGGAGTTCATCGGAGGCCCATCGATACTCCTCCTTGTAGTGGCTTTGTTTCGCGCCATCGGATCAAGAGCTGAAGAGTGAAGAAAAAAGAAAGGGTTCAGCGAAAGGGGGTTTGAAGAAGAAAAAGGGGGAAAAGGAGAAACCCTAAGCAAACCCTACCCACGCGAGAAAAAGAAGAACAAGGGGAAAACAGAGAAGCACAAGAACAACACGAGAATACAAGAAAGTAAACAGTCCCAGGCAGTTCATCCATACATCATAGTAATGCAGTGAAGAAGGAGAGTCAGCAAGGGTAGAAAAAACCGTACCTTTGGGTATCGAAGTAGGTGAGGAGTGGAAGCGCGGAAGAGAGAACAAAGATTGCAGAGAGAGAACTCGAAGAAGATGAACAGTGCGAGAATGCGAAAAGAGTGAATGAAACAGCGATAAAGTGAAGAGAAAGGTGGCTTTGAGGCCATAGTACTAGCGCCGGTGGAGAGCAATCCGACTCGCGAAGTGCTCATGTCACCCCAGGGAGACCCTTGGGATAGATACGACTCATGAGAGGGTCACGCCCAGGGGTAACTAAGTACAGGGTACGAGCGAGTGACTAGAGGTTTGGGGGCATGAGTTGGCACCCAAAAAGTCACCCCTTGCGCCAGATGCACTCCAAGGAAGGAGGACTCACACGACGAAATACCCCTAAGTTGGGTCACGGTGCTGTGAGGCCCTCCACGTGTAATAACGGTCAAGTCAGGTGGACACGCGGCAGGAAGAACAGAAACATCAATTCGTCAGGTATAAGGTAATTAAAGCTATTTAAAGGTAATTAAAGTTTACGTTTCGAGCGTTTTAAGGTACTTTAAATGCTTTAAGCGGTTTAAACGTCTTAAAGGCGCTGAACGTTTCATAACCTGAAAGATTGTTTGCCAGAACAAGAAAAGATACACGACACACAGTTCATTTTACCACCTTCAGAGTACCATCCACGGTGCTCTGATATGGAGGTGTAGAGTTTTGGTGTTTCTTGCTAGCTGACTTGATCGTCGGAGTGCAAACGGCCGCTAGGGCGCCCATTTGTCCACTTCTTTGCAGGTATTCACAGATTGCCAGAAGGAAGGTGTCCCTAGCTGACGGGCAAGGTTGCGCGCAAAGACGTCCCAGGTCAACCGGCCGGAACAAAAAGGGATCCGAGTTTTAACCTAATTCTCACAGTTTTACACAAAGCACTAACCCTAGTTGTTCTCGCTGCGCCCCACTGTGAGCACAAGGAAATTAGGGCAACTCAGTTTTAGTCATTCAGCATAGTTTTCGACCACCTTCAGAGGGTGTGTCACCCTCGATGTTTCTTGCTAGCTGACTTGATCGTCGAAGTGCAAACGGCCGCGAGGGCGCCCCTTTGTTCACTTCTTTTCAGGTATCAAGGACGGAGCATAACGAAGGTGCCCCAGCTTGCAAGGACAAGCCACGCATAAAGACGACCTTGGTCTACTGGCGGGAAAAATTATTAGAGACGTTGGTGGTCAATGGTGCATTTATTACTTCTTTAAACATGTTCTCTCTGTGCATTTACTGCCATTTATGGAATATATTCCTCCATATCTTGGAAACTAAAACCTTTTTAGGCTTGGTTAAATCAGCATGTAGTCTTTCTCTGTGCATTCTATTAGGGGACTGACAACTTGCTTTATTACAACTAAAAAAATTATTTTTCTTAGGGAAAATAACCCTCTAAATGCCAAATAATGAAACTGCTTTATTACCTATATAACCATGGTTTGTGCAGTTGTTTTTCTTCACAGATTCAACCCATTGTTTTTTTCTCTGGATTCACAACAAAGACTACTGTCTATCTTCACTTTTTGCTGGAAGTCAATCTCTTATCCATGGATTCTACACCATCCACTGCTAAAAGGATAAAAACCAGGGCTGTAAGAAAGCCAGAACGTTTGGAGAGCTGGTTCTATGGAAAAGGAGAGCAAATAGAGAAATACCTTCATGAGACAAGTAGGAAGGTAATCAACAACCCAAAATTAATCACCTTCAGCTGGCTGAAGCAGCATAAACTTATGCAGGTTAGGAGCTTACTAAAGGAACAAATGCTAAAGAGGTTCCTTGAGATGTCTGGAAACATTTATCCAGACTTGGTAAGAGTCTTTTACACAAATTTTCAAATTCTTGGAGATAACCTTTGTAAACATGTGAAGGGAATAAACATAAAAATTACCAATGATGTATGGACATCCATCACTGGCTTGAAATATGTTGGGCTGAAGATAAACAAAGGTAGCATTAGTGTTGTTCCGTCCGGTTGACTTGGACGTCTTCGCGCGCGACCTCAACCGTCAGCTAGGGACTCCTTCCCACTGGTAGCCTGTGGATTCCTGCAGAAAGAGGACAAAAGGGCGCCCTAGCGGCCGTTTGCACTCTGACGCTCAAGTCAGCCAGCAAGAAACACCAAAACTGTGCACCTCCGTCTCTGAGCGTCGCGTATGGCATTCTGAAGGTGGTAAAAAGAACTGTGTCTTGTGTGTGTGTTTTCTCCCTCTGGCAAAGATCCATCCCAGTCCCTTGTACGTAACCTCAAGGCTCGAGCAAGCAACTAGAGAGTTTCTGGAAAATTTGCCAAAAGTTCGACCTCCGTTCCCAACATTCTCCGCGCTATTTAAACTACCCAAGCATTTAAAGCGCCTTAATGCGCTTTTAATCAGAAACGTAACGCGCTCAATTAAAGCGTCTAATTAGAAAACGTAGCGCATTTAAGACGTTGAAACGCTTGGGAGCCATTATAGTACCTGAACGCTCGAAACGGAAACTGTATTGAATGACTTTAATTACCTGGCACCTGACTAAAGGGTGTTTCTATTCTGACCTGGCTGTCGTACACGTGGAGGGCCTCACAACGCCATGACCCCCTCTGGGGGCGTTTCTACCCATCCGGGGACGTTTCTACGTGTGAGTCCTCCTGCCTGGGAGTGCTACTGCGCTAGGGGTGACTTTTTGGGTGCCAACTCATGCCCCCAATCATCTAGTCACTCACTTTGAGAGCGTATCTGCCTTCCTCTTGTACCCTGCACCCGGCTACCCTGGGCGTGACCTTCCTCTTGAGTCGTATCTGTCCCAAAGGCGTCTCTGGGGCGGCAGGGGTACTTCACGAGTCAGGCTGCCCTACACTGGTGTTGTTACTATGGGCTTGAAGCCACCTTTCTCTCCTCTTTATTACTATTCCCTGGTTATCCAGGGTTTGGGGCCTTCCCACGGCGTCGCCCCCTCCATGGTCTTTCCTGCCCATGGGTATCGGGGAGCAGCGCTGTGGTCACCTTGCCCTTGTGCCATTCCATCTTGGCGACACCCAGTTGGGCGACGCCCTATCTCGGCGATGCCCTGCTAGGCGACGCCTTACCTGGGCGATGCCTTACCTTGGCGACGCTTTACGTTGACTTTGACCTTTACGTTGACTTTGACCTTGACTTTGTCAACGCCCGGGTACGGGACGGTACAAGTGTTGTTGAAGAGTTTAACAAAATGCAGTACTAGAAGAGCTACTTAAAGAATCCCCTTTCAAGGGTAAGAAATTTTTCTGTGGGGTGGGGGCTAAAACTGGACAAAAGACTCATTGCCTTCATCATCTCTTGGATGCTTACTGATCCTGTCGACAACTCGAGCGTGGAGGAATTGCTTTGTCGCTTCCTTACCCCGCCTATGCAACTGTGCTATCTGCAAGAATACTCTTAGAACCTCCTCCTCTGGGAACTCCAAACGCAACCTGCAAACACACAGACGGCGCCTCTAGCGGCCGTTTGCACTCCGACGCTCAAGTTAGATCACAGAATCACTAACAAAAAATAATGTGTGTATGAACCTCTCTCTGATTCTCTTTTTATTCTCCCTGTGTCTGTGCTTAACAGAATTCTGTTAGGCTCTTCTGTGCGTGTGTCAGAATTCTGTTATGCTTTTCTGCGAAAACGTACCACAATCAGTAAAGACGTGGGTGTCTGTGTTTTCTGTGTGTACCTTTCACGACGCGGAGTGTACCTTTGTCTTGGCCGCGCCCCTCTCAGATGGTGACACGTGGAGGCATGCAACTCACATCTAACCGTACACGTACCACTACTTGAAGGGCTCTAGTGCATCTCTTTGTGCGCCTAAGTTATTCCCTTGCAGAGTAACTTACCGCGTTTCTTCCATCTGGGTGAATCGCTCATTCCCAGGAGAACGCCAGGTGTGGCTGGACTAGGCACACTCACCAAGCATTGCTCTCTGCATACACGATTTCCCCTTCACGATGCCATGCACGTAATGGGTTGAGAGAGTCACCAATCACTGACTGGTTTACTAACTCCCTCAGGCCACTCTCGTGCACGATTATACCGGCGAGGAGCTCTTCTTTCTCTGAGGTATGATCATGCGAGGTCCATGCGTAACGCTCTCGCTGGGAATCTCAGTCCCAGTTTAACTGCGTGTAACACGAAACCCCGATGACCATGCACCCGATGACTGATCGGTGCTCTATTGCTTCTCGCGTTCTCCCCCCGAGTGTTTATCTTGGAACTGATCTGTCGGTGGCCACTCGGTTACTGACCACCGATCACCATACCGGGTGATCTCCTCCCTGATTTCTCTGCCACCTGATCCTCGTGTCACCCTGCGGGTGGTCCGCGTGGTTATCTTCTGCTGACGTCATCGACTACCGATGACCGACCAGATCACAAGCCCCCTCGTTCTCAGCGAAGAGACTAAGTGGTCGCGCTCTCGGTCCACGTGGTAAGTGAGGCCACATCACGTGCCACCTCACGTGTTGCCCTTTGACGTTATGACTTCTCCCCTTAATCTCGCGACACGTGGGCGCATCAACGGCCAGCGTGGAGTGTCGCTAACGCTTCCCTTATTCAAATAGACGCACGCTTTCACTATTTCATCATCTTCTTCAACACTCCAACTCTCAGACACTTCAAATCTCCTCTCTGCGCGCCCAACTTTGTTCGAGCTTTCTACCTCAAGACCTTCTGCGATCATCTAAAGGTATGACTTTTCTTCTTCCTTGGTCCATTTAGGTTCTTTTCACCGATTGCATTCATCTCTTTCTCTACCATGCCTTCATCTTGTCTGTTTTTCTTCTTCTCAACCCGCGCTAGGGTTTTTGCGTTTCTCACTTCACTTTCTACTTCTCCCTCTTCCTCTTCTTCGCCTAGACCTTCTTTCTTCTTCCCTTCCTCTGTTTTTCACCGAACCATTCATCATTCCCTCTTCTTCCATTCATCTGACCTTTGCTTTCCTCCATTGCAGTTACCTCGCAATGGCTCGCTTGAAGCAAACTGCTCGCCTCGTTGCCTCCTCCTCTGGTGCACAGCCTTCAGCGAGTGCACCAGCGTCACCTCCTCCTGATGCAGCTCCCTATCAGGACTACGCCAGGGTCTACGACTGGGCTCCCCTGGCATTGCTGGCCGAAACCTCCACTCAACTACCTAAAAACCATCTCAAGACCCTTCTGAGCAACGACCCTGATGAGCCTTCCTGCGCCATCGACAGGGAGAACGACTTCAACATTCGTATACGCATTCCTCCTCGAGGGATGCCAATCTGTGTGGACGACAGGGTTACCAATGGGGTGCCCTTCACCTTCATATACTCCACCATCTTCAAAAGGTTGACGCTGCGCTTGCCTTTCACCTTCTTTGAGAAGGAGCTGATGATGGAGCTGAACATAGCCCCTTGCCAACTCCACCCGAATGCCTGGGCTTTCTTACGGGCATTCGAGATCCTCTGCAATACTTTGGGCATAACGCCTCAGTAGACGTCTTCCTGCATTTCTTCGAGGCGAAGAACCCTGGGAATAGGTCTTGGGTCAGCCTGAATGGAGTTGCTGGACGAGTGCTCTTGGGCCTGTACCAACAATCGTTTAAAGATTGGAAGGGCAAGTTCTACATGATCTCTGCTACTCAGCAAAGCCCAACGCTGCTCGAGGGGTTTCCCCTTTACTGGGTTCCTGGAGTCGAGTTCAAGAAACCCCGGGGTCTTGAAGCCATGGCCCCGTACGAGCGCGAGCTGTGTAGGTTGCTCCTAGGGGCAGATGCTGACCATGCAAACGCGCCCATGTGCCTCTCGATCACCCCGGCAATCAACCCTCGTTCTTCTTCGCCGAGCGATCCTCCCAACTTGAACTTTTTCCCCCTTATATCTACTTCTACCCACCTCTCAGCTGGGTGGGGTCTTCCCTTGCTGGCGATGACCGCCCTCGCGATCCCTGACTCGTGAGGAGTGATCATGCCCTCCTTTGCCTTTGAATGGTTGTTGACCAAGGGGCAACAACCATTCCACCTTGTTTGAAGAAGATCTGGTCCTCATTTATTGTATCTTGCACAAAGTAAAGCTCAATTGGATCCAAATCTTCAAAGATCATATGTAGAAATCTACAAGGTTAAGTGATTATCACTATCCTTATGTTGTTTTAATTTCTAAGTTTCCGCATTATTTTGAAGTGGACATGGAAGATGAGCTGTCTAAAATTGTGAAACCCACAAGTGAGATCAATAATGGTACCCTCAGTAAAATGGGGTTTACCAAAATTGGTGGAAGATGGGTGAGTAAAGATGGAGATCAAGCTGGCTTAAGTGGAGTTCAAATTGATGGTGAAAATGAAGTTGTTGCTGCTGGGGATGAACCTACAAGGACTCATGAAGTTGGTCCAAGCACTGCACACATGGATGAATGTATTACATCCTTGTCTCCTTTTGAAAAACTTATGGTGAGAAGAATGGACAACTTTGTTGACAACCAAATGAGCCTTTATGAGCTGTGTGACACAAGGTTCTAGAGTATGGATATAAGGTTTCAAACCTTGGATGAAAAAATTGGTGATGTGCAAAACCAACTTTTTGAGTTGCAGTATGGCAAGGATAATTGGAGCACATTTACAGCTTTTATAACAATTTCTTCTTCTCTTTATGTTGTTTTTATCCCTTCTTACACTCTATTTGTGAAGACAAATAGAGGGAGAAATGGCTCTGGGATTGTAATCATCTAATTCCTGCACTTATTCTGTTTGATAAACCACTTAGTTAGATGATAAACTTTTGCACTCTGAATATTTTAACCGGTTAATCCTGTTTTTTAACAAGTTGTTTTTCTGCTATTGCATGTATGTGTGTGTAACTGGTTTTCACACTGATTTGGTTGATATTCCTCTTTGGAAATCACCTAGTGGAAACTGGTTTTGTGATACTTGATATATCTATAATAGATTACCTCTTGTACCTACATCTCTTTGTGATTGTAGGTTGTGCCAAATTCTAAACAGAACTTCCCAAAGCAACCTAAGGATTTGTCTTCATCAAATAAGAGGAGAATGTTGAAAATGAAGCTTTGATGTCTCCAAATCCATGAAGACAACTTCAAGACTATGTTGTTGTGTTTAGGGTTTAGTTCTAGGGCGTTTAGAATTTGCTTGATCCACTCTTAATCAAATTCACAATTGAATCAATCTGGTTTTGTTCTTGCCGGTTGACCTGCACACCGGTTGACTCTAACGACAAGCTCTGGCTCCGTCTATCTCTGTAGGAATCTGCCATTCCCTTTTTGTATTGGAATGCGACTCCGTTGAGACAAAGGGGGCCCTATCTGTTGATTGCACTCTGACGATCATGTCAGGACAAGGCTTATCAAAATCAAGAAGTAACAAGTTTTAGTCTTAGAAACAACATACCTTAACCTGGGATCTCAAGTCCCTTTTATAGTTTACCTCTTGTAACAACTTTCTGTTCCGACCGGTTGACCTGGGGCGTCTTTGTGCGCAACCTTGCCCGTCAACTAGGGACACCTTCCCTCTAGCTACCTGTGGATACCTGCAAAGAAGGACAAAAGGGCGCCCTAGCGGCCATTTGCACTCCGACGCTCAAGTCAGCTAGCGAGAAACACCAAAAAAATCTACACCTCCGTATCGGAGCACCGTGAATGGCACTCTGAAGGTGGTCAAAAGAACTATGTGTTGTGTATCTCTTCTCCCTCTGGCAAACAACCTCCCTCTAGTCCCTTGTGCGTAACCTCAAGACTCGAGCAAGCAACTAGAGTGTATTCTGGGAAAGTCTGCCAAAAGTTCCAACAACCCCGTTTCCCACGTCCAAGGTTCTATTTAAAAAACTCTAGCATTTAAAGCATCTTAAAGCGCATTTAAGGTTATGAAACGTTCAGCGCCTTTGAGACGTTTAAACCGCTTGGAGCATTTAAAGTACCTGAAACGCTCGAAACGTAATCTTTATTAAATAGCTTTAATTACCTTATACCTGACAAATTGATGTTTCTATTATGACTTAGCACCGTGGAGGGCCTCACAGCACCGTGACCCCACTTGGGGGTATTTCCTCGTGTGAGTCCTCTTACCTGGGAGTGCATCTGCGCAAGGGGTGACTTTTTGGGTGCCAACTCCTGCCCCCAAACCTCTAGTCACTCGCTTTGAGAGCGTATCTACCTTCCTCTCGTACCCTGCACCTGGCTACCCCTGGGCGTGACCCTTCTCATGAGTCGTAACTATCCCAAGGGCTTCTCTTCCCCTTTTTGCCTTGGCATCGCTTGTTAAAACCCTTTTCCTTTCTTCTTTCTTCAGCTATTTATCCGCATCATGGTGCGCTCGAAACCGAAGTCCAATTCTCCCCCCAAGATCAATTACAAGGCCTTCTATAAATGGGCCTCTGACGATCTCTTAAACGAATGCACCACCTTGACAACCATCGAGGATGTGGAGAACCATCGGGGTGACCCTCATTTATACAACTTCAACGCCTTCTGTCGCACCCACGATGCCCACATCTCCGTCCGCCACGGCACACCGAGGGAACCCGTTTGTGTGGATGATAGACCCAGGGGTAGGGTCCCCTTTTTCTTCATGTACCAAACGATATTCAAACGCGTTGGTGTGCGCCTTCCATTTACACCCTTCGAGAGGGAACTCCTGACGGAGATCAACACGGCCCCCGCCCAGCTACACCCTAATAGCTGGGCCTTCGTTCGGGCCCTTCAAATTCTCTGTGGATATCTGGGCGTTCTTCCTTCTGTGGACGTCTTTCTACATTTTTTCGAGGTGAAGAAGCAGGGAAAAGCCTCTGGGTGAGCTTTTCCGGGATCGTCGGCAGGATCATCCTCTCCCTCTTCCAGAACTCATACAAAGGCTGGAAAGGCAAATTCTTTAGGGTGTGCTGCGCCAAACAGGACCCCACAGCCTTGGATGGCTTTCCCCTATACTGGATAGAGCACCCCAAGCTGCTCAAGCCTAAGGCCCTGGATGAACTGTCGTCCGCTGATAGAGGGGTATGTGAGGCCTTGGCTGGCTTGGGGATTGTTTTTGACACGCTGAAGCTCATAGCGTGTGAGTACAACGCGTACACCCTGTCCAACTATTTTGGTAGGGAGGCTCATTCCTTGTTGCCTTTTGTCCTTCCTTTCTTATCTGTGCTTTATTACATCATGCTTTAACTGTTGGCCTTCTCCACCTGTTTCCGTCGTTGCTAAGTGTTAATTTGTACTCTTTATATTTCATTTACCTGCGTGCCTTATGGATCCGTATAACTGCGTTGGCGGTGGGATTGGCATTCTGTGCTTTGTGTGCAACTGACGCCTTGTGCTTGGTCTGGTGTGGCTTTAACTTCTGTTCTTTGGTTTGTCTGAATGTAGGATCAGTGATGGATTCATCTAAGAGGATGGTCTTGGCGAGAGCACTGAAGGCTGCTCGTGCCTCCAAGGCTGGCGCCTCCACCACCCCCACTGCTGACCCAAACCTCCCATTATCCTCGCCCTCACCAACACCAACCACCACCGAAACTCCACTAGGCCCATCTTCACCACCCCCACGTAGCCCCCAAACACTTCAAACACCCAATTCACCTCCACCCATCGCCGCAGTCCCACTGGCTGTGGCCTCATCACCTGCTCCAGCCCCCCTTGACAAAGGGAAAAGGGTGTTGGAGGTCCTCTCCGATGACGAAGACTCCGACGGTGGGGTAGTCTTGAAGAGGAGAAAGGTTGCTAGGGTTCCCATCCTACCAGCAGCATCCCCCCAGGGAGGGGAGTCCTTCAGGGACAATCCCCCTAGCGCTACCTCTCCCCAACCCACAATAGTCCAAGAAGAAAAAGGCGAAGGGGCCGAGTCTGCTCCACCTCCACCACCAGCAGAGGTCTCTGCTGTTCCTGCCCCTGTTTCTGCTGCCCCCGAGCTTATTGCCATTCCTCCTCCAATCATGCATCTGATCAGGGGCTTCAACGGGGGATTGATGCCAGAAGGCTCCGACAGGAGAGAAGGAATGCCCTTCTATTTGGGAGCCTTCTTGGCCGTGGCCCTTGATTGGCGCGCCCAAGCTAGAAATGCCGCTTCAAACACACAAGCCCTCCGGGCCCTGAAAGAAGAAGTGGCCGCTCTGAAGGAGGAGAAGGAAGCTTTGGGACGCCAAAATGAGACCCATCAAGCCTCTCTGAAGTTGGCCTAAGAGGCCAAAGAGGAGGCTGACGGGGTTCAAGGAGGCTTTGGCCCAGGCCGCCTGCGAGAACCCGGGGATCAATGTTTCTAATTGCGATCCCACCCACCATGTCGTCGACGGGCGAGTCGTGCGTCTCGAATTGGATGACTGAAACGCCAACTCTCAACTGCCACCTTTACTTTTTGTGCTTTATATTCGTTCTTGCCAACCTTTGATAAACTTGTAAATCTTTTGAACCATTTGCACTTAGTTGGAACAACGGGGTTTGTATAACGCTTGCATACTTCTGAGGCGTTTGAGCACTGTTTGGCAGATATTTTCACCTTCGTTCTTCATTTTTGTATGCTTCAATTGCTTTACCTATACTTTTACCCATTTCTTTCGCTGTGTTGGGCGATCCTGTACCTCCGACGCCTCACTTCTAACGTGTACCTCAAACCTGCTCAGCCTTCATATCTATGAGGCCTCTGCCTCGTGAAGGCGCTGGCCACTCCGCCATTGCTGCAAACGTAAAAGTTGAGACCTGCTCTGGGTCTTAAACACTTGGGACAAAGTCGCGCTTCAGTGCCCACGCCCATGGAGAGGCCTGTCTAACAGCGCCGTATCGTCCATGGAGTGTCTCAAACACTAAGGCGATCTGTCCCTTAATTCGGGGTGCTTGGCGCCCACGCCTAAGGAGAGGCCTACTACAGCAGCGCCATATTGTCCTCAGGGTGTCTAGAAACGCCGAGCACCGGGAAGGCTCGAAGCCCCCCATGGGGTTGCTCCCTCCATGGTCTTTCTCTCCCATGGGTATCGGGGAGCAACCCTACCGGTGGCTCACTTGGCTTCTGGCGATCTCGTCTCCCTCCACAGTCTTTCCTACCTGTGGGTATCGGGGAGGCGACGCCGTTACTTCTGGCGATCTCGTCTCCCTCCACAGTCTTTCCTTCCTGTGGGTATCGGGGAGGCGACGCCGTTACTTCTGGCGATCTCGTCTCCCTCCACAGTCTTTCCTTCCTGTGGGTATCGGGAAGGCGACGTCGTTACTTCTGGCGATCTCGTCTCCCTCCACAGTCTCTCCTTCCTGTGGGTATCGGGGAGGCGACGCCGTTACTTCTGGCGATCTCGTCTCCCCCCACAGTCTTTCCTTCCTGTGGGTATCGGGAAGGCGACGCCGTTACTTCTGGCGATCTCGTCTCCCTCCATAGTCTTTCCTTCCTGTGGGTATCGGGGAGGCGACGCCGCTGATGCCTTATATTGGTGACGCCTCTAGCATCTTATACTGGCGACGCCTTCAGCGTCTTATACTGGCGACGCTTCCAGCGTCTTGGCGATGCCTGGTGTGATCAACCTGTTGACTTTGACCTTGGCATTGACTTGGACTTCGACTCTGATCTACGCCTGGGGGCGTGGCACTTGCCGTAGCGGAAAGCTTAAGGTCTCGCCCGCGCCATCCACGTGGCATTTCCCGTATGGCTGATGGGATGTTCCCTCACTTGACTTGATCTTGACATTTTCTGAGCTTTTGACAAGATGCTCCCATTCTCAACGGCGCATCGTACCCTTGGGCATTCTGTCGACGCGACATTTTCTGAATGTTGACTAGTGACGCCAGGATCATCCTCCCATCCTCTGACACATGGCTCGATCGCACGGTGCTCCCATTTGCATCACTTGGCGCTCCAACTGTAATATTTAGATCTTCGAAATCCGGTACCTACATCCATTGTCTTTGTGTTTTCGCACCCTCCTTGCACCGCTACACAAAGAGTTCCTTCTGCATTCTTTCTAGTTGGCGTTTTTCCTCCCGCAGAAACAAACCTTGATAATGCTGCCATTCGCCTCTCTTTGTTTTCAGGCTATTCTCATAACATTTCCACGCTTCCTCCTGATCCGACTTGATGACAATCACTTTGCCACTGAGATCCGGCAGCTTCATCTTCATATGGCGCGTGGAGGCTACTGCGTTCAGCCTGTACAACGCCGGTCTGCCCAACAAGATGTTGTAGGCGGAATTGGCGTTTACGACCAAGTACCGGATGCTTTCGGTACGCGAGGCCGTTCCATCTGTGAACGTTGTCCTTAATTCCAAGTAGCCTCGTACTTCCACCTGGTTGTCAGCAAACCCATATAAGCACCCTGTGTAGGGTCTCAAAAGGTCGGGAGACAACCGCAACTTGTTGAATGCCGACCAGAACATAACATCTGCAGAGCTTCCTTGGTCGACTAGAACCATGTGCACCTTTCTGCCAGCCGTGATGACCGAAATCACCACGGGGTCGTTGTCATGCGAAACAACATCCAGTAGATCTGCCCTCCTGAACACGAGGTTTGACTCCCACGGGTCACCTGAGATTCTTTCTTCAATGGAATTGACGCCCCACCTTGGCGACGCCATGTCTTGGCGATGCCTGGTGTGGTCAATCTGTTGACTTTGGCCTTGGCGTTGTCTTTGACTTTGACTCTGGTAGACGCCTGAGGGCGGGACACTTGCTTAGCGAAAAGCCTAAGGTCTCGCCCGCGCCATCCACGTGGCATTTCCCATATTGCTGATGGGACGTTCCCCTACTCGATTTGATCTTGACATTTTCTGAGCTTTTGACAAGATGTTTTCTTCCTCGCCGGCGCGTCGTACCCTCGGGGTCTCTGTTAACACGACGTTCTCTGAATGAGAACAAGTGACGCTAAAGGTCGTCCTCCCATCTCCTGAGACGTGAGGGTGCGACGCTCGTGCGCTTCTCGCACACCTCCCCCTTAGAGGCAATATGCTCCACCGCGCGATGCCTTCTTTCAGCGAAGGTCCTGGGGCGGTTGCGAATGATGGATTCGCAAAAGGGGCCGAGACATACACCTTTCCTGAACGCGTACACGATCATGGGCTCTTCAGTAGTACCAACCTTTACTACTTGGGCCCCGAAACGGTTGATGTACTTTCTTCAAAGTCTCACCCTGATACTGTTTCACGTCGAACAGGTCATACGAAATGGGCGGTGGGGCCCTGTTCGCTAGGTATTGCTCCCTGAACAATCGCGACAGTTGCAAGAAGGAGGTGATATGGCCGTTTGGAAGGCTGATGAACCAATCCATGGCCATTCTCGTCAGGGTGCTCATAATAAGCTTGCACCTCACGACATCGGAGCCGCCTACCAGCACCATTTGTGTGTGAAACGCGGTGAGATGTGCTTCGGGATCTTCCATCCCGGTGAAGATCACCTTGGGCCCAGCGAACATGTTGGGGACCACTGCTTCCAGAATCTCCTGCGAGAATGGTGTAGAAACCTCCTGTTCCGGCCGGTTGACCTGGGACGTCATTGCGCGCAACCTTGCCCGTCAGCTAGGGACACCTTCCTTCTGGCAATCTGTGAATACCTGCAAAGAAGTGGACAAATGGGCGCCCTAGCGGCCGTTTTCACTCCGACGCTCAAGTCAGCTAGCAAGAAACACCAAAACTCTACACCTCCGTATCGGAGCACCGTGGATGGTACTCTGAAGGTGGTAAAATGAACTGTGTGTCGTGTATCTTTTCTCGTTCTGGCAAACAATCTTTCTCTAGTCCCTTGTTCGTAACCTCAAGGCTCAAGCAAGCAACTAGAGTGTGTTTTCTGGAAAATTTGCCAAAAGTTCGAACCCCGTTTCCAACCTCCAAGGCTCTCTTTAAACGTCTCTAGCATTTAAAGCGTCTTAAAAGCGCATTTAAGGTTATGAAACGTTCAGCGCCTTTAAGACGTTTAAACCGCTTAAAGCATTTAAAGTACCTGAAAACGCTCGAAACGTAAACTTTAATTACCTTTAAATAGCTTTAATTACCTTATACCTGACGAATTGATGTTTCTGTTCTTCCTGCCGCGTGTCCACCTGACTTGACCGTTATTACACGTGGAGGGCCTCACAACACCGTGACCCAACTTAGGGGTATTTCGTCGTGTGAGTCCTCCTTCATTGGAGTGCATCTGGCGCAAGGGGTGACTTTTTGGGTTCCAACTCATGCCCCCAAACCTCTAGTCACTCGCTCTGAGAGCGTATCCACCTTCCTCTCGTACCCTGTACCTGGTTACCCCTGGGCGTGACCCTTTCATGAGTCGTACCTATCCCAAGGGTCTCCCTAGGGTGACATGGGCACTTCGCGAGTCAGATTGCTCTCCACCGGCGCTAGTACTATGGCCTCGAAGCCACCTTTCTCTTCACTTTATCATTGTTTCTGCGCTAGGGGGCGCGAAGCCTCCGTGGCGTCACTCCCTCCATGGTCTTTCCTACCCATTGGTATCGGGGAGTAACACCACTGGTGGCTTGTTTAGCGACGCCTTATCCTCTGGCGACACCTTGTTTAGGCGACGCCCTATCTTGGCGACGCCATGTTAAGGCGACGCCCTTCTTTGGCGACGCCTTGTCTTGGCGACGCCTTGTGTAGTCACTCCGTTGACTTCCTTTCTTTGGTACTCCGTTCAGGAAATCCTTCAGGGACTCCCCTTGGTACTGCCTTATGTCAAACAAGTCGTAAGACACCAAAGGTGGCGCCTTGTTCACTATGTACTGCTCAACAAACATCTTGGAAAACTGTTGGAACGTGGTAATGTGGCCAGTGGGTATACTGACGAACCAGTCCAACGCCGTTCCGCTCAAAGTGCTCATGAACACCTTACAATACACCGCGTCTGAGCCCCCTGAGAGCATCATCTGAGTATGAAACGCCGTGAGATGGGCTTCTGGGTCCTCCACCCCAGTGAAAGACGCTTTCACTACCACAGTGTTAGCCGGGACCACCGAATCCATGATCTCCTGGGAAAATGGCATAGGAAAGCTGCGTGGTGGGGATGGGGGTGCAGATCTGTCCCCAGCCGCACGCTCCTCCCGCTCCTGAAGGGCTTTGCGTAGCTCTTCATTGATCCTGTTGAGCTCTTCGTTCCTCGCTTGCGAGGCCACCAGCGCCTCGTGCATCCTTTCCTATTCAGAACGCGATGCAGCCACGTTCTCCTGCAGCGTCCTCATCATGTCCATCACTTGCGTCATAGACACAGCATCTTCGTCTGTTGATGGGGCAACTGAACTGGAGCGTGTTGTCCTAATCCTTCCTCAGCAAACTCAGCAATTCAAAAAACTCTAAACAAACGGTGAAAACTCCAGGAATCGACTGCGACAGCGAGCAGTCGAACAGGAAACACCAAAACACCACAAACACGAACTATAGTTGGGAATCACCTTTTATACGGCCCCACGGTGGGCGCCAGATGATCCTGCCGGTTGACTTAGCGCAAGAGCGTTGTCTCGTCACCGTCTTCCCCACCAGCTTGACACCGCGTGTCCTCCAAGCCCACACAGCAGATGGCCTATCTGAGATCCTGAAAAACACACAGTGGCGCCTCTGCGGCCAGTGGCGCTCCGACGCTCAAGTCAGTGACAAGAACACCCAAAAAACTCAGAGAAAAATATGCTCTGTAGGCACACAACCCTAGCAGTATCAGCCGTAATGAAAAACGTACCTCTGCAGATTCTGTTAAGGTTACCTTTATAGCTAGGTTTCTTCTCTCTCCAGGCCGTTATGCTTTCGGATGTGTGGCTCGCTACACGTGTCGTCATCTGAGCTAAAGCAACTTGAGCGTCATTTCTCCATCGCTCCCAACCCTACACGTGTCATCATCTAGGTTGGAGTAACTGGTGACATCCAACCCTACACGTGTCATCATCTGGATTGGGGCAATTTGAACGTCATTCTTGTGTAGTAACCAGCCGCACAGCTAAGTCCTCAACTCAAGGAGCAACCTAGCACATAATGCGCTGTGAAACACCACCCGACAAGGCGAGTATCAGATGCAACAAAGTGCATCATCTCTATGATATCGCTCGTCGCGAATGGCACCCTCCTTACTACTACGCCATGCATGTTCTAGCTGGGGAAACCTTGCCACCAACGAATGTCCACTCTGGGAATCCTGTCGCTGATGTGCAAGGTGTTCCCCCCAACCCACTCGACTTTCATGCCCCATGTTGGTGCCACAATCGTCTTACTGAATTTACACGCTTGAATTACCCTTCTGAGCCTTCGACAGCCTTAACTAAGTTCGCTGGGAGACCCGACGATGTGCTCCTTGTGGCGGCGTGTAAATCACCCGATCTCCCAGCATTCTCATACGGTGACTGCGACGTAACTCTGGTGACCGCCGGTTACGCACACTAGAGATCGGAGAACGCCAATTCAGCGATCGGCGACTATGCCCACTTCCAAGCCACTCATCTTTTCTAGCCTACGCGTTCCATTGAGCACGCCCCACTCGACCACGTGCAAGGCACGTCATCACACCTGATGACCTGGTCGGTATAGTATCCACCACCCATAATTAAAAATCAAAGGATAACAAATTCCGATGCTACTAAACATAAAAGAAAAATAATCAATGAGTGGAATAATTTGTCTACCAGGAAGATGATGTGGATGGGAACCATCTTCTAGATGTAAGTTTTTTTTTCTCTATGCAAACTTGGATTGATATAGTTTGAATAATTTTTTGAATATCCCAAACAATATATAATTTTCGTATAGCAATGTAGTGGTGGTGTTTCAATCCTTGGTTCCCATCAGATGACTCTGGTCCGTTTCGAGGTTTCTTATCGAAGCTTTTTGGTGGGTTCGATCATTTGCAAAAAAACGAATGACAGAAGCGGACCTGATTTCGTTAATGATGCAGTCTAGGAAGTCGAAACCGAATCGAGATTGGAGACAGCGGCGAAGACAAACGCTTTGAGGAAGGTGGTTATGGAGACACAGTTTGAGTATTGAGGGAAACATTATTGTTGTTGTTGAACATTTGAATCTTCCTATTGTATTAGAAAGTGAGAGTGTGTGAGCAAAATAAAACCTAGTGAAGAGGACACAACAAATATCTTTAATTTTAAAAATAGAGACTAAAATCAGTTTAAATCAGAAAAGTAACGTACGAATCCCTCCACTCTCTCCGCATCTAACAACCATTAAGTAACAATAAATAAAAAACTAAAGAAAAAAAAATAAAAAAACCATTTTTGTTAACTTTGCTCCCTTTCTTCCTATTGTTGCACTAAAATAAGGAATTAAAGGAAGAGTGAAGAGTCAGCATATAAAACATGTATAATAGTATTAATTTAAAAATTTAAAAATAATTTTATTTTAAAGTAATTTATATGAAATGACAAAATACTCCATTGTACTAAAAAATGAGATATATTAAATAAGAATATAATTAGAAAAAAATTGTGTACACAAAAAGTTATAATGGAAAATTTTGTTTATATAGGTATCACTAGTGCAGAAATACAAAAAATAGCGTCTTATTAAGTGCAGTTTTATGAACAGACGCACTCGTACCGTCCCGTCCTCGGTCGTTGACTAAAGTCAAAGTCAAAGATACGGTGGGACCCATTGAGGGCCCCGAGGAAGGAGGATGAGGCGTCGCCAAGATGAGGCGTCGCCAGTAGAGGGAGTCGCCGGTATAAGGCGCTGATGGCATCGCCAATATAAGGCGCCGATGGCGTCGCCCCCCGATTCCCACGGGTAGGAAAGACTGTGGAGGGGACGAGATCGCTAGAGGCCAAGTTAGAGAGAGGAAAAAGATAGCCTTAAGACCGCAGTTATAATACCAATAGAGGTGGCTTCAAGGCCATAGTTCCAATACCAGTGGGGAGTATCCTGGCTCGTGAAGTCCACGCCACTTCAGGGTAATCCCTGGGATAGTTACGACCCAAGAGAGGGTCATGCCCAGGGATGAACCAGGTGCGTGGTGCGAGAGGAAGGTAGATACACTCCCAGGGTGAGTGGCTGAAACCTGGGGAGCATGAGTTGGCACCCAGAATGTCACCCCCTGCGCCAGCGGCACTTCGAGAAGGGGGGAACTCACGCGACAGAATGTCCCTATGATTGGGATACGGCGCCGTGAGGCCCTCCACGTGTGATAGTAATCAAGTCAGCGAGAAGTTAGCAAAGGCAGTAAATGAGGGGACATTAATGATTCCTCATCATGTATGTTTTTATTCCAGTTAACGTTTCAAACGCTTTAAAAACACTTTAAATGCCTCCATTAAAGGTTTTACGGAAACGTGTTAAATGCGTCTTAAAGCGCCTTAAATACACTTTAAGACGTGTTTAATACAGGGTGGCATTAAAAGGGTTTTTGAACGTTCGAAGCAAAGATCGGACTTTTGGCAAATTTTCCCCAGAACATAATCTAGTTGCTTGCTCGAGCCCTGAGGCTATGCACAGGGGACTAGAGAAGGATTGTTTGCCAGAACCATAAAACAGTACACAATATACAGTTCTTTACCACCCTCAGAGTGCCTTTCACGGTGCTTCGATACGAAGGTGCAGAGTTTTGGTGTTTCTTGTTAGCTGACTTGAGCGTCGGAGTGCAAACGGCCGCTAGGGCGCCCATTTGTTCACTTCTTTGCAGGTGTTCGCAGATTACCAGGAAAGGGTGTCCCTAGCAGACGGGCAAGGTCGCACAAAAAGACATACCCAGGTCAACCGGCAGGAACATTTGGCGCCCACCGTGGGCCGATTTAAAACATCAGTCCCACCACAACAATTCTAGGGAGTTTATCAGATCTACCATAACGACAGGAGAAATTAAGAGAAAGGGTTAAAGAATGAGAGCCACGAGACAAGGTCCAACGCGCGCTGCGAGCAAGGAAATGATCATGCAGCAGGTCATGGCTATGGTGCGGGGGCTGCAGGATGAAATGGCAGAGTCGAGGGCGGAGCAAGAACGCATGCAAGCGGATCTTGCGACCTCTCAGGCGAGAAATGAAGAGCTCCATCGCACAAACGAGGTATTGCGTCGTGGTTTGCGCAATAACCAAGGGCAACGCGACTCAGATGAGACCGAACGTCTCACCCCCCCAAGGGAGTTTTCCACGCCATTCTCGCAGGAGATTCTGGAGGCGTTGGTCCCCAACACTTTCGCGGGGCCCAAGGTGATCTTCACAGGGATGGAGGATTCCGAAGCACATCTCACTGCGTTCCATACGCAGATGATGCTGGTAGGCGGCTCCGATGCCGCATGATGCAAGCTCTTCATGAGCACCTTGACAGGAATGGCCATGGACTGGTTCATCAGCCTTCCCGATGGCCATATCACTTCTTTCCAGCAGCTGTCGCAGTTATTCAGGGAGCAGTATTTAGCGAACCAGGCCCCGCTGCCCGTTTCGTATGACCTGTTCGACGTAAAACAATACCACGGTGAGACTTTGAAGGAGTACATCAACCGTTTCGGGGCTCAAGTGGTGAAGGTCGGCACTACGGAGGAGCCCATGATCGTGTACGCATTCAGGAAAGGCATATGTCCTGGCCCCTTTTGCGAATCAATCATTCGAAATCGCCCCAGGACCTTTGTTGAAATAAGGCGTCGCGCAGTAGAGCACATCGCCTCTGAGGGAGAGGTGTGCGAGAAGCGCACGAGCGTCGTACCCACACGCCTGAGAGCACAGACACGGGCTCAACCCGTCAGGGTCAACGAGACCACGACGGGAAGGAAGAATCAGGAAGCGAGACACCCCTACGAGGCAAGAAAACCCCAACCCAGGGGTCAAGCGGGAGGAAATCGTCCGGCCAGAGAAAGGGCCAGACCAGCGAGGTACGACTTCGTGGTGGAATTGAAGGACCTAATCGTCGTGCCTAATATAGTTGAAAGGTTGAGGCGACCGGTGAAGACTGACAAGGTGCTAGGGCCTCGCAAGGACTCTTAGTGTGAGTTCCACGAAGCTTTCGGTCACGACATCAACAACTGCTTATCACTGGGGTACCAGTTGGATGAGTTAGTAAAAAGCGGTTTCTTGAAGGATTATCTCGCGAAACCCGCCACAACCGCGGCCCTACCACAACCAGCGAAGGATCAAGCGCACGAGATGCCGGTTCATGGCGAAGTCCACACCATTTCTGGTGGTTTTTCGGGAGGGGGACCCACGGCATCCCAAGGCAAGAAATATGCGAGGGGAGTAAATTCGATTGATGAAAAGATCTCAGGCGACCCGTGGGAGTCAGACCTCGTGTTCACGAGGGCGGACCTGCGAGATGTCGTCCCACACGACAATGACCCCGTGGTCATTTCGGTTGTCACAGCAGGAAGAAAGGTGCACAGGGTGCTGATCGACCAGGGAAGTTCTGCAGATGTTATGTTCTGGTCGACCTTCAAGAAGCTACGGTTGTCCCCTGACCTTTTGAGGCCCTACACTGGGTGCTTGTATGGATTTGCTGACAACCAAGTGGAAGTACGTGGCTACTTGGAGTTGAGGACGACATTCACAGATGGAGCGGCCTCACGTACTGAAAGCATTTGCTACTTAGTTGTAAACGCCAATTCGGCTTACAACATTCTGTTGGGAAGACCGGCGTTGAATAGGCTGAGAGCAGTAGCCTCCACGCGCCACATGAAGATGAAGCTGCCAGATCTTAGTGGCAGGGTGATTGTCATCAAGTCAGATCAGGAAGAAGCGCGAAAATGCTACGAAAACAGTTTAAAGACAAAGAGAGGTGTGTTCATGGTGTTCGAACGTCCACCGAGTTCAGACACTGTGATGGAAATAGAGCCCTTGAACGAGGCGACGCCTATGGAGTCAACGCCTGACGAGGCCGCACTCGTAAGGGCGACGCCTAAAGCAGACGCGCGCACAGAGGAGAGGCATGACGATGCGTAGAAGAGGTGACGCCTGGAGAGCACTACCGGGCGACGCCCCCTAAGGAAGATAGCAGAGACCAACCGGCGGCCAATGTGGTGGAGAGACAGATTGGCGGCAAAACGTTCGAGCTGGGGCGTTTGTTGAGCCAAGAAGAACAGGACGAAGTGGCGAAGGTGATTTCACGTCACTTAGATGCTTTCGCATGGTCTGCCTCAGACATGTCGGGCATCGACCCTGACTTTTTATGCCACCACCTTAGCATGGACGCCTGGGTTCGCCCTGTGCGACAGAGGAGGAGAAAGTTTAACGAAGAAAGACAGCTCGTGGTGAGGGAAGAGACACAGAAGTTGTTGAGTGTTGGACACATCCGGGAAATCCAATACCCCGAGTGGCTGGCCAACGTCGTTCTGGTGAAGAAAGCAAACGGGAAGTGGAGGATGTGTGTAGACTTCACAGACTTAAACAAGGCGTGCCCCAAGGATTCATATCCACTACCCAGCATTGACGCCCTTGTGGATAGTGCCTCGGGTTGTGAGATGCTGAGCTTTTTGGACGCTTTTTCGGGGTACAATCAGATCAAGATGCACCCGAGGGACGAGGGGAAAACAACATTTATAACAGAGACATGTAGCTACTGCTACAAAGTGATGTCGTTCGAGTTAAAGAATGCAGGCGCCACCTACCAGAGGTTGATGGACAAGGTCCTGGCGCCTATGTTAGGGAGGAACGTGCAAGCCTACGTGGATGACATGGTGGTAGCTTCGCGCGATAGGAGGCAACATACAACAGGTCTAGAAGAGTTGTTTGCCACCATCTCAATGTATCGCCTGAAGCTGAACCCTGAGAAGTGTGTTTTTGGGGTTGAGGCGGGAAATTTCTTAGGTTTCATTCTTACGGAGAGGGGAATTGAGGCAAACCCTGATAAGTGCACAACCATCATCGCTATGAGGAGCCCGACATCAATGAAGGAAGTGCAACAACTGACAGGGCGAATGACGGCATTATCAAGGTTCGTTTCTGCAGGAGAGAGAAGGGACACCCCAATTTCCAGTGCCTCAAGAGAAATAGTCGCTTCGCGTGGACTGACGAGTGTGAAGCAGCTTTCCTCAAGTTGAAAGAGTACTTGGCGACACCACCCGTGCTTTGCAAACCAGTGGCGGGCGTGCCCCTCCGACTATACTTTGCGGTAACAGAGCGGGCCATCAGTTTTGTGCTAGTCCAGGAGCAGGACCATGTACAGAGGCCCATCTATTTTGTGAGTAAGGCCTTGCAAGGCCCGGAGACGAGGTATCAGTCGCTGGAAAAGGCAGCATTGGCCGTGGTATTCTCGGCCAGGAGGCTCCGCCACTACTTTCACAGTTTTACAGTAGTGGTGATGACAAACCTCCCCATCCAAAAGGTACTGCAGAAACCCGATGTTGTTGGAAGAATGGTTCGCTGGGCGGTGGAGCTGTCGGAGTTTGACATCCAGTACGAGCCCAGAGGATCTATCAAAGGACAGGTATATCCGAATTTCGTTGCAGAGCTCTCACCCGGAGGCGACCAAGAGGTGGAGTCAGGATCGCAGTGGTTGCTATCACAATGGCCTTGAAGCCACCTTTCTCTTCTCTTTATTACTACCCTGAATTATCGGGATTTGAGGCCTTCCCACAGCATCACTCCCTCCATTGTCTTTCCTACCCTTGGGGATCGGGGAGCCACAGTGTGATCGCCTTGCCTTTGTGAAACTTTGACCTTGGCGACGTCCTAGGTGGGCGACGCCTTGACTGGGCGATGCCTTCACCTAGGCGACGCCTTACCTTGGCGACGCTTCCTCTTGGCGACGCTGGCACTTGGCGTCTCTTCACCTAGGCGACGCCTTATGTTGACTTTGACCCACGTCGTTGACTTTGACCTTGACTTTGTCAACGCCCGGATACGGGACGGTACACAAGCCCCCCAGTCTTAAGCTGAAGACTTGTCTTCAGCGCAAAGACTAAGTTCTCGCCCACGCCGTCCACGTGTCACCCTGTGACGTGTCATTCCTTGCTGACTTAACACTTCTCGAGTTATTGACGTGACACTCTCTGAACCATGGGGTGCCCTTAATGGGTGATTGGACATCCTCTGAAGGGGGGAAAGTAACACCTTTTGGGGCCACGCTCAATCGTGTGGCACGTGGCTCATCACACGGACAGCCTCTAGAGCCCCTTGCGCTTTCCTTGAGCGCTTAATCCTTTGACACGCGGCACGATCACACAGTCCCTAATTAGCGCCTCTTGGGTTGCAAATGTAACGTTCAAGTTACCCAAAACCCCGCGCTCCAACCACTGTTTCATCCATTCTCTCTGCATTTCTGCACTGTTCATCGCCTTCGAGCCCTTGCTCTGCAATCACTGCTCTTTCCTTTGCGCTTCCCTTCCTTCCACACCTCGACATCAAAGGTATGATTTTTCCATCTCCAGGACTCTTCCTCTTCGTTGCATTGCATCGCTGCGTATTGTACTGCCTGGGACTGTTTATGTTTCTGCATTTCTGTGTTCTTCCGCTCCTCCGTTCTTCTCCGTTCTCTTCTCCTCCTTTCTGGGTTTTCTCGCCTGGGTAGCCTTTTTCTAGGGTTTTATCCCCTTTTGTGCCAAGACATCGCTTGTTAAAACCCTTTTCCTTTTCTCTTTCTCCAGTTATTTATCCGCATCATGGTGCGCCCGAAATCAAGGTTTGATTCTCCCCCCAAGACCAACTATAAAGCCTTCTATACATGGGCCCCTGACGAGCTTTTAAGTGAATGCACCACTCTTACAACCATTAAGGACTTGGAGAACGATCGCGGTGATCCCCACCTGTACAATTTTAATGCCTTCTGCCGCACCCATGATGCGCATATTTCTGTTCGTCCCGGCAGGCTTGGGGAACCTGTTTGCGTGGATGACAGACCCAGGAAAGGGGACCCCTTCTTCTTCATGTTTCAAACGGTATTTAAACGCATCGGGGTACGCCTTCCGTTCACACCCTTCGAGAGGGAACTCCTTACAGAAATCAACACAGCCCCGGCCCAGTTACATCCCAATAGCTGGGCCTTCGTTCGGGCTTTTCAAACTCTTTGCGGGTATCTAGGCATCCTCCCCTCTGTGGATGTCTTCTTACACTTCTTCGAGGTGAAGAAACAGGGGAAAAGCTTCTGGGTAAGCTTATCCGGGATCGCAGGTAGGATCCTTCTTTCTCTCTTCCAGAACTCATACAAAGGCTGGAAGGGAAAATTCTTCAGGGTGTGCTGCGCCAAGCACGACCCTACAGCCTTGGACGGCTTCCCTCTGTATTGGACAGAGCACCCCAAGCTTCTAACGGCCAAGGCCCTAGATGAGCTATCCCCCGCTGATAGGGAGGTATGCAAGGCCTTGGCTGGCCTGGGGATCGTCTTCGACACGCTGAAGCTCATCACGAGCGAGTACAACGCTCATTCCATGACCACCTACTTTGGTAGGGAGACTCCTCTCTTATTGTCTTCTGTTATCTGTATTTCACTGCATCATGCTCGCTCTATTGGCCTCTTCTACCTGTTTTCCCTTGTGCTAAGTGCCTTATGTCTCGTTTATCTGCACGTTTTGTGAGTCTGTATAACTGCTTTGCCCTTAACTTCTGCTATTGGGTTTGTCTGAATGTAGGATCAGTGATGGATGCTTCCAAGAGGATGGTTTTGGAGAAAGCGATGAAGGATGCTCGTGCCGCCAAGGCTGGCGCCTCCTCCGCCCCTGCTGCTGACCCGAACCCCTCATTAACCTTGCCCTTACCACCACCAACCACTACCGAAGCCCCCCTAGGCTCATCTTCACCATCCTCACATAGCCCCGAGGCGCTTCAAACACCCGGCTCTCCTCCGCCCATCGCCGCCGTCCCTCTGGCTGTGGCTTCATCACCGGCTCCAACCCCCCTTGACAAAGGAAAACGGGATTTGGAGATCATATCCGATGATGAGGACTCCGATGACATGGCACCCTTTAAGAGGAGGAAGGCTGCGAGGGTTCCCATCCTACCAGCGGCATCGGCCCAAGGAGGGGATTCCTTCAGGGATAACCCTCCAAGTGCTACTTCTCTTCCTCCCACAATGGTCCAAGAGGAAACAGGCGAAGGGGCCGAATATGCTCCACCCCCGCCACCGGCAGAGGTCTCTATTGCTCCTGCTTCCGTCGCCGCCGCCCTAGATCTTATTGCCATCCCTCCTCCAATTATGCATCTGATGAGGGGCTTCAACGGGGGATCAATGCGAGAAGGCTCCGACAGGAGGGAGGGAATGCCCTTCTACTTGGGAGCCTTCTTGGCCGTGGCCCTTGACTGGCGCGCCCAAGCTAGAAATGCTGTTCTGCATACACAAACCCTCCAGGCCCTGGAAGCAAGGGTGGCTACTCTGGAGGAGGAAAAGAAGACCCTGGGACGCCAAAACGAGGCCTACCAAGCCTCTCTGAAGTTGGCGCAAGAGGCCAAGGAGGAGGCTGAAAAGCAGCTGGGTGAGGCGATGGAGCTACAAACCGACTTCTACGCTCGGGAAGTCACCCTCCAAGTTCAGGTAACAAGCCTCCAAGACATAGTCGAAGCTTACGAAGAAGTTCAAAAGGACTTGAAGGACCGATGCTGTGAGCAGGCTGACGAGCTGGAGCGGATGGAGGGGGAGATGGCTACTCAGGCCAAGGCTTTGGGCCTTCTCCAGGTTGACCACGACAAACTGCAGATCGAGGTCAGCCGGCTCCGTCTGGAGAAGGAGGCTTTGGAGAAACAGGTAGCTTCTGGGGACGCCACCATCGAGGAGTTGGAAAAGGACAAGAAAACCCTTATCCATGACATGGCGGGCACCTTCGAGGAGGGGTTCAAAGAGGCTCTGGCCCAGGCCGTCTGTGAGAACCCGGGAATTGACGTTTCCAACTGCGATTCCACTCATCACATCGTCGACGGGAAGGTCGTGCCCTTGGAGCTGGATGACTGAACCGCCGCCCTCAACCGTCACATTACTCCTTTGCGCTTTATACTTGTTTTTGTCCCCCTTTGATGAACTTGTAACTTCTTTGAACTATCGGTCCTTTCGTCACAACTATGGATGACAATTTTTGTACCTTTAAGTTATCGAATTCCGCCTGTATGATTTTACCTTCATTTTTCGCCTTCACGTGCTTCGATTGCTTTGCCTGTACTCTACCCGTTTCTTTCGTTGCGTCGGGCGATTCTATATGCCCGGTGCCTTGCCTCCATCGTGTTCCTCGGAAACTGTCCCGCCTTCGTATCTATGAGGCCTCTGCCTCGTAAAGGCGTCAGTGGCTTTACCATTGCCGCAACGCAAAAGTTGAGACCTACTCTGGGTCCTAAACACTGGGGATAAGGTCACGCGTCGATGCCCACACCCATGGAGAGGCTTGCCTAACGGAGCCGTATCGTCCATGGGGTGTCTGAGACGCCAAAGCGATCTGTCCCTTGATTCTTGGTGCCCGGTGCCCACGCCTAAGGAGAGGCCTGCTACAGCAGCGCCGTATCGTCCTCAGGGTGTCTAAAAACACCGAGTGTTGGGAAAGCTCGGAGCCCTCCAGGGGGTCGTTTCCTCCATGGTCTTTCCTTCCCATGGGTGTCGGGGGACAACCCCGCCAGCGGTTCACTCAGCATTTGGCGATCTTGTCTCCCTCCACAGTCTTCCCTACCTGTGGGTATCGGGGAGGCGACGCCGCTAGTGACTAGTTTTAAGTTCTTCGATTTCATCTCCCTCCACAGTCTTTCCTACCTGTGGGTATCGGGGAGGCGACACTGCTGATACTTGGATTGGCGACGCCCTCAACGTCTCATGCTGGCGGCACCTTCTGCGCCTTCCCCTGGCGACGCCTTGGGCGTCTCATGCTGGAGTCGCCTTGGGTGTTGACTTTATCTTGGCATTGACTTTAACTTTGACCCTAGTCGACGGCTGTGGATAGCGAAAAGCTCAAGGTCTCGCCTGTGCCATCCACGTGGCGCTTCTCGTATGGCTGATGGGACGTTGCCCCACTTGACTTGGTCTTGACATTTTCTAAGCCTCTGACCCATTCTCGACGGCGCATCGTACCCTCGGGCATTCTGTCGATACGACGTTTTCTGAGTGTTAACCAGTGCTGCCAGGGTCGTCCTCCCATCCTCTGCCACGTGGCTTGATCACACGGTGCACCCATTTGCGTCGTTTGGCGCTCTAACTGCAATACTTCCATTTGCGTCGTTTGGCGCTCTAACCGCAATATTTAGATCTTCAAAATCTCGAACCTGTCCTCATCATCTCTGTGCTTTCGTAACCTACTTACACCCTTTCTCTTCTTGCAAAGAATTCTTCTAGTGTTCGTTCCAACCAGCGTCTTACCCCCGTGTTTCCAGCAGGTCACTCTTCTCCAAACCTCCCAGATACTCTAAATCTGTGTATGTTTTGCTTCGTGGTGTCTCTGACACGTTCATCTCCCTTGGTGCAGGTTCGAAGATAAACCAACAGCGGAGGTCACAACTTACCCGGGCTCTGCGGGCTGAGAGCGGGGCTTTGTCTTCCTCCCGTGCCGAATCCGGAGGCCACTGAAGAGTGGTTCGTTTGTGTTTTTTGTATGAGCACAGGGCCTGTAATGTTTGCCCTATTCGCCTTACTCCCATTTATCTCAAACACTACTTGTAAATTTAACTCTACTATACCGTGCTTGGTTTCTGTAACACCGCTTTACTTTTGCACACACTTCATATACTGCGCGTTTTTCCTCCGTCATGTTTCTCGGCGGCGCCTGCGCTTGGGCGACGCCTTCTACCTTGGCGACGCTTCCTTTCTTGGCGACGCCTTCTCTTGGCGACGCTTTCTTCTTAGCGACGCCTTCTCTTGGCGACGCTTTCTTCTTGGCGACGCCTTCTCTCGGCGACGCTTTCTCTTGGCGAAGCCTTCTTTCTTGGCGACGCCTGTCGCCGCTTCGAACGGAAAAAGAATAAAGACTAAAAACCAAGGCAAGGTTTTTCTCGAACTTCTTTTTTTTTTATTCGGGTGACCTCATTAAAAAACCCCCGAAAGGGAAAAAGAGTCTCCCCTTCAACAAGATCGTTACATGGCTGCTTACATAAGTCAACTAAAATAAAACTTCAAGTTGGATGCATTCCAGCTACGCGGGATGGGACCCCCCTCCAATGTCTCTAGGTTGGACGAACCGTTGCCTTTAGCCTCGGTAGTTCTGAAGGGCCCGGTCCACTTGGGAGACAGCTTATTCTCCAGCTCGTATGGATGAGCCTTCCTCATAACTAGGTCGCCAATCTGAAACTGTCGTGGCTTCACCTTAGAGCTGTATTGTCGCTCCACTCTCCTCTTTACTGCTTCAGCCTTTATTCTGGCCTCCTCCCTGGCTTCTTCTAGTAGGTCCAGGTTCACCCGCCTTTCTTCGTTGGATTCCTCTACCACAAAGTTTTGGAAACGTGGTGAGCTTTCGTGTATCTCTACCGGGATCATCGCATCCGACCCATACACTAAGCTGAAAGGCGTCTCCGTGGTAGAAGATTGGGGCGTGGTGTGGTATGCCCATACGATCCTTGGTACTTCCTCCGCCCACGCCCCTTTGGCCTTCTCTAGCCTTCTCTTTAGCCCCCTCAGCAAAACTCTATTTGCTGACTCTACTTGCCTGTTAGTCTGGGGGTGTTCGAGTGATGCGAACACTTGCTTGATTCCTACCTCAGCACACAGGTTTCTCAACTGCTGACTAGCAAACTGGGTTCCATTATCGGATATCAGCCGCCTAGGTACGCCAAAACAACACACGATGTTCTTCCACACAAAGTGTTGCACCTTGTGCGCAATGATCTGGGCCACGGGTTCCGCCTCTATCCACTTGGTGAAGTACTCGATGGCAACGATCAAGTACTTCATCTGCCTTATCGCCAGTGGGAACGGACCTAAGATGTCAATCCCCCAGGTATGGAAAGGCCACGGGCTGTATATGGATCGCAGCTCTTCTGGTGGCGCCTTATGCCAGTCGGCGTGTTTTTGACATTGCTTACAACGCTGGTCGTGTCGCACGCAATCTTCCTTCACTGTTGGCCAATGAAAACCTGCGCGTACCACCTTAGAGGCTAAGGATCTTCCCCCTACGTGGCTCCCACAGATGCCTTCGTGGAGCTCCGCCATTATTCGGGTACACTCGTCGCCGCTCACGCACGTTAAGATAGGGTGAGTGAACCCGTGCCTGAACAACACTCCGTCCACCAGAGTGTATCTTGCGGCATTTCTTTTAACCTTCTTACCCTCTTCAGGCTCCACTAGGAGAGCCCCATCCGCCAGGTATCATCTGTATGGCGTCATCCAGGTATCTCCTTCGGCTAAGGAACATATCTGCATCTGCCTTCCTTCTTCGGACGTCTTCGCGTATGCGCTGATGCGGGGCGTCTTCAGCGTATCTTAGGTCAAAGAGCGATGACTCCTTGGCCTCCCTCTTGCTGTACAAATCTGGAGGACATCCACCCTGTTATCTTCCACAAACTTACGCGGAGCTTTGAGCGTCTCTTGGATCACTGTCCTCTGTCTACCCCCCTTGCCTGAGCTGGCCAGCTTGGCAAGCAGGTCAGCTCTGGCATTCTGTTCCCTTGGGACATGTACTAGCTCAAGAGCGCTAAATGCTCCCCTCAACAGTTGAACGTATTGCAGATATGCCGCCATCTGCGGGTCTTTCGCCTGGAACTCACCCGACACTTGCCCCGTAATCAGTTGGGAATCACTTTTTACCAAGAGGTTTTGCGCGCCCATTTCTTTAGCTAGGAGCATTCCTACAATCAGGGCTTCGTATTCAGCCTGATTATTACTTGCCCTGAAGGCGAAGCGCAGAGCTTGCTCGATCAACACGCCATTGGGTCCCTCCAAGACTATTCCCGCACCACTTCCCTGCTGGTTAGAGGACCCATCAACCGAGAGCAACAACCGCGAGCCCGCCTCCACCTCTTATTCATCACCGGGCGAGAGTTCTGCCACAAAATCAGCGTATACTTGCCCTTTGATGGATCCTCTGGGCTCATACCAGATGTCGAATTCTGACAACTCCACCGCCCAGCGCACCATTCTTCCAGCTACGTCAGGCTTCTGCAGCACCTTCTGTATAGGGAGGTTTTTCATCACTACCACCGTAAAGCTGTGGAAGTAATGACGGAGCCTCCTGGCCGAAAACACCACCGCCAACGCTGCCTTCTCCAACGCCTGGTATCTCGTCTCTGCGCCTTGTAAGGCCTTGCTTACGAAATAGATGGGCTTTTGAATCTGGTCCTGCTCCTGGACCAGCACAGAGCTGATAGCTCGCTCTGTCACCGTGAAGTACAGCCGGAGGGGCACATCTGCCGCCGGTTTGCAGAGGACGGGTGGCGTAGCAAGGGATTCCTTCAACTTGATGAAAGCCGCTTCACATTCGTCAGTCCATGCGAAACGACTATTTCTCTTGAGGCACTGGAAATATGGGTGCCCCTTCTCTCCTCCGGCAGAAACAAACCTTTAGAGCGCCGCCATCCGCCCCGTCAGTTGCTGCACTTCCTTGACTGACGTCGGGCTTCGCATGGTGATAATTGCTGCGCATTTGTCGGGGTTCGCCTCTATCCCCCTCTCCGTGAGCATGAAACCTAGGAACTTACCGGCCTCTACCCCGAAGACACACTTCTCGGGGTTTAGTTTGAGGCGGTATTTGGATATAGTGACGAACAACTCCTCTAGGTCCGCCACGTGTTGTGCCCTATCCTTCGACGCCATTACCATATCATCCACGTAGGCGTACACATTCCTTCCTCACATTGGCGCTAGGACCTTGTCCATCAGCCTTTGGTAGGTGGCGCCCGCGTTTTTCAGCCCAAAAGGCATTACCTTGTAACAGTAACTGCAAGTCTCTGTCATGAATGGAATTTTGCTCTCATCTCTCGGGTGCATTTTGATCTGGTTGTATCCCGAGAATGCATCCAGGAAGCTTAGCACCATGCAGCCGGATGCACTATCCACCAACGCGTCGATGCTGGGCAGTGGGTACGAGTCCTTCGGGCACGCCTTATTTAAGTCCGTGAAGTCCACGCACATCCTCCACTTCCCATTCGCCTTCTTCACCAGGATGACGTTGGCTAGCCACTCAGGGTATTGAATCTCCCTGATGTGGCCAGCACTCAACAGCTTTTGCGTTTCATCCTTTACCACCAACTGCCTCTCTTCGTTAAACTTCCTCCTTCTTTGGCGCACGGGGCGGACCGTGGCGTCCATGCTGAGGTGATGACACGGGAAATCAGGGTCGATGCCGGGCATATCCGAGGCGGACCATGCGAAAGCATCCAAGTGGCGTGAAATCACCTCTGCCACCCCTTCCTGTTCTTCTGGGCTCAGCAAACTTCCTAACTTAAACGTCTTGCCGCCAATCTCCCTCTCCACGGTGTTAGCCGCCGGTTGTTCCCTACTATCGTCCTCGACGGGCGCCGCCTCTTCCACGGGCGCCGCGTCGTCAGGGCTTTCTTCCATGGGCGCATCTGCTTCGGGCGTCGCCCTCGCGGGTACGGCCTCGTTAGGCGCCGACCCAGCCGGCGTCGCCTCAAGCATCGTCGTGTCTGCACTCGGCGGACGCTCATACACAATGAACACGCCTCTCTTCATTTTCAGGCTGTTCTCATAGCATTTCCTTGCCTCCTCCTGGTCTGACATGATGACTATCACCTTGCCACTGAGGTCCGGCAGCTTCATCTTCATATGGCGCGTGGAGGATACTGCGTTCAGCCGGTTCAACGTCAGCCTGCCCAACAAGATATTGTAAGCGGAGCTGGCGTTCACGACCAAGTACCGGATGCTTTCGGTACGCGAGGCCTCTCCATCCGTGAACGTAGTCCTCAACTTCAGGTAGCCTCGGACTTCCACCTGGTTATCCGCAAACCCATACAGGCACCCTGTGTAGGGCCTCAAAAGGTCAGGGGATAACCGTAACTTATTGAATGTCGACCAGAACATGACGTCTGCTGAACTTCCCTGGTCGACAAGTACTCTGTGTACCTTTCTTCCGGCTGTGACAACCGAAATGACCACGGGGTCATTGTCGTGCGACACCACGTCTCGGAGATCCCCTCTCGTGAATACGAGGTCCGACTTCCACGGCTCACCCGAGATCTTTTCTTCGATCGAATTGACCCCCCTCGCGTACTTCTTTCGCTGGGAGGCGGTGGGTCCTCCGCCGGAAAATCCTCCAGCTATGGTATGGACATCGCCGAGAACCGGCGTCTCGTGTACTTGTTCTTCCGCTGGCGGCGGCAGGGTGGCAGTCGTGGCGGGTTCCGCGACATAATCCTTCAGAAACCCGGTTCTCACCAGCTCATCCAGCTGGTAACCCAGCGACAGGCAGTTATCAATGTGGTGACCGAAAGCCTCGTGGAACTCACACCAAGAGTCTTTCCGAGGCCCCAACACCTTGTCACACATCACCGGTCGCCTCAATCTCTCAGCTATATTAGGCACGGCGATCAGGTCCTTCAGTTCCACCACAAAATTGTATATCGCCAGCCTCGTTCTTTCTCTGGCCGGGCGATCACCTCCCGCTGGACCCCGGGGCTGGGGCTTTCTGGCCTCGTAGGGGCGTCTCCCCTCTGGTTTCTTCCTTACCGTCGTGGTCTCATTGACCCTGGCGGGTTGAGCTCGCGTCGGTCCTCTCAGGCGCGAGGGTACGACGCTGGTGCGCTTCACGCACACCTCTCCCTCAGAAGCGATATGTTCCACCGCCCGACGCCGTAGTTCAGCAAAAGTCCTTGGGCGGTTGCGAATGATGGATTTACCAAAAGGGCCGGGGCATACGCCTTTCACGAACGCGTATACAATCATAGATTCCTCTGTCGTACCAACCTTTACTACTTGGGCCCCGAAGCGATTGATGTATTCCTTTAGGGTCTCCCCTTGATACTGTTTTACATCAAACAGATCGTAGGAAACCGGCGGCGGGGCCTTGTTTGCTAGGTATTGTTCCCTGAACAATCGTGACAGTTGTCGGAAAGAGGTGATATGGTCATCCGGTAGGCTGATAAACCAATCCATAGCCATCCCAGTCAAGGTGCTCATAAAGAGCTTGCACTTGGCAGCGTTAGTGCCGCCTACTAGGACCATCTATGTGTGAAACGCAGCGAGGTGCGTCTCAGGGTCCTCCATCCCGGTGAAGATAAACTTGGGCCCCGCGAACGTGTTTGGGATCACTGCATCCAGAATCTCCTGCGAGAAGGGAGTGGAAAACTCCCTTGGCGGGGAGTGGTTCTCCATCTCGTCATGTTCACGTTGCCCCCGATTATTTCGCAGACCCCGGCGCAACTCCTCATTTATACGATGGAGCTCTTCATTCCTCTCATGCGAGGCTTCGAGATCTACTTGCATGCGTTCCTGCTCCAGTTTCGACTCCGCCATATCCTCTTGCAGCCCCCGCATTATCTACAGGACCTATTGCATGGACAGTTCTGCTGGGGCCGCGCGTGCAGTACCTCGTCTTGTTGCGGCCATTTTCACGGTCTCTTCAAACCTCCTCCAACGTTACTACATGGTGTTTCTATTCTGACCTGGCTGTTGTACACGTGGAGGGCCTCACAGCGCCATGACCCCATCTGGGGACGTTTCTACGTGTGAGTCCTCCTGCTTTGGAGTGCTACTGCGCAAGGGGTGACTTTTTGGGTGCCAACTCATGCCCCCAATCATCTAGTCACTCACTTTGAGAGCGTATCTGCCTTCCTCTCGTACCCTGCACCTGGCTATCCTGGGCGTGACCCTCCCCTAGAGTCGTATCTGTCCCAAAGGCGTCTCTGGGCGGCAGGGGTACTTCACGAGTCAGGCTGCCCTACACTGGTGCTATCACTATGGCCTGGAAGCCACCTTTTCCTTCCCTTTATCACTACCCCGGATTATCGGGACCTGAGGCCTTCCCACGGTGTCGCTCCCTCCATGGTCTTTCCTACCCATGGGTATCGGGGAACCGCGCTGTGACTGCCTTGACTTAATGATATTTGATCTTGGCGACGCCCTGGTTGGGCGACGCCTCCACCTAGGCGACACCTCGCCTTGGCGACGCTTCCTCTTGGCGACGCTGGTACTTGGCGCCTCAGCACCTAGGCGACGCCTTGTGTTGACTTTGACTCCTGGCGTTGACTTTGCCCTTGACTTTGTCAACGCTCGGATACGGGACGGTACAGTATTATAATTGCGGTCTTAAGGCCATCTTTCTCCTCTATCTAACTTGGCCTCTGGCGATCTCGTCCCCTCCACAGTCTTTCCTACCCGTGGGTATCGGGGGGCGACGCCATCGGCGCCTTATATTGGCGACGCCATCAGCGCCTTATACCGGCGACTCCCTCTACTGGCGACGCCTCATCTTGGCGACGCCTCTTCTTCTTGGCGACACCTCATCCTCCTTCCTCGGGGCCCTCAATGGGTCCCACCGTATCTTTGACTTTGACTTTAGTCAACGCCCGGGGACGGGACGGTACACAAGCCCCCCAGTCTTGAGCTGATGACTTGTCTTCAACGAAAAGACTAAGGCTTCGCCCACGCCATCCACGTGGCACTCTGGTGACATGTCATCATTCCCCGAACAGTTGACGTGACCTTCCCTGAGCAGTTGACATGACATCTTCTTAATGGCTGACGGGACATCCTCTGAATCGGGAAAAGTGACGCTTTGGGTCACGCTTAATCGCTTGCCACGTGGTTCATCACGCGGTCACCATTCAGAGCCTCTTGCGCTCCCAGGGAGCGCATGATCCTTCGACACGTGGACTTATTGAACGGTATCGATTTAACATCCTTTGGGGTTCCTTCGTAACGTTTAAGTTACCCCAGAGCCCGGGCTTGAAATCACTGTTCCATTCACTCTCTTTCGCACTTCACTCAAGGCTCTCTGCGATCTTCGTTCTTCCTGCACACTATCCATCTCCAACCACTCCAATACTCAAAGGTACAATCTTTTTCCCCTCAATGACTCTTCTTCTTCACTGCCTTGCTTTGGATTCTGATGTCTGCTCCCTATTCAGCGATGCCTACGTTTGGCGACGCCTCACGTCGGCGACTCTTTATCTTGGCGATGTTCCACCTTGGCGGCATCTCCTGTTGGCCATGCCTTGCTTAGGCGATGCCTACGTTTGGCGACGCCTCACCTTGGCGATGCCTCTTTTTGGCGACGCCTATGTTTGGCGACGCCTCATCTTGGCGACGCCTGACGCTACCTTGAGTTTTTGTCTTTTATCTTTTTAACCTTTGGTATTACACTTTGAGTGGGAGGAGAAAAACTGAGACAAAGTTTTCTTGAACTTCTCTTTTACTTGGGTGACCTCATTAAAAAACCCCCGAGAGGGAATAAGAGTGTCCCCTTAACAATTCGTATTTCGTTACTCATAACTTAACTGAAATAAAATTTTAAATTGGCCGCATTCCAGCTGCGTGGAATGGGACCTCCTTCCAAAGTCTCTAGATCGTATGAACCATTCCCCTTGGTTTTGGTGACTCTGAAGGGTCCGGTCCATTTGGGAGATAACTTATTCTCTAGCTCATATGGGTGAGCCTTCCTCATGACTAAGTCACCAACCTGGAATTGTCGCGACTTCACCTTAGAGCTATACTGTCGCTCCACTCTTCTCTTTACTGCCTCGGCCTTTATTCTTGCTTCCTCCCTGGCTTCGTCTAGTAAGTCTAGGTTCACTCGCCTTTCTTCATTGGACTCTTCAGCCACAAAATTCTAGTAACGTGGCAAGCTTTCGTGGATCTCGACTAGGATCATCGCGTCTGACCCATATACTAGACTGAAAGGCGTTTCCATTGTGGCGGATTGGGGTGTGGTGTGGTACGCCCATACAATCCTTGGCACTTCTTCTGCCCACGCCCCTTTAGCTTTCTCTAACCTTCTCTTCAGTCCTCTCAGGAAAACTCTATTCGCTGACTCTACTTGTCCATTCGTCTGGGGGTGTTCGACTGATGCGAACACCTGCTTGATGCCTACCTTTGCGCACAGGTTTCTCAGCTGTTGGCTTGCAAACTGGGTGCCATTGTCGGACACCAGCCGCCTAGGTACACCGAAGCGACACACGATGTTCTTCCAAACAAAGTGTTGCACCTTGTGCGCAGTAATCTAGGCCACGGGCTCCACCTCTATCCACTTGGTGAAGTATTCAATGGCGACGATCAGGTATTTCATCTGTCTTATCGCCAGTGGGAAAGAGCCTAGGATGTCGATTCCCCACGTATGAAAGGGCCATGGGCTGTATATGGATCTCAACTCCTCTGGCGACGCTTTATGCCAATCAGCGTGCCTTTGACACTGCTTGCAACGTTGGGCGTGCCGCACGCAATCCTCTTTCACTGTCGGCCAATAGAAGACGGCACATATCACTTTGGAAGCTAAAGACCTTCCTCCCACGTGACTCCCGCAGATACTGTACCGTCCCGTATCCGGGCGTTGACAAAGTCAAGGTCAAAGTCAACGACGGAGGTCAAAGTCAACATAAGGCGTCGCCTAGGTGAAGAGACGCCAAGTGCCAGCGTCGCCAAGAGGAAGCGTCGCCAAGGTAAGGCGTCGCCTAGGTGAAGGCATCGCCCAGTCAAGGTGTCGCCCACCTAGGACGTCGCCAAGGTCAAAGTTTCACAAAGGCAAGGCGATCACAGTGTGGCTCCCTGATCCCCATGGGTAGGAAAGACCATGGAGGGAGCGACGCCGTGGGAAGGCCTCAAATCCCGATAATTCAGGGTAGTAATAAAGAGAAGAGAAAGGTGGCTTCAAGGCCATAGTGATAGCGCCAGTGTAGGGCATCCTGACTCGTGAAGTGCCCCTGCCGCCCCAGAGACGCCCTTGGGATAGATACGACTCAAGAGGAGGGTCACGCCCAGGGTAGCCAGGTGCAGGGCACGAGAGAAAGGCAGATACGCTCTTAAAGTGAGTGACTAGATGTTTGGGGGCATGAGTTGGCGCCCAAAAAGTCACCTCTAGCGCAGATGCACTCCCAGGTAGGAGGACTCACACGAGGAGATACCCTCAGATGGGGTCACGGCGCTGTGAGGCCCTCCACGTGTACAGCAGCCAGGTCAGAATAGAAACGCCATTTTTGTCAGGTACAAGGTAATTAAAGTTATTTAATACAGTTTCCGTTTCGAGCGTTTAAGGTACTATAAATGCTCCCAAGCGTTTTAAACGTCTTAAATGCGCTACGTTTTTATAATTAAATGCGCTTTAAGGCGCTTTGAATGCGGGAGTAGCTTAAATAGCGCTTTGAATGTTGGAAACGGGGTTCGAACTTTTGGCAAATTTTCCAGAAGCACTCTAGTGGCTTGCTCGAGCCTTGAGGTTACGCACAAGGGACTAGGGAAAGATCTTTGCCAGAACGAGAAAATATTCACTAGACACAGTTCCTTTTAACCACCTTCAGAGTGCCATACACGGTGCTCCGATACGGAGGTGCAGAGTTTTTGGTGTTTCTTGCTGGCTGACTTGAGCGTCGGAGTGCAAACGGCCGCTAGGGCACCCTTTTGTCCTTCTTTGCAGGAATCCACAGGTAACCAGTGGGAAGGAGTCCCTAGCTGACGGTTGAGGTCGCGCACGAAGACTTCCAGGTCAACCGGACGGAACATTTGGCGCCCACCGTGGGGCCACGATATAAAACATCAGTCCCACCGCAAGTTTGAGAAGACCTATCAAGTCACAGTAACGTTGGAGGAAGTTTGAGGAAACAGGGAAGAATGGCCACCACGAGACGAGGTACTGCACGCGCTGCGGGTGAAGAACTGTCCATGCAGCAGGTCCTGGAGATAATGCGGGGGCTGCAGGATGATATGGCGGAATCGAAGATGGAACAAGAACGCATGCAGGCGGTCCTCAAAGCCTCGCATATGAGGAACGAAGAGCTCCACCGTGTTAATGAGGAGTTGCGCCAGGGTCTGAGGAACAATCAGGGGCAACGCGAACATGACGAGATGGAGAACCTCACCCCGCCAAGGGATTTTTCCACTCCCTTCTCACAGGAGATTCTGGATGCGGCGATCCCCAACACGTTCACGGGGCCCAAAGCGATTTTCACTGGGATAGAGGATCCCGAGGCGCATCTCACTGCGTTCCACACGCAGATGGTGTTAGTAGGCGGATCCGATGCCGCGAGGTGCAAGCTCTTCATGAGCACGTTGACAGGGATGGCAATGGACTGGTTCATCAGCCTTCCAAGTGGCCATATCATCTCCTTTCGGCAGTTGTCGCAGCTGTTTAGGGAGCAATACTTGGCAAACAAGGCCCCGCCGCCGGTCTCCTACGATCCGAAGGATTACGTCGCAGAATCCGCCGCGATCGCCGCCCTGTCGGCGCCAATGGAAGAACAAGCGCACGAGATGCCCGTTCTCGGCGAGGTTCACACCATTGCTGGAGGTTTTTCCGGCGGAGGACCCACCGCCTCCCAGCGAAAGAAATATGCGAGGGGGGTCAACTCGATTGAAGAAAGGATCTCGGGTGAGTCGTGGGAATCGGACCTCGTGTTCACGAGAGGGGATCTCCGAGACGTGGTACCGCACGACAACGATCCCGTGGTCATTTCAGTTGTCACGGCGGGCCGAAAGGTGCACAGGGTTCTTGTCGACCAAGGAAGCTCTGCAGATGTCATGTTTTGGTCGACATTCAATAAGTTGCGGCTGTCTCCTGACCTTTTGAGGCCCTACACAGGGTGCTTATATGGTTTCGCAGATCACCAGGTGGAAGTCCGAGGCTACCTGGAGTTGAGGACTACGTTCACGGATGGAGAGGCCTCGCGTACCGAAAGCATCCTTGGTCGTAAACGCCAACACCGCCTACAACATTTTGTTGGGCAGGCCGGCATTGAATAGGCTGAACGCAGTAGCCTCCACGCGCCATATGAAGATGAAGCTGCCAGACCTCAGCGGCAAGGTAATAGTCATTAAGTCGGACTGGGAGGAGGCGCGGAGGTGTTATGAAAACAGCCTGAAAACGACGAGAAGTGTGTTCATGGTGTTTGAGCGTTCGCCCAGTGTGGACACATCGATGATTGAGGCGACGCCCGCCGGGTCAACGCCTGACCAGGCCACACCCGTGAAGGCGACGCCCGATGTAGATACACTCATGGAGGAGGGACCTGACGATACGGCGCCCGTGGAAGAGGCAGCGCCCATTCAGGATAATAGCAAGGATCAACAGGCGGCTAACGCCGTGGAGAGGGAGATTGGCGGCAAAACGTTTAAGCTAGGGCGTTCGCTGAGCCGAGAAGAGCAGGAGGGGGTGGCAGAGGTGATTTCACGCCATTTGGATGCTTTCGCATGGTCTGCCTCGGATATGCCCGGCATCGACCCGGATTTCCTATGTCATCACCTCAGCATGGACGCCACGGTCCGCCCCGTGCGCCAAAGAAGGAGAAAGTTTAACGAAGAGAGGCAGCTGGTGGTAAGGGAGGAAACGCAGAAGCTGCTGAGTGCTGGCCACATCAGGGAGATCCAATACCCTGAGTGGCTAGCCAACGTCGTCCTGGTGAAGAAGGCGAACCCCGACAAATGCGCAGCAATTATCGCCATGCGAAGCCCGACGTCAGTAAAGGAAGTGCAGCAGCTGACGGGGCGGATGGCGGCGCTTTCAAGGTTTGTTTCTGCCGGAGGAGAGAAGGGCACCCATATTTCCAGTGCCTCAAGAGAAATAGTCGTTTCGCATGGACTGACGAATGCGAAGCGGCTTTCATCAAGTTGAAGGAATACCTGGCGACGCCACCAGTTCAAAGGGGCAAGTGTCGGGTGAATTCCAGGCGAAAGACCCACAGATGGCGGCATATTTGCAATACGTTCAACTGTTGAGGGGAGCATTTAGCGCTCTTGAGCTAGTACATGTCCCAAGGGAACAGAATGCCAGAGCTGACCTGCTTGCCAAGCTGGCCAGCTCAGGCAAGGGGGGTAGACAGAGGACGGTGATCCAAGAGACGCTCAAAGCTCCGCGTAAATTCGTGGAAGATAACAGGGTGGACGTCCTCCAGATTTGTACAGCAAGAGGGAGGCCAATGAGTCATCGTTCTTTGACCCAAGATACGCTGAAGACGCCCCGCATCAGCACATACGCGGACACGCCCGAAGAAGGAAGGCAGACGCAGATATGAGCCTTAGCCGAAGGAGACACCTGGATGACGCCATACAGATGGTACCTGGCGGATGGGGCTCTCCCAGTGGAGCCTGAAGAAGGTAAGAAGGTTAAGAGAAATGTCGCAAGGTACACTCTGGTGGACGGAGTGTTGTTTAGGCACGGGTTCACTCACCCTATCTTGACGTGCGTAAGCGGCGACGAGTGTACCCGAATAATGGCGGAGCTCCACGAAGGCATTTGTGGGAGCCACGTAGGGGGAAGGTCCTTAGCCTCTAAGGTGGTACGCGCAGGTTTTTATTGGCCAACAGTAAAGGAAGATTGCGTGCGACACGCCCAGCGTTGTAAGCAATGTCAAAAACACGCCGACTGGCACAAGGCGACGCCAGAAGAGCTGCGATCCATATACAGCCCGTGGCCTTTCCATACCTGCGTGGATACAGGCCGAACCCGTGGCCCAGATCACTGCGCACAAGGTGCAACACTTTGTGTGGAAGAACATCGTGTGTTGTTTTGGCGTACCTAGGCGGCTGATATCCGACAATGGAACCCAGTTTGCTAGTCAGCAGTTGAGCTAGAGAAGGCTAGAGAAGGCCAAAGGGGCGTGGGCGGAGGAAGTACCAAGGATCGTATGGGCATACCACACCACGCCCCAATCTTCTACCATGGAGATGCCTTTCAGCTTAGTGTATGGGTCGGATGCGATGATCCCGGTAGAGATACACGAAAGCTCGCCACGTTTCCAAAACTTTGTGGTTGAGGAATCCAATGAAGAAAGGCGGGTGAACCTGGACCTACTAGAAGAAGCCAGGGAGGAGGCCAGAATAAAGGCTGAAGCAGTAAAGAGAAGAGTAGAGCGACAATATAGCTCTAAGGTAAAGCCACGACAGTTTCAGATTGGCGACCTAGTTATGAGGAAGGCTCATCCATACGAGCTGGAGAATAAGCTGTCTCCCAAGTGGACCGGACCCTTAAGAATTACCGAGGCTAAGGGCAACGGTTCGTACAACCTAGAGACCTTGGAGGGGGGTCCCATTCTGCGTAGCTGGAATGCAGTCAACTTGAAGTTTTATTTTAGTTGACTTATGTAAGCAGCCATGTAACGATCTTGTTGAAGGGGACACTCTTTTTCCCTTTCGGGGGTTTTTTAATGAGGTCACCCGAATAAAAGAAAAAAGAAGTTCAAGAAAAACCTTTCCTTGGTTTTTAGTCTTTATCTTTTTTCCTTTTGAAGCGGCAACAGGCGTCGCCAAGAAAGGAGGCGTCGCCAAGAAAGGAGGCGTCGCCAAGAAAGAAGGCGTCTCCAAGAGAAAGCGTCGCCAAGAAGAAGGCGTCGCCAAGAGAAAGTGTCGCCAAGAAGAAGGCGTCGCCCAAGCGCAGGCGTCGCCAAGAAACATGACGGAGGAAAAACGCACAGTATATGAAGTGTGTGCAAAAGTAAAGCGGCGTTACAGGAACCAAGCATGGTACAATAGAGTTAATTTACAAGTAGTGTTCGAGATAAATGGGAGTAAGGCGAATAGGGCAAACATTACATGCCCTGTGCTCATACGAAAAATACAAACGAACAACTCTTCAGTGGCCTCCGGAGTCGGCATAGGAGGAAGACGAAGCCCCGCTCTCAGCCCGCAGAGCCCGGGTAAGTTGTGACCTCCGCTGCTGGTTTATCTTCGAACCTGTACCAAGGGAGATGAACGTGTTAGAGACACCATGAAGTAAAACATACACAGATTTAGAAAGCATCAAAGGCGGAAGTTTCTAGGGCAGCCACTCATACATATATACTTCTCTAGGGTTCCGGCGTTGAACTCCAAACTGATCAAGGTGGCGGAGTCAAAACCTCCCGCCTCAGCTAGGATCCGGCAAACCACCTGGTCATTCGGGGCTAGCTTCTTGAAGGGTTTGGACTTGAGGGCCCTCGTCTCCCTCACCCAGTACAGTGGAAAACCATCTAGGGCGGAGGGCACGAGATCAGAGCAACAGATTTTGAAAAACCTGCCCTTCCACCCGGTGAAGGAGTTTTGGAAGGGGGTCAGGAGAACCCTGCCAGGAACATTACTGAGGGTCACCTAGAGGTTGTTCCTTTGCCTCTTCACCTCAAAGAAGCGAAGAAATATATCCACCGAGGGTGCACACCCCAGAAAACCAAAAAATATGTCAAAGGCCTTGACGAAAGCCCAGCTATTAGGATATAACTGGGTCGGAGCAGCATTAATCTCCGTCAACAGTTCCCTCTCAAACCTGGAGAAGGGCAGGCGCACGCTGATGGTCTTGAGAACCACCTGATAGAAATAAAAGAAGGGGACCCCGTCGTTGGCCCGTTCGTATCTGCACACTGGCTCCTCTAAAGTGCAAGGGAGCACAGCAATATCGTCGTCGTGCCTCTTCGTGAAGGCACGGTGATCGTAGGAGCACGAGTCCCCTTTGTGTTCCCTTATGGCCCTGGTAGAAAGCAAGCACGAGCACTCGTCAAGGAGCTCGCTCGAGGCCCAAGTATACAGGTCCTTGGGGTAAACCCTGAGGGGAGGAGCACGAGAAGACATGCCAGAACAGTATCTGAAAGGGTTGAAGGAGAGTGACCTGCTGGAAACGCGGGGTAAAACGCTGGTTGGAACGAACACCAGAAGAACTCTTTGCGAGAAGAGAAAGGGTGTAAGTAGGTTACGAAAGCACAGAGATGATGAGGACAGGTTCAAGATTTTGAAGATCTAAATATTGCGGTTAGAGCGCCAAACGACGCAAATGGAAGTATTGCAGTTAGAGCGCCAAACGACGCAAATGGATACACCGTGTGATCAAGCCACGTGGCAGAGGATGGGAGGATGACCCTGGCACCGCTGGTTAACACTCAGAAAACGTCGTATCGACAGAATGCCCGAGGGTACGATGCGCCGTCGAGAATGGGCAGAGGCTCAGAAAATGTCAGGACCAAGTCGAGTGAGGGAACGTCCCATCAGCCATACGAGAAACGCCATGTGGATGGCACGGGTGAGACCTTGAGCTCTTCGCTACCCCCAGGCGTCGACCAGGGTCAAAGTTAAAGTCAATGCCAAGATGAAGTCAATGCCTTAACCGCACCGGGCGTCGCCAGCAAAAGACGCCCAAGGCATCGCCTAGGATGGGAACCCTCGCAGCCTTCCTCCTCTTGAAGGGGGCCACGCCATCAGAGTCCTCATCATCGGATATGATCTCCAAAACCCGTTTTCCTTTGTCAAGGGGGGTTGGAGCCGGTGATGTAGCCACAGTCAGGGGGACGGCGACGATGGGCGGAGGAGAACCGGGTGTTTGATGCGCCTGGGGGCTATGTGAGGGTGGTGAAGATGAGCCTAGTGGGGCTTCGGTAGTGGTTGGTGGTGGTAAGGGCAAGGTTAACGAGGGGTTTGGGTCAGCAGTAGGGGCGGAGGAGGCGCCAACCTTGGCGGCACGAGCAGCCTTCATCGCTTTCGCCAAAACCATCCTCTTGGAAGCATCCATCACCGATCCTACATTCAGACAAACCAAATAGCAGAAGTTAAGGCTAAAGCAGTTATACGAAATCCACAATCGCGCAGATGAATGAGACATAAGGCACTTATCACAGAGGAAAACAAGCGGAAGAGGCCAATAGAGCAAGCATGATGCAGTAAAGTACAGATAACAGAAGGCAATAAGAAGAGGAGTCTCCCTACCTGATGTGATTCCACTAGCCATATAGAGAATGATTCTTGACATTCTTAGGAATCACCTTGAGCTGGACATTATAGAGGCACTTTTCTTAGAGTTGGATCATTGTTCTAAGACAAGAACTCACCAAAAACTAGTACCAAATCCCAAACTCATTTGGATGTTCCACATATTGTCAAATTGAATCAACAAAAAGAGGTGAAACTAAAAGGAACCAAACAGAATTGAAGAAGAACACAAATGAACCGAACAAAAGTGAAATTAAAAGGCAAGAACAGAAAATACTTGCTGGAAAATTAGAATAACCGAACCAAAAAACTCAAGAACACAAGACAACATGAATGTACCGCCCTGGTGGTCGGGTGTGATGACGTGGCACCCTGCTACAGTATAGGCGTGTTGCAAGGCGCCAGGTTGGCAAGAGGGAAGGAAGTCGGGGGGCTCGTGTAGTCGCCAGTTGTTATATTGGCGTGTTCCGAGTTCCAGCTTACCAGGATCGGCGATCGCCAGGTTAAAGATGAAGTCGCCAGATGAAGGAGATCGCCGAAGTGAGCACATCGCCAAAGATGAAGGAGAAGCGGATTATGAAGGCGGCCGGCGAGACCACAGGGAAGGTGTATGAAGGCCCCTAACTCGCCAGTTCCAGTAGAGATCGCACTCCCAAGTTCGCTATGCACTGGCAGTACCATGCATACGTAACTTAGCCAAAATGAGAGTAGAAGCAGCGCCAAGTCAGGGAGCCTCCAGATGATGGCACGTGTACAGTTGGATGCGAGCCACGTGTCCGAGTCTGTAACTGCCAGGAGAGAGAAAGCTACCAGGTATATAAGAGTTCTTAACAAACTTTCTGAGGTACGCACGCTCAGTTTATACACTTTACGCTTGCGAGTGATAGAGCTAACTGTGAGAGAGGATTTGCACGGTTCTTGTTCTCTTAGTATTTGGTGATACCGTCACTGACTTGAGCGTTGGAGTGCGATCGGCCGCAGCGGCGCCGTGCTGTTTCTTTGCAGGTTCTTGAGGTAGATCCCGAAGAGGAACGGAGGTGAGAAGCGGTGCGCACGTAGATCCTTTGACGAGGCAGTTTCCAGCGTTCCGGTCAAGAGGCAGGATCATCAGGCGCCCACCGTGGGGCCGTGTAAAACTTGCTCCCATCCACAGCGTGAGTTCTTGGAAGTTTTCGAAGTTTTCTGCGTGGTTGTGTGCTGGTGCAACCGTCGTTCGCGGTCTCTTTGAGTTTCGTTCGGTGAATTTGCGTTTTGAACCGTTCGTTTGGCTTTTCGATCGGTGGAGTAAGGTTTTATGCTGCTTACGCGTAATCTGTTTGGTGGAAGTTCGAGTTCTTTCGCTTGTTTGGTTGTTCGCGGGGAAGCGGTGGTTTCTGGCTAAGTTGTGGTTTTCTTTGAAGGCTTACGGTGTTCTTGAGTTTTCTTGCACAGTTTCGCACTGTTTTCTCCGATTGATCGCTGATTCGATCGAGGCTGAAGTGTTGTTCGCTGCATTCCTGTGATTCGCTGAAGTTAATGAGAAAAATGAGAAGCAATCGTTCCAGTCCCGTGGCGCCTGTCGCTGCTGAAGGCGACGCCGCCATGACCATGGCGCAGATGGCAGAGATGATGCGCTCGTTGCAGGCAACTGTGGAAGCCTCGCGCGTAGAGCAGGCGAGGATACATGAGGACCTGGTCGCCTCTCGCGCCAGGAACGAGGAGCTCAGCAAGGTGACTGAGGAGCTGCGTCGAGCTCTTCAGGAGCAGCAAGGACGTTCTTCTGCTGAAGAGGTGGCGCCGTCGACGCCACCTCGTGTTTTCCCAATGCCTTTTGTTCAAGCGATTACCGACACGCCTATTCCCACGAGCGTGGTTCCGGTTAAGGCTGTCTTTACCGGCGTGGAGGATCCAGAAGCTCATCTGACCACGTTCCACACGCAGATGATGCTGTCGGGAGGGTCAGACGCCGTCTACTGCAAGATGTTCGTGAGTACGCTCCAAGGAACGGCGATGGAGTGGTTTTTGAGCCTGCCTAACGGCCACATAACCAATTTTCAACAGTTCTCGAAGATCTTTGTCGAGCAGTACATTGTGAATAAGGCACCGCCCAGGGTGTCTTATGATCTGTTTGATATAAGGCAGTACCATGGGGAGTCCCTCAGAGACTACCTCAATCGCTTCGGAGCGCAAATGGTCAGATCGCCGGCTAAGGATGAAGAAATGTTGGTCTATGCCTTCAAGAAGGGCGTGCAGCCAGGGCCATTCTGCGAGGCCTTGATCAGGGCTCATCCAGCGACGTTTGCTGAAGTCAGGCGACTTGCGGTGGCCCACATCGCCGACGAGAGTGAAGTCGCCGAGAAGAGAGGCAGCGTGGCTCCCGCCAGGCCACGCGCCCAGACCAGTATCCAGCCGCAGAGGGTGCTGGAAACGGCGGCGGTGGCCAGAAAAGACCAGAGGACTCGCCATCCTTACGACAGGAGAAACAAGGGAAGAAGCCAAGCGCGCCAGCAACCAGCACGCCGGGAATACAATCGCCCGCCTAAGCACAAATTTGTCATGGGACTAGCGGACCTGATCGCCATCCCTAACATATCTGCTAGGTTGAAGGCGCCTGAGAAGGTGGGCGACAAGGTGCTGGGGTCAAAGCCGGACGCCTGGTGCGAGTTCCACCAATGTTTTGGCCACACCTTGGACTCGTGTTTGTCTTTGGGATATCAGCTCGACGATCTGGTTAAGAGCGGGTTCCTAAATGACTATCTACAGGATAGGAGGACGGGGGGAGCGTCGAGTTCCCAGCCAGCAGGTGGAGAAGCCCAGCAACACGAGAGGCCTATCCACGGGGAGATCCACACCATTGCAGGGGGTTTCTCAGGTGGTGGATGCACCGCATCGCAGAGGAAAAAGTATGCGCGATCGGTGATGACAGTGGACATGTTTGAAGATCACTCGCCGGAAGTGGACATCACGTTCACCAAGCAAGATCTTCGGGACGTTGTGCCTCATGACAACGATCCCATAGTTATTTCGTTGGTTACAGCGGGAAGGAAGGTCCACAGAGTTCTGGTGGACCAAGGAAGCTCGGCAGACGTGATGTTCTGGCCGACTTTCACGCAGCTGGAATTGCCCCTTGACCAGCTAAGGCCCTATGGAGGGTGCTTATATGGGTTCGCTGGTGACCAGGTGGAGGTCAGGGGGTACATTGAGCTGAGAACCACGTTTACAGATGAGGCTGGGTCGAGGACGGAGAAAATCAAGTACCTCGTCGTAAACGCCCCTTCAGCATATAACATCCTGTTGGGAAGGCCCACTCTTAACAGGATAGGCGCCATTCCGTCGACTCGGCACATGAAGGTGAAGTTGCCGTCCATGGAAGGGGTGGTGATCACGATCAAGTCTGATCAGAAAGAAGCGAAAAGGTGCTATGAGAATAGCCTGAAAAACAAAAGATCAGTGAGTTATGTAACAACCACCCCACCTCCCGGTGTGAAGCCCAGATCGACGGTAACAGAGGAGGCCGCCGGAAGAGACGTGGAAATGGTGGATGCTGAGCTGGGGGAGAGGAATGCTGGCCTGGAGGAGGAAGAGGCGCGGAATCGCCCCGAGGAAGCAAGGGAACGGGGAATCGCCAGGGCGGTGATCGCCAGAGAATCCAGGCCTAAACCTGTCGAGCAGTGGCTCGAAAAGGAGATCGGAGGAAAAGTCTTCAAGCTGGGAAGATCTCTGGAGGTCGATCTCCAGGACCAGATCGCCAAGGTGATTGAGCGGCATCTGGACGCGTTTGCTTGGTCCGCTTCGGACATGCCCGGGATTGATCCCGACTTCTTGTGCCATCATCTGGCGATGGACAATTTGGTGAGACCGGTGCGACAAAGGAGAAGAAAATTCAACGAGGAGAGGAGGCAGGCGATCAGGGATGAAACACAGAAACTCCTCGCTGCAGGCCACATCAGGGAAGTCCAGTACCCTGAATGGTTGGCAAATGTCGTGCTGGTGAAGAAGAGTAACGGGAAATGGCGCATGTGCGTCGATTTCACCGATCTGAACAAAGCTTGCCCAAAAGATTCGTATCCTTTACCAAGCATTGATGCCCTGGTTGATAGTGCTGCAGGGTGCAAGCTGCTGAGTTTCCTGGATGTCTTCTCGGGATATAATCAGATCAAGATGCATCCCATGGGTGAAGAGAAAACAGCCTTCATGATGGAGAGATCGTGCTACTGCTATAAGGTGATGCCATTTGGGCTGAAGAACGCGGGGGCCACGTACCAGAGGCTGATGGATCGAGTACTTGCACCAATACTGGGAAGGAACGTGCAGGCCTACGTCGATGACATGGTCGTGACCTCGCAGGAGAAAAGCAAGCACGTTGCAGAATTGGAAGAATTGTTCACGACGATCGCCAAGTTCAAGTTAAAGCTTAATCCGGAGAAATGCATTTTCGGCGTGGAGGCTGGAAAGTTTCTGGGTTTCCTCTTGACTGAAAGAGGAATAGAAGCCAACCCAGACAAGTGTGCCGCCATCCTGGCGATGAGGAGCCCAGCTACGGTGAAAGAAGTCCAGCAGCTAACAGGTCAGATGGCAGCCCTATCTCGCTTCGTGTCAGCTAGCGGAGAAAAGGGGCATCCCTATTTTCAATGTCTGCGGCGCAATAATAAGTTTGCTTGGACGAAAGAATGCGAGGAAGCTTTCGTCAAACTGAAGGAGTATCTGGCGAGCCCGCCGGTTCTGTGCAAACCACTGGCGGGAATCCCTCTCAGGTTGTATTTTGCTGTGACTGAGAGGGCGGTGAGTGCGGTGCTCGCCCAGGATCAAGACCAGGCTCAAAAGCCTATTTATTTTGTGAGCAAGGTGTTGCAGGGCCCAGAAACGAGATATCAGGCCCTGGAGAAGGCTACGCTGGCTGTGGTGTTTTCGGCGAGGAGGTTGCGCCACTACTTCCACAGTTTCACAATACTGGTGATGACTGACCTACCCATCCAAAAGGTCTTGAAGAAACCCGACGTTGCGGGAAGGATGGTGAAGTGGGCGGTAGAGTTGTCGGAGTTTGATATTAAGTACGAGCCCCGAGGCCCGATCAAAGGGCAAATCTTTGCAGATTTCGTGGTTGAGCTCTCATCAGAGGCGACGCAGGTTGAAGGGGACGATTTCCGTTGGGTACTTTCGGTGGATGGATCGTCGAACCAGCAGGGCAGCGGTGCTGGAGTCATATTGGAAGGACCCAACGGCGTGCTGATTGAACAATCTTTGAGGTTTGCCTTCAAAGCCAGCAACAATCAAGCAGAGTATGAGGCGCTGATCGCCGGGATTTTGCTGGCCAAGGAGATGGGAGCTAGGGTGCTGATGGCTAAGAGTGACTCGCTGCTGGTCACGGGGCAAGTAACAGGCGAGTTCCAGGCTAAAGATCCACAAATGGCGGCTTACTTGGCGTATGTGCAGGAATTGAAGAGTTCCTTTGCCTCCTTTGAAGTAGTGCATGTGCCCAGAGAGCAGAATGCCCGAGCTGACTTGCTTGCTAAGCTCGCCAGCTCAGGCAAAGGGGGTAGGCAGAGGACGGTGATTCAAGAAACTCTGAAGACGCCAAGGGCATTTGTAGCAGATCACCTGGTCCTTCAGATAAGCAAGTCGACGGAGAGAGCAGCGAGAAGCCATAAGTCCTTGACGCAAGAAACTCTGAGATCGCCGAGAGTTAGAGCATGTCGAGGAGAGAAGGTTGACGTGATGCAGGTCTGTGCCGCCCATGAGCCAGACACTTGGATAACGCAATACAAACGGTGCCTGGCAGATGGCCTCCTCCCGCTGGATCCGACAGAAGCCAGGAAGGTAAAGAAAAATTCCAGCAAGTACACGTTGATTGATGGCGATCTGTACAGGTTTGGGTTCACTCACCCGCTCCTGGAATGTATACACGGCGAGAAGTGCACGAGAATCATGGCGGAGCTCCACGAAGGTATATGCGGAAGCCACGTCGGGGGTCGAGCTCTGGCCGCGAGGACTCTCCGTGCAGGCTACTACTGGCCATCCATGAGAGAAGATTGCAAGAAAAATGCCCAATGTTGTAAACAATGCCAGCAGCACGCCGATTGGCATAAGGCACCTCCCGAGGAGTTGAAGTCGATCTATAGCCCTTGGCCGTTTCATACTTGGGGAATCGACATCCTGGGACCTTTCCCGCTGGCGATCAGGCAAATGAAGTACTTGGTGGTGGCGATTGAGTATTTCACCAAGTGGATTGAAGCAGAACCAGTGGCCCAGATCACCGCACACAAGATCGAAGGTTTTGTATGGAAGAACATCGTGTGCCGGTTTGGAGTGCCTAAACGCCTGGTGTCAGATAATGGGACGCAGTTTGCAAGCCACCTGTTGAAGAAGCTTTGCGAAGGGGTGGGAATTCAACAAGTGTTTGCATCCGTCGAGCACCCTCAGACAAACGGCCAGGTGGAGTCAGCTAATCGGGTGTTGTTGAGAGGTTTGAAGAGAAGGCTTGAGAAAGCCAAGGGAAGTTGGGCTGAGGAGGTGCCCGGTATAGTCTGGGCGTACCACATCACCGAGCAGTCAGGAACCCATGAGACCCAATTCAGCTCGGTCTATGGGTGTGATGCTATGATTCCGGTGGAGATCCAGGAGAGCTCGCCGAGATTCCAGAACTTCGTAGAGGAAGACTCGAATGAAGAGAGAAGGCTGAACCTGGATCTGCTGGATGAAGTCAGAGAAGAGGCGAGGTTGAAGGCTGAGGCCGTGAAGAGAAGGGTTGAACGAAGATACAACTCGAAGGTGATGCCAAGGCAGTTTAGAGAGGGCGACTTGGTAATGAGGAAGGCCCACCAGTACGAGATGGAGAATAAACTATCACCCAAGTGGACTGGACCGTTCAGAATAACCGAGGCGCTCGGGAACGGGGCCTACCGCTTAGAGACGCTGGAAGGAGGGGCGATTCCTCGCACCTGGAACGCCACACACCTGAAGTTGTACTATAGTTAAGAGCTTTGTAAGTAAAGACAAACACAAATGTTATATTACAATGTCTCAGTTAAAACAGTTTCAAGGGGGCACTCTTTTTTCCGTAAGGAGGGTTTTTAATGAGGCCACCCAATAAAGAAGAGTTTTTGAAGTATAAGGCGTTTTCAGATTGCATGTTTGCTTTTTTCCAAGAGTTTTGAAAAAAGACCTTGTCGCTTGTACGTGATTTAAGGCAAGAAAAGATATATCGCATGCTTTCTAAAAAGTTTTAAGTCCTCATCGTTTTTCGGCGATTGGAGGCATCAGTTAAGTTTTAAGTCCTCATCGTTTTTCGGCGATTGGAGGCACCAGTTAAGTTTTAAGTCCTCATCGTTTTTCGGCGATTGGAGGCACCAGTTAAGTTTTAAAGTCCTCATCGTCTTTCGGCGATCGGAGGCACCAGATGAAAGACCTCAACGCCCTCGCGCGTCCTAAGGCAAGTAAAAGACCTCCCCGCCGTTGAGCGAGTGGAGGCAAGAAAGAGTAAAAAGTCCTCCATGTTCCTTGGGGCGAGAAGATGTAACCCTTGGGGCAATGTAGAGGCAAGTAAAAGACCTCCCCGCCGTTGAGCGAGTGGAGGCGAGAAAGAGAAAAAGTCCTCCGTGTTTCTGGGGGCGAGAAGATGTAACCCCTGGGGCAATGTAGAGGCAAGTTAAAGACCTCCTCGCCGTCGAGCGAGTGCAGGCGAGAAAGAGAAAAGGTCCTCAGTGCATCCAGGGGGGAGGAGATGTACACCCTGGGCAAGTTGGGGCACCAGATAAAGTCCTTCTCGCCGTTGAGCGAGTTCAGGCAAGTTAAAGACCTCCTCGCCGTCGAGCGAGTGCAGGCGAGAAAGAGAAAAGGTCCTCAGTGCATCCAGGGGGGAGGAGATGTACACCCTGGGCAAGTTGAGGCACCAGATAAAGTCCTTCTCGCCGTTGAGCGAGTTCAGGCGAGTTAAAGACCTTCTCGCTTACATGCGAGTTTAAGCAAGATAAAATCCTTCTCGTCTCGAACGAGTTCAGGTATGGCGCAGAGGGTGGAAGAAGTTTGGAAGGTGGCTAAGGTAGGTTCGAAGAGAACGCCTAGTCAGCCGGTCTTTGTTCTGAAGTCCAGGAGGGTAAAGAGAGATCCCCAAAAGGCGTCTCTGCTCCCAGATAAAGAAACAATTGCCAAAGCATGAGGCTAGGAAAAGCTGATGTTACCAAAAGTTCTTGGCGATCAGGAAAAGTTCAAACAACGGCAAGAAGGTTAAAAGACCTGTTCGATGAGGCAGGTCGAGTGGAACGGTGTTTGAGCCAATAACTGAGTTACAGTTTGTTGCTCGAAAGGTATTCTTACAATAAGGTTAGTTGCCTTAAGAGTACAAGTTGTTTAAAGTGATTATTGCTTAAGTTTGAAGCGGTTCGAAGCAGTTAAGTCAAAAGTCGTATTTGCAAAATCGTTAAGATAAATCCGACAAAGTTAAACATGCAAAGAAGGTTAAAGCGCTTAAAGAAGTCAGGAGAGGGAATATCCAAACTTTGTCATTGAGATAAGTATCTGTTAAAAGCACATATGCACGGGTTTATTACAAGGTATATACAAGGGAAATCATAAAAGTAGCAGATGAAGTGGAGTTGATTAGTCTTCAGCAGGAACGACCTTTCCATCTACTACTTCATTGTTCAGCGACACCAGGCTGAGATCCAGATCGGGGAATAGGCAAGCGAATTGTTCCCGCGCAGCTTCGAATCCAGCAGCCAGAATCTGAGCAGAGTTTAGCTTAAGTTCTTCGATTTGCCCCTGAAGTTCCTCAATCCGCTTCTTGAGGTCTCCAGTTTGCTCTTTCAGCTATTTATTCTGCTGTTCCAGCTCTTCAACCTGTTTTTTAAGTTGTTCGTTGGTCTCTTGAGCCTGTAGAAGGTCTTCAGTAACCTTCTTGGATTCCGATTGTGCTTGGGCCAACTCAGCAGCCATCTTTCCCTTCTCTTTGTTGGCCTCGACGAGATCAGCCATGGCGTCGTCCCTCGCCTTTTCTACTTGCCCAAGTAGTTTCTCTCGGTCGATCGACCTCTGCTCCAGTTTTTGCACCTTAGCGACGTCAGCTTTCATGAGAGCCTCCAGGTCGATCGCCTTGGCGCGAAGAGGCACGATCTTGCTTTCCAGCTCGACCTTCTCTTGGGCAAGTTCGTGAACTTTGCGGCGGAGGTCAGTAGCCTCCTTGCGCGCCAGCCTGAGCTCGGTATTCATTGCATCCTCCACTCGGGAGTGTTCGATTTCTGCGAGCGTCAGGCTGAAGGACAACTTCTCCACCTCGATCCTCATGGTGCTGTTTTCGGTTTTGAGGTTGAAGAGGTCTTCCTGGAGCCTCCTGGTTGAGCCTTCCACAGCCCTGGTTATGATCGCTGGGATATCCTCTGCTATGGTTTTCAGTTTGGCAGTTAGAGGTTCCCACATCCTTGTGACTTCAAGGGGAAGGTTTGCTGCTTGGAGAGGCGCCAGGTGGGCTTGTTGTGGGTTCTCGTCGCCACCTTCCTTAGCAGGTTCTTCAGTAGTTGCTTCCTGGCGTGGCGACGCAATCGGGGATTCGGTAATCAGAATCGGAGAGGTATGAGCAACCTCATCCCCGATTGGAGCATTTTCTGCAGCTGAAGTGTTTGAAGGGGGGCCCCTCCGGCTGACACGTATGGCGTAGAGGCGCTTGGGGGGTCCTCCAGGAAATTTGGCTCTTGGGCCTCAGCTGCAGGTGGCGCAGTGGCCAGTGGAACCGCTTGGACTGGCGAGGAAGGAGCCTGTGGTGTTGGCGATGATGGAGGAGGAGCAGGCGTCGAGGGTGGTGTTGAGGTTGGAAGAGGGGGTGGAACAGGTGGTGAAGAGGGTGCCACCCTCTTCCTCTTCGTAACGAGGCCATCCTCGGTGACCTCGTCGTCCTCTTCTTCCTCCTCATGGATGACTTGAGGGGCTTTCCTTTTAGGTCTCTTAAGGACCAATTTTTTGCGTTGGGCGGGTTCCTTCGGTGGTGATCGCCCTTGGACAATGGCGGCCTCTACCACCGAGTTGGGCACCGTTTGGGAACCGGTCGCCAACCCGTGGTTTCGGGCGAGCGCCTTCAGCTCAGCGAGCATGTTTCTGGGCAACATGTCGTCTGCATGGAACAAAGATGCATGGGTTAACTCAAGGAAAACGAATAAGTGCATAAGGTAATAAAACAGCAAAGCAGATGATATATGCAGGAAAGGTAAAACCAAAGTCTTGCGCATAACGCACAAGACGCCCAGAAACAGCTAAACAGAAGCAGTATCAAAACAAGAGTTTAATGTCCTAACCTATTCGAATTTCTAGCTGATCTTCGTAGAATTCGAAGCATATCAAGGTGGTGGTGAGGAATGATATATTGGCGTCCGCCACCTTCTTCCAGAAGAGACAGAGGTCTCTGTCCAATGCTCCCATGCTATCAGGACTTCTGGGCTTCCTGAAGCAATTCTTGGATTCCTTCTTCCCCTTGTCCACCCAGTACAAGGGGAAGCCATCGAGAAGGGAGGTGTCCTTGTCGTTTGCACGTACTTGGACGAACTTCCCCTTCCAGTCTTTGTACGATTGCTGGAAGATGGTAAAGATGGACCTTCCAGCAATCGCGTTCAAGCTGATCCACAGGCGGTCTCCTGGGTGCTTGGCTTCGAAAAGGAACAAAAACACGTCCACCGACGCGGGCAACCCCAGGTGGGCGCACATTACTTGAAAAGCTCGAACAAACGCCCAGCTGTTGGGGTGGAGCTGGGCGGCAGCAATGTTGAGCTCGGTAAGAAGTTCCCTCTCGAATCGGGTGAAAGGGAACCTGAGCCTGACCTTCTTGAACAAAGTCGTATAGACAAAGCAGAAGGGCCCGTCGGCGCTTACTTTGTCATCAGCACACACGGGCAGGTCGGCGGGGCAAGGCAGCACCATCATCTTCTCGTCGTGCTCCTTGTGAAACGACTGATAGATCTCGTCCCCCTTAGTCAGCCGCAAGACCGCTCCCGCAGTGTTCACAGAGGATGTTTCTTTCAGAAGGGTTGAGTTAGCCCAGGGGTATAAAGTTTTGAAGTCTGGCGGAGGAACGGGGGCTCCTCCAGCGTTAGATGGAGTCGCCTGGGCCAGGACAGGTTGGGAAGACGCAGGCCTCTCAGCCTGCGAAGATGAAGCGCCACGAACTTGTGTTGGGTCGTGTGCTCGTGAAGGGAGGTTTCGTGCTGAAGGAGGGGGGTTCGGGGTAATCTTTGTGCGATTCATGATAGCAACTGCAAAGGAAGAAGAAAGGAAAAATGATCAGGGGGTTACAGAGGCTGACTCGATCATAGAAGGAAGGTGAAAAAACGAACGAATGTAGGGTCGTTGCGACGATCGACAAAGCCCTAAGTTACGCAGAAGGAGAAATGGAAAAACAACCCACAGCGTATGCACCAAGCAGTTATAGGATGATGCAAATCGGTGAAAATGCAAGGAAAACCAGCAGATGAAGGAAAGTGGTTACCTTTCGATGATCGGGAAGACGATGGAGGAAGATGGTGATCTAGAGCGTTGAAGAGCGTTGAGAGTTTTCGCAGAAGGAAGTTAGAGCGTTTGCAAGCACGAAGAAAGTGATGGAACAGTGGAGCGAAATGGGTTTAAGGGTTTTTCGAAATGGGTTTAGGAAGCGCAAACGGCAGATGAAGAGAGCCGTTGATGAAGCCACGTGTCGAGCGATGAGTGAGGGGTTTGGTGGAGAGTCAGAGCAGCAGAAGGTACAACCGCTTCGAATTCTGCGTCAGTGCCACGTAGATCGGTGTAGACGTAGGCTCTTTCAGTCTTTTCGCTAGACAAGTCTTCGCTTAAGACTGGGGGCGTGTGTACCGCCCTGGTGGTCGGGTGTGATGACGTGGCACCCTGCTACAGTATAGGCGTGTTGCAAGGCGCCAGGTTGGCAAGAGGGAAGGAAGTCGGGGGGTCGTGTAGTCGCCAGTTGTTATCATGCATACGTAACTTAGCCAAAATGAGAGTAGAAGCAGCGCCAAGTCAGGGAGCCTCCAGATGATGGCACGTGTACAGTTGGATGCGAGCCACGTGTCCGAGTCTGTAACTGCCAGGAGAGAGAAAGCTACCAGGTATATAAGAGTTCTTAACAAACTTTCTGAGGTACGCACGCTCAGTTTATACACTTTACGCTTGCGAGTGATAGAGCTAACTGTGAGAGAGGATTTGCACGGTTCTTGTTCTCTTAGTATTTGGTGATACCGTCACTGACTTGAGCGTTGGAGTGCGATCGGCCGCAGTGGCGCCATGCTGTTTCTTTGCAGGTTCTTGAGGTAGATCCCGAAGAGGAACGGAGGTGAGAAGCGGTGCGCACGTCGATCCTTTGACGAGGCAGTTTTCAGCGTTCCGGTCAAAAGGCAGGATCAATGAACAATTGAAAGAGAAGGAAGGAAGGAGAAGAGAATGCTCTTGAAGATGGAAGAATGATGGATGATCTCGCCACTAGAAGTGTGGAATGCTCCTAGATGAGAGTGATGCCGCCACTTGAGGACTCCATTGATCCATCAAGATAAGACTAGAGAAGAAGGCTCCAAAAGCTCTCCAAAGTTCACTCAAAATTTGAGTAGAGTTTTCTTAGATTAATTCCAATATGAATTTTACAAGGAGAGCACCTCTATTTATAGCCTAAGGTGCTGAAAAACAAAGCTAAGAGAATTCAAAATTCCCTCCTAAAACTATTCAAAACCGGCGCCTATTCCATGCATGAGGAAGGTGTGACTCTTTCCTTCACTTTGGCACCTCCTATTATACTCCTACACCTATCTACTAATACACCCCCCTAAAGCTCCTAACTAAAGCCTAAAAGATGCTATAACAAAAGAGGTTTCCAAAGTTTCCCTCTAAGCACCTTCAACTAAAGAAATTACAAAAAGAGAAAATAAATGTCCTCTAGTTCCTAAAGCTTTAAACATGCTTCTTGTAAGCCTTTGAGGTGGACTTTGACCTCCATGGGCATCTTCTATTTGTGCCTCCACCTCCTCTTGATCTTGTTGATTGGCCTCTACGTTCTCTTGATCTTGATCTCCATCACTACCAAAGTAGGTAGTCAGGGAATGGGCGTTGTACTCGCACGCGATGAGCTTCAGCGTGTCGAAGATGATCCCCAGGCCAGCCAAGGCCTTGAGCAGCTTGGGGTGCTCTGTCCAATAGAGAGGGAAGCCGTCGAAGGCTGTGGGGTCGTGCTTGGCGCAGCACACCCTGAAGAATTTTTCCTTCCAGCTTTTGTACGAGTTATGGAAGAGGGAAAGAAGGATCCTGCCTGCGATCCTGGAGAAGCTTACCCATAAGCTTTTCCCCTGCTTCTTCACCTCGAAGAAGTGTAAAAAGACGTCCACAGAAGGGAGGATGCCTAGATACCCACAAAGAATTTGGAAGGCCCGAACGAATGCCCAGCTGTTGGGATGTAACTGGGCAGGGGCCGTATTGATCTCGGTAAGGAGTTCCCTCTCGAAGGGTGTGAACGGAAGGCGCACCCCAATGCATTTAAATACGGTTTGATACATGAAAAAGAATGGGTTCCCTTTCCTGGGCCTGTCGTCCACACACACAGGTTCCCCTGGCCTGCCGGGACGAACGGAAATGTGAGCATCATGGGTGCGGCAGAAGGCATTAAAATTGTACAAGTGGGGATCACCGCGATGGTTCTCCAAGTCCTGAATGGTCGTCAGAGTGGTGCATTCATTTAAAAGCTCGTCAGGGGCCCATGTATAGAAGGCTTTATAGTCGGTCTTGGGGGGAGAACCGGACCTTGGTTTCAGGCGCACCATGATGCGGATAAATAACTGGAGAAAGAAGAAAGGAAAAGGGTTTAACAAGCGATGCCAAGGAAAAAAAGGGAACAAAACCCTAGAAAAATGCCACCCACGCGAGGAAACCCAGAAAGGAGGAGAAGAGAACGGAGAAGAACGGAGGAGCGGAAGAACACAAAAATGCAGAAACATAAACAGTCCCAGGCAGTTCAATACGCAGCGATGCAGTGCGACGAAGAAGAAGAGTCATGGAGATGGAAAAATCATACCTTTGATGTCGAAGTGTGGAAGGAAGGGAAGCGCGAAGGAAAGAGCAGAGGTTGCAGAGAAAGGGCTCGAAGGCGATGAACAGTGCAGAAATGCAGAGAGAATGGATGGAACAGTGGTTTGAGCGCGGGGTTTTGGGTAACTTGAACGTTACATTTGCAACCCAAGAGGCGCTAATTGGGGACCGTGTGATCGTGCCGCGTGTCAAAGGATTAAGCGCTCAAGGGGAGCGCAAGGGACTCTAGAGGCTGGCCGTGTGATGAGCCACGTGGCAGGCGATTAAGCGTGGCCCCAAAAGGTGTTACTTTCCCCGCTTCAGAGGATGTCCAATCAGCCATTAAGGGCACCCCCATGGTTCAGAGAGTGTCACATCAATAAGTCGAGAAGTGTTAAGTCAGCAAGGAATCACACGTCACCAGGGTGACACGTGGACGGCATGGGCGAGACCTTAGTCTTTGCGCTGAAGACAAGTCTTTAGCTTAAGACTGGGGGGCTTATGTACCGTCCCGTATCCGGGCGTTGACAAAGTGAAGGTCGAAGTCAACGTCGGGGGTCAAAGTCAACATAAGGCGTCGCCTAGGTGAAGAGACGCCAAGTGCCAGCGTCGCCAAGAGCAAGCGTCGCCAAGGTAAGGCGTCGCCCGGGTGAAGGCATCGCCCAGTTATGGCGTCGCCCAACTACGGTGTCGCCAAGGTCAAATTTCACAAAGGCAAGGCAATCACAGTGTGGCTCCCCGATACCCATGGGTAGGAAAGACCATGGAGGGAGCGACGCCGTGGGAAGGCCTCAAATCCCGATAATCCGGGGTAGTAATAAAGAGAAGAGAAAGGTGGCTTCAAGGCCATAGTAACAGCGCCAGTGTAGAGCAACCTGACTCGTGAAGTGCCCCTGCCGCCCCAGAGATGCCCTTGGTATAGATACGACTCATGAGGAGGGTCACGCCCAGGGTTGCCAGGTGCGGGGTACGAGAGGAAGGTAGATACGCTCTCGTAGTGAGTGACTAGATGTTGGGGGCATGAGTTGGCACCCAAAGAGTCACCCCTAGCGCAGACGCACTCCCAGGTAGGAGGACTCACACGAGGAGATACCCTCAGATGGGGTCACGGCGCTGTGAGGCCCTCCACGTGTACAGCAGCCAGGTCAGATTAGAAACGCCATTTTGTCAGGTACAAGGTAATTAAGGTTATTTAATACAGTTTCCGTTTCAAGCGTTTAAGGTACTATAAATGCTCCCAATCGGTTTAAACGTCTTAAATGCGCTTTAAGGCGCTTTGAATGCGGGAGTAGCTTAAATAGCACTTTGAATGTTGGAAACGGGGTTCGAACTTTTGGCTAATTTTCCAGAAACACTCTAGTTGCTTGCTCGAGCCTTGAGGTTATGGACAAGGGACTAGGGAAGGATTTTTGCCAGAACGACAAAATATACACTAGACACAGTTCCTTTTTACCACCTTCAGAGTCCCATACACGATGCTCCAATACGGAGGTGCAGAGTTTTTGGTGTTTCTTGCTGGCTGACTTGAGCGTCGGAGTGCAAACGACCGCTAGGGCGCCCTTTTTTCCTTCTTTGCAGGAATTCACAGGTAACCAGTGGGAAGGAGTCCCTAGCTGACGGTTGAGGTCGCACACGAAGACGTCCCAGGTCAACCGGACAGAACAGAGATCAATTATCTTGTGTATCTCTTCCGTTTGTCTATTTGTGAAGACAAATAGGGGGAGAAATATGCTGTGTTTAATGTTTGTTTAGTTTTTATTTCTGAAAAACAGTTTGGATGAGTAAAACCATATAGGTTTTTGCTCCTATATTTTGTTTGATTGTTTACTCTGATATTACTCTGTGCTAACCAAATATCAGAAGTTCTGTGTACACTCATATGCCATGAAGTTGCTACATGGATGCAGATGCAGTTGGAAAAGGAGTAGATCAAACCAAATACAGAGGGTTGATTGACTCTTTGCTATATCTAACAGCAAGTAGATCGGACATTGTGTTTGCGGTGTGTCTTTGTGCAAGATATCAAGCAAATCCTAAAGAGTTACACTTCAAAGTTGCAAAAAGAATTCTGAAATATCTCAAAGGAACATCAACTGTTGGGTTATGGTATCCTTCTCACTCTCCCATTCATTTAATTGGTTATTCAGATTCTGACTTTGCATGATGCAAGCTAGATAGGAAGAGCACAAGTGGCACTTGCCACCTTCTTGGTTCAAGCCTTATCTCATGGCATAGCAAGAAGCAAGCATGTGTAGCTCTCTCTACTGTTGAGGTTGAGTACATAGCTGCTGGAAGCTGTTGTGCACAGATTATGTGGCTCAAACAACAACTTGCAGACTTTGGATTGCAAATCAGCAAGGTCCCTTTAACGTGTGACAACACAAGTGCCATCAATCTTACCAAAAATCAGATTCAACACTCAAGGACCAAGCATATTGAGATACGCCATCATTTCATCAGGGATCATGTAAGCAATGGGGACTGTGAAGTGAAGTTTGTAGATACAAAACTGTAGTTAGCTGATATCTTCACTAAACCATTACCAAAAGAGAGGTTTTTCTTTCTAAGAATGAGTTAGGTATCCTTGATCTTAATAATCTCTCCTAAATCTGTTTTAATACATGTTAGAGTCTATTTGTGAAGACAAATAGGGAGAGAATTGATTGGTTCTTGTGTATATTTCTCTGAAACTATTTAAATCTGTTGAAATCTCTGATATTAAAACTGTTTCTGCTGTTGTTCATAGAAACAATCGATTGTTTCGTGTAAACAACCGATTGTTTATCTGAAAATATGCTTTCAATGTGTGAAAATCTAATATGCTCCTGTAAGAATCATTGGATTGTATATATGCTATTTTTGCAGGAACTGCTTCAGATTCAATCAAATCCAACACAAGCAACTAGGGATTTGTCTTCATCAAATAGAGGGAGATTGTTGAACCAAGTGTGTTCAAGCTTTGAAGAATCCAAACCCTTTGAAGGTTGATGAAAGGCTAGATGTGCTTGCTGTTGCTGAGCTGTCTTAGATAGGATCTGGGGTAGATAAATTGTATATATCCACTCTTGATTGAATCCAAAGCATAAGCATTCACAAACCTTTTAATTAAAAAGTGTTTTTCAAACTAAGTGAAAAACAACCTGTTGTTTTGTCGAAACAACCGATTGTTTAATACTTAGGTGTTTTTAGAAAGGTTGAAAACTATTTTTAATGGTTAACAACCGATCGTGGAAACAACCGATTGTTTGTTTTGGGACCATAATAGAAAACTGTTTTGTGCTTTGACTGAGCATTAAATGGTTTTCTAACTATTTACGCTCTAGTTTTTAATGCTTTGACCAATCTTTAAATGCAATTAATAGTTTGTTAAGATTATGCAACAAACAACTTTGTTTTAACTATAGAAAAACAGATTTGAGTTTTTCACTGATTTGAGATTTTGAAAAGTTGAGAATTGCTTAGAGATTGCATTGATCAAAGAGTGTGAGATAGGATTTTCATCTTGTATTGATTTCAGATTTGTTCTGTAACAAGGGTAGTCCTTTGTACTTGATCTTACCGGTGACTTGTCTGTTGAAGGCCCCGCTACGTCTAACTCCGCCTTCCGTAAGTCAGTGAACAAGACCACCAAAGAGTTGTTTACTCTGAGTCTGTGAGAACCGTGCTCTCTGCGAATGCTCTCTCTTCTCTCTGTGCGGAAACTAGATCTTTTTCAGTATAAAAAACGTACCCCTGTAACAACGTGGAATGCCTTTATATAACCTCCTGCGCTCCCACGTTGTCCAAACACGAAGTAACTTAGCGTGTTTCTTTCGTTGGATGTCTCGTGCAACCTTTGTGTAGGTACCAGGTGCGACCGGGGCAAGCGCGCATACCAGGTACTACCTAACGCACGGGCGATCACCTCTGTCCTGCCCCGTGCATGTTACGGGCCGAGAGGGGTTTGATCACCGACCGACTGGCTTCCTTGGACCACTCTCATGCATGGTACCGTAGAACGCATAACCTCTCCGATCTCTGATCTCCTCCTGACCACCGATCTCCGCCTGATCACCCTCTTCAAGACACACCAGCTTCCTTGGCCCACCTGTCTCACTAAGAACGGCCCACGTGGCCATCAGTGGCTGACGTCATCCCAAACCGATGACCAACCGGATCAGTACTTTTGAAAGAAACTCTATGTGTATAGCTGAGAAGTGTTGTGTGTTCTTGAGGGGATCAAGATTAGTATTCTTAGAGGTGTTGTGCTGGACCAAAGGAAGTGTATGTCTTGAGGGGATCAAGGTCACTTCTTTGGTTGTGTTGTAAGTAATCTAGGGTTGATTGCTTAGTAGATTCCCCAGTGGTTTCTGGGAAGACTGGATGTAGCTCTGGGTTTAGAGTGAACCAGCATAAACCTTTGTGTGCATTTTCTCTATCCTTTAACTCTTTAATTTCAGTTTTATATTTGTAAACTGGTATAAACAACCGATTGTTTATGCGAAACAACCGATTGTTTTTCTGGTGTTGCGCTTATTTGCCTTGTGTTTTGGAAAACTGATTTCTTAATCAAGTTATTCTCGAAGTAATTTCATTCTAGGCTTAAAGGTTTGCGAAAATCCTCTTTAAACCATTCACACACCCCCTCTAGTTTAAAGTCATACATTCTAACAGAAAAGACCATTTTCATTAGATATAAGCATGAGGGATACAAATTGTACAATCAAATGACAAAGAAGGTGATTATCAGTCGTGATATTACATTTGTCGAAGACGAGGAACTAAAATGGATTCGAAAAAATGATATATTTATGTTTTGAACGATGATGAGGAAGATGAAGTCACTCTTGAAGCACCTGTAGTTCAACCTGAAGTTGCAGCTCCAATTGCAACTATGATGGAGCGACCAAGAAGGCAACAACAACAACCTGTACACCTTCAAGATTGTAAAGTAAATCTTGATGATGAAGTTGATGACAATGGAGATATGGTTCACTTTGCTTTTCTTGCAGATTCAGAACCCGTGAGACTAGCAGATGCCATTCAACACCCCACATGACAAGAGGCTATGAATGAAGAATTGATGGCGATTGAGAAAAACAATACATGGTATCTCACTGATCTTCCAAAAGGATACAAAGCAATTGATGTGAAGTGGGTGTACAAGATTAAAGTGAAAGCAAATGGTGAGATTGATACATACAAGGCAAGGTTGGTGGCAAAGGGATTCGAGCAAAGAGAAGGCTATGATTACGAAGAAATATTTCTCCCGTCGCTCGAATGGAAACAGTGATATTAATTATTGCTTTAACTGGACAAAGGCAATGGAAAATTCACCAAATGGACGTGAAGTATGCGTTTCTAAACGACCCACTTGATGAAAAGGTTTATGTAAAACAGCCGATGAGTTTCATACAATCTGGAAAAGAGGAAAAGGTGTGCAGACTAACTAAGGCTTTATATGGTCTTAAACAGGAACCAAAAGCTTGGAACAAAAGGATTGATTCATTTCTTCATGCTACTGGAATCAAAAAATGTGCATCAGATCATGGTCTTTATGTAAAGACTAATGATTATGGAGATTTGCTAATTTTATGTCTTTATGTTGATGATGTGAATTTTACATGAAGTAATGTCAAAATGATTGGTGACTTCAATCATATCATGATGAAGGAATTTGAGATGACTGATCTCGGTCTTTTGTCCTACTTTTTGGGCATTGAAGTCATCCAAGAAGACGATGAAATCTTCATTCATCAGAGGAAATTTGTTACTGTGTTTTTAAAGAAGTTTAAGTTTGAGAATTCAAACCCAGTTAGGAGTCCAATTAAAACTATAATTAAGCTCACGAAGGAAGGTGATGGGCGAACTGTAGATGCAACATACTTTAAGCAGATTGTTGGGAGCCTTAGATATCTCACGTGTACTAGACCCGACATATGTTATGTTGTGGGATTGGTCAGTCGATACATGGAGTCACCTCGACAAGTTCATTTACAAGCTATAAAGAGAATTATGCGGTACATCAAAGGTACTTACAACTTTTGGTCTATTTTACTCTTCATCTAAGAAGATTGAGATCGTCAGATACTCAGACAGTGATTGGGGTGGAGATTCAGATGAGAGGAAGAGCACTAGTGGTAATTGTTTTATGATCGAAAAGACTGTTTGCTTGTGGTCATCAAATAATAGTCAATTATTGCATTATCTACTTGTGAAGCTGAGTATGTAGTAGCCGCAGCAAGTGCTTGTTAATCAGTTTGGCTCAGCAATATCATGACTCAAATTGGTTTTAATCTAGATGTTCTAATCAAGATTTATGTTGACAATGTCTCTGCAATTAATCTTGGAAAGAATCCGGTTTTTCATCAAAGAAGTAAACACATTGATATTCAATATCAATTCCTACGAGACCAAGTTGGGAAGAACATGATCAAATTGGAATACTGTAGATCAGAAGATCAGATTGCAGATTTCACTAAGCCGTTGAAGATCGATGCTTTCATCAAGTTAAGAGATATGTTGGGCATGAAGGTTGTTCCAAATCAGAATTAAGGGAGGATGTTGGTTATTAATTCAGATTTTATTACCCTTAAATTATTTACCATTATTATTGCATTGATGGTCAGTTTACCGGGCTTTTAGTATTCCTATTTTATACCTTCTAGTATTTGTAATTTTATTATGTATATTATTGAAGTAAATCAAAATGAATGTATCAATTTAGCAGTTTTGCAATTTAGTGTAATTACGTTCAATCAATTTCTACAACCTTTTGTCTTCTGTTCACTGTTGTTGAATTTCCCTAGTGAATCTCTCTTTAAATATAATCGATAAGTAGTATCAAAGCCAATGATAATTACAAAATTAAATGTCACCTAATTAACGAAAGAATCAAATGTAAAAAGTTCAATTACAAAATATAAAAAATTTAAGTATTTAATAAAACAAAAATATTTAATAAAAATTTAATTAAAAATATTAAAATTTACAACTAAAATTGATCCTGCCGGTTGACTTAGCGCTAGAGCGTTGCCTCGTCACGAACCTCCTCACCAGCTTGACTCCACGTGCCCTTCAAGTCCACACCACAGAAAGCCTCTCTAAGAACCAGAAAACACAAGGTGGCGCCTCTGCGGCCGGTGGCGCTCCGACGCTCAAGTTAGTAACAAGAACACCCAAAAACTGAGAGAAAATATGCTTTGTAGAACCGTACTAAAGGCACACAACCCTAGCAATGAGCCGTAATGAAAAACCTACCTCTGCAAATTCTGTTAAGTTTACCTTTATAGCTAGGTTTCTTCTCTCTCCAGGCCGTTATGCTTTTGGACACGTGGCTCGCATCCAGCCCTGCACGTGTTGCCATCTGGGCTGGGATAGCAGGTAGCGCCCAGCCCTACACATGTCATCATCTGAGCTAGGATAACCTGAGCGTCATTTCTCTATTGCATCCAACCCTACACGTGTCATCATCTGGGTTGGAGTAGCAGGTAGCATCCAACCCTACACGTGTCGTCATCTAGGTTTGGGCAACTAGAACGTTATTTCTGTGTTGTAACCAGCCGCGCGGCTAAGTCCTCTACTTAGGGAGCAAGCTAGCACGCAATATGCTCTAGAACACCACCTGACAAGGCGAGTATCGGGTGCAGCAAAATGCACCATCTCTGTGACATCGCTTGTCGTTAGTGGTACCTTCCTTATTGCTACACCATGCATGTTCCAGCTGGGGGAACCTGTCCACCAGCGAATGTCCACTCTGGCAATCCTGTCGCTGATGGACAAGCTGTTCGCTTCCACCTACTCGACCTCCATGCCCCATGCTAGCGCTACAATCATCTCGTTGGACTTACACGCTTTGACTTATTCTTCTGAGTTCCCAGCAGCCTTAACTGAGTCTGTTGGGAAATCCGGCGACGTGCTTCTTGCGGCGATATCAGGCCACCTAGTCGCTCATCGTCTAACACGTCAACGCTATACAATCTCGGCGACAACCGATCATGTACGTTGTAGCACGCCGCTTCCACGAGCGGCGACTACACTAGCTTCTGAACCACTCGCCCTTCTCTAGCCACGTGCTCTGCTAAACACGCCTCACGTAGTCACGTGCTAGACACGGCATCACACCTGATGACCTGGTCGGTACACAAGCCCCCCAGTCTCGAGCTGCGACGTGTTCAGCGAGAAGACTAAAGAGGTTTAAATCCGGCGGCCTACGTGGCTTTGCGCGTTGGCGCTCATACTGTTCACTGACTTAACACTTCACCAACTCCTTCGATCATTCGACACGTGGACTCATCAACGGTCATTATTCATTGTCGTTTGCGCTTCTCGCAACGTTCGAAACTCTTCGAAACTCTTAAACACTTCGCGCCATTTCACTGTTTCATTATCTTCTACCTCTCTTCAAACTCTCGAAACGCTCCAGCGAACGCTCCGATTCCCCCAACCACCATCTTTCTGAATACTCTTCTGATCATCTAAAGGTAACTTTTTTATCACTTCTACTGATATTTGCTGCATTTTAATCGGTTTGCATCATCCATTAACTGTGTGGAGCATACGTTGTGGGATGTTTTCTCTGCTTTGTTTTCTCTTTTCTACGTTTAGGGTTTCTGAACCTTTTCTCTGCAAGCCCCCCTTGTTCTTCCATCTCCTTCTCTTCTGTCAATTCTCTCTGTTTACGAACTCTCATATCTTCCCTTTTCGTCTTCTTGCAGCTTCCTCGATGGCTCGTTCAAAAATCACACCAAACCCTCCTCCATCTCCTCCCAACCCTCTGACGAAAACCCGTAGGGAAAACTGTTGAACCAAGTGGTGTTCAATGTTTTGGAGAATCCAAATCCTTTGAAGGATGATGAAGCCTCTGCTTTGCTTGATGTTGCTGTGCTGGTTTAAGCCTTGTTCTGGGGTAGTTTAATGCTGTAATCAACACTTAGATTAAATCTCAAAGCAATTAGCATCTCAATTTTTAACAAAGCAAAATGTTTTTCAAACTAAGTTGAAACAACCGATTGTTTTGTCGAAACAACCGATTGTTCACATTTAGGTGTTTTGAGGAAGTTTGAAAACTGTTTTTGAATGGTGAATTTTGTTAAGTAACAAAACAATCGATTGATTCAAGGAAACAATCGATTGTTTGTTTTAAAACCATAACAGAAAAACTGTTTTCTTTGACTGAGCTTTAAATGCTTTAACTGAATACGCTCCAGCATTAAATGCTTTGATCAATCTATTTTAAATGTGATCCTGTCGTCAACTCAAGTGTGGAGGAATTGCTTTGTCGCTTCCTTACCCCGCCTATGCAACTATGCTATCCACAAGAATGCTCTTAGAACCTTCTCCGGGAACTTCAAACGCAACCTGCAAAACACACAGACGGCGCCTTTAGCGGCCGTTTGCACTCCGACGCTCAAGTTAGGTCACAAAACCACCAACAAAAATCTCACTGAATCTCTCTCTGATTCTCTTTTTTCTCTCTCTCTATGTTTGTGCCTAACAGAATTCTGTTACGCTATCCTCTGCGTGTGTCAGAATTCTGTTACGCTATTGTGCGAAAACGTACCAAAATGAGTAAAAACGTGGGTGTGTACCTTTCACGACGCGTAGTGAACTTTTATCTTGGCCGCGCCTCTCTCAGATGGTGACACGTGGAGGCATGCAACTCACATCTAACCGTACACGTGCCACTACCTGAAGGGCTCTAGTGCATATCTTTGTGCGCCTAAGTTATTCCCTTGCGAAGTAACTTAGCGCGTTTCTTCCATCTGGGTGAATCGCACACTCCCAGGAGAACGCCAGGTGTGGCTGGACTAGGCACACTCACCAAGCATTGCTCTCTGCATAAACGATTTCCCTTTCACGATGTCATGCACGTAATGGGTTAAGAGAGTCACCAATCACTGATCGGTTTACTAACTCCCTCAGGCCACTCTCGTGCACGATTCTACCGGCGAGCAGCTCCTCTTTCTCTGAGATATGATCATGCGAGGTCCATGCGTAACGCTCTCGCTGGGAATCTCAGTCCCAGTTTAACTGCGTGTAACACGAAACCCCGATGACCATGCACCCGATGACTGATCGGTGCTCTATTGCTTCTCGCATTCTCCCCCCAGGTGTTTATCTTGGAACTGATCTGTCGGTGGCCACTCGGTTACTACCCACCGATCACCGTTCTGGGTGATCTCCTCCCTGATTTCTCTGCCACCTAATCCACGTGTCACCCTGCGAGTGGTCCACGTGGTTATCTGCTGCTGACGTCATCGACTACCGATGACCGACCAAATCAAAATGCAATTAAGAGTTTGTTAAGATTTGATTATAAACTATATTCTTATATATATTCTGAAAAACTGTTTTTGATGTATTAAGAATCTTGAAACAATGTTTTTCATCTAAGAGTTTTTCAATGAGCTTTGAGATTGCTAAAGAGTTGAGAGATAGATCAAAGTGCTGAATAGGATTCTACTTGTATTGATTTCAGATTTCCATCTGTAACAAGTGTAATCTTTGTAAACTGCTGTACAATTCGTGTGTGTGTTTTGCTGAGATTGGTTGTGTGTTCTTGAGGTGTTCAAGGTCATTCTCTTAGTTGTGGTGTAAGTGATCAAGTGGTGATTGCTTAGTGGATATCCTCAGGGTTTCTGAGAAGACTGGATGTAGCTCTGGATTAGAGTGAACCAATATAAACAACTGTGTACAATTTCTCTATCCCTATCTCTTTAATTCAGTTTTGATATTTTGGAACTGGTATAAACAACCGATTGTTTCGCTAAAACAACCGATTGTTTTTCCAGCTTTGTGCTTTTGCTATTTGTTTTGGAAAAACTGAATCCTTAATCAAGGTTCTTCTGAAGAATTTTCATTCTAAGCTTAAAAGTTTTCAAAAATCTTTCTTAAACAATTCACCCCCCCTCTCGTTTAAGGCCATATATTCTAACAATTGGCATCAAGAGCTTGGTTCTTGAAAGTTATTCAAGTTTATCTAAAAATCTTTTTTCTATTGTTGGAAAACTATCTTTTGAGGAGGGTGCTTCAATCTACAAACCACCTTTATTCTGTGGATTGAATTACAAGTTTTGGGAAGCAAGAATGAAAATCTTTATTGAATCTATTGATCAAAGAATTTGGGACTCAATTGAGAATGGTCCTTACATTCCAAAGTTCAAAGAGGAAAATGCTTTCTTTACAAAACCTTTGTCCAAATGGACAGATGATGAATGTAAGATGGCTCAGCTTGATAAGTCTGCTCAAAATATTATAGCTTTTGCACTAGAAACTAATGAATTTTTCAGAATATCAAAGTGCAAAACTGCTAAGGAAATGTGGGAGACACTCAAGGCTGCTCATGAACCAAAGGAAGCAATGACAAAGAGTCAAGCAAGAAGAAAGAAAAGGCAAAACAAGAAAAGCCTCAATCTTTGCTTAATGGCCAGAAGGGAGGATGACTCATGTAGTGTAAGTTCATCAAACTCTTCAAACTCTGAAAATTATGGTCAATTGCTTCAAGCCTTTCAAGAAACTCATGAAGAAGCCAACTGATTGGCTCTCTTGAACAATCGGTTGAAAGAAAAGAATAGCTGGCTTGAAAACAGAGTAAAGGCACTGGAAGAGGATTTAGAAAACTCAAAAATGGATTTTGAAAATCTGGAAATCATTTACAAAAACTCCTCTTGCAAGTGTGATACTCTAGTTTGTGAAAATTGCGAAAATCTTGAAAAGAAGGTCCACTATCTTGTTAAAACAGTGGATAAGCTTTCTAAAGGCCAATCTAACTTTGAGAGTGTGCTAGCATCTCAAAATTGTGTTTTTGGAAAATCTGGATTGGGTTTTAATCCACAAAACAAGCAAGATAGATTTTCAAAATCATTTTCGAAAATGCCAGAAAAACAATCGATTGGACCTTTGAAACAACAGATTGTTACATGCTTCTATTGCATGAAAAGAGGTCATTCTGTGCGATTCTGTAAAATCAGAAAACATGTTGTTCCTAAAGGGCTTATGAAGTGGATTCCCAAGAAAAATAAAGCTTATATTGATGAGTATAAACCAGATGGACCCATATTCATAAGGGGATCAAACCTATGTACTTGAAAATCTTTTTTGTAGGACATCTTGGAGGAAAGAAAACAACTTTGGTACTTGGACAGTGGATGCTCCAAGCATATGACAGGGGACAAATCAAAGTTCCTGAGAATATCCTTCAAGCAAGAGGGTTATGTCACCTATGGAGACAACAACAAAGGAAGAATTCTTGGAAGAGGATCCATAGGAGATGAAAGCATCTTGGTGATTCATGATGTGCTCTTTGTCGAAGGCCTAAAGCATAATCTTCTGAGTATTAGCCAACTATGTGACAAGGGATATCAAGTGATGTTCAAGACAAACACATGTGAAATCTGTCTACCCAACACCAAAGAGGTAATGTTGGTAGGTAAGAGAGTTAATAATGTGTATCTTCTAGATATCTCTACACCATGTTCAATTGGATGTCTTCTATCCAAGCAAGATGAATCTTGGCTTTGGCATAGAAGAACTGCTCATATCCACATGAATCATTTGAACAAGCTAATATCAAAAGATCTTGTGATTGGGCTGCCAAAACTCAAGTTTGAGAGGGATCACATTTGTGAAGCTTGCCAAAAGGGGAAACAAGTGAAGAGTTCTTTTAAAACCAAAAATCTTGTCTCTTCATTGAGACCTCTTGAACTCCTTCACATGGATCTCTTTGGACCCTCTAGAACTATGAGTCTTGGTGGAAATTATTATTCTCTTGTTATTGTTGATGATTTCTCTAGGTACACTTGGACTTTGTTCTTGGAATCAAAGAGTGATGCCTTTGCTGCATTCAAAAAGCTAGCAAGAAGGCTTCAAAACACAAAGAACAGCAACATAGGCTCCATAAGAAGTGACCCTGGAGGAGAATTTCCAAAATGAGAAGTTTGCAAAGTTCTGTGAGAAGTTGGGGATTCTACATAATTTCTCTGCTCCAAGAACACCACAGCAAAATGGAGTTGTAGAGAGGAAGAACAGATCTCTTGAAGAGCTTGCAAGGACAATGCTTAGTGAGTCTTCACTTCCTAAGTATTTTTGGGCAGATGGAGTGAGCACCTCTTGTTATGTGATGAATAGGGTGCTTATAAGGCCCATTTTGAAGAAAACTCCATATGAACTTTTCAATGGAAGGAAGCCTAACATCAGTCACCTCAAAGTCTTTGGTTGTAGCTGTTTCGTTCTCAACAATGGAAAGGAAAGCTTGGGAAAGTTTGATGAAAAAGCTGACCTTGGCATTTTCATTGGTTATTCACTCACAAGCCATGCTTATAGAGTCTACAACAAAAGGTTGATGACTGTAGAAGAATCAGTACATGTAGTCTTTGATGAGGAAGATCGCAGAACCAGTGAGAACCCACAGATCAGTGCTGAGGAAGATGAACAGAGCATCAGTTTGGAAAAGTTGGATATCTGTGCAGAAAAACAACCGGTTGATTCGCAGAAACAACCGATTGAAATTCTGCAACAGAGTGAGCTGCCCAAAGAGTGGAGGATTCCTAGAGATCTGTCAGTGGATAACATCATAGGGCAGATAAAGGAAGGTGTCTCCACACGTAGCTCCATCTCAAACTACTGCAGGCACACAGCTTTTGTTTCTCAAATTGAACCAAAGTCAATTGAAGAAGCTCTCAAGGATGAGAAATGGGTTGAAGCTATGCATGAAGAGCTAAACCAATTTGAAAGAAATGAGGTATGGTTTCTTGTCCCTAAAACTAATGAAATGAATATTATTGGTTCAAAATGGGTTTTCAAGAACAAGCTAGATGAGGATGGAGTGATCACTAGAAACAAAGCAAGGCTAGTTGCAAAAGGCTACAATCAAGAAGAGGGCATAAACTATGGTGAAACCTTTGCTCCTGTGGCTAGATTGGAGGCTGTGAGGCTGCTGCTGGCTTTTGCATGTATGAGTGGTTTTAAACTCTTCCAAATGGATGTAAAGAGTGCCTTCTTGAATGGCTACATCAATGAGGAAGTCTATGTAGATCAACCACCGGGTTTTGAAGATCACAAGTATCCCAACCATGTCTTCAAGTTGAAGAAAGCTTTGTATGGACTGAAACAAACTCCAAGGCAGTGGTATGAGAGGCTTAGCAACTTTCTGCTATCTCATGGCTATGAAAGAGGAATGGTAGACAAGACTCTCTTCATCAAGAAGTCAAATGCAGAAATAATTCTTGTGCAAATCTATGTTGATGACATCATCTTTGATGCTACACAAGATAGGTTGTGTGAAGAATTTGTGGCTGCAATGAAAGGTGAGTTTGAAATGTCTATGATGGGAGAACTATCTTTCTTTCTTGGATTGTAGGTTAAACAAACAAAGGATGGGATCTTCCTAAGTCAATCAAAGTATTGCAAGGAAATTCTCAAAAAGTTTGAAATGGAGAATTGCAAAGAGGCAAGCACTCTGATGTCATCAAGCTGCTACATGGATGCAGATGCTGCTGGAAAGAGTACAGATCAAACAAAATACAGAGGTTTGATTGGATCATTGCTTTATCTAACAGCAAGTAGGCCGGACATCATGTTTGCGGTGTGTCTATGTGCAAGATATCAAGCAAATCCTAAAGAATCACACTTCAAAGCTGCAAAAAGGATTTTGAAATATCTCAAAGGAACATCATCTGTAGGACTATGGTATCCTTCTCATTCTCTAATACATTTAATTGGTTATTCAGATTCTGACTTTGCAGGTTGCATGCTAGATAGAAAGAGCACAAGTGGCACTTGTCACCTTCTTGGCTCAAGCCTAATCTCATGGCATAGCAAGAAGCAAGCATGTGTTGCTCTCTCTACTGCTGAGGTAGAATATATAGCTGAAGGTAGCTGCTGTGCACAGATTCTATGGCTCAAACAACAACTTGCAGATTTTGGTTTACAAATCAGCAAAGTTCCTTTGATGTGTGTTATCACAAGTGCAATAAATCTTACCAAAAATCAAATTCAGCACTCAAGGACCAAACATATTGAAATAAGACATCATTTCATCAGAGATCATGTGCAAAATGGGAACTGTGAAGTGAAGTTTGTGGAGACCAAACTGCAGCTAGCTGACATCTTCACAAAGCCTTTGCTAAAAGAGAGGTTTTTCTTCTTAAGAAATGAGTTAGGTATTCTTGATCTTAATAATCTCTCTTAAATCTGTTTTTTAATACATGTTAAAGTCTATTTGTGAAGACAAATAGGGGGAGAATTATTGGTTCTTGTATATTTATGTCTTATATGCATAAAATGTTTAAATCTCTGAATATAAAATTGCTTTTTGCTGCTGCTGATAGAAACAACCGATTGTTTATTATGCTTAATGAGTTGAAATCCAACTTGCTGCTGTAAGAAGCTTTGGATAGTATGAATGCTTTCTCTGCAGGAACTGCTTCAGATTTAATCAGTACAACACAAGCACCAGGGATTTGTCTTCATCAAATAGGAGGAGATTGTTGAATCAAGTGGTGTTCAATGTTTTGAAGAATCCAAATCCTTTGAAGGATGATGAAGCCTCTGCTTTGCTTGATGCTGATGTGCTGGTTTAAGCCTTGTTCTGGGGTAGTTTAATGCTGTAATCAACACTTAGATTAAATCTCAAAGCAATTAGCATCTCAATTTTTAACAAAGCAAAATGTTTTTCAAACTAAGTTGAAACAACCGATTGTTTTGTCGAAACAACCTGTTCCGTCCGGTTGACCGGGACGTCTTCGTGCGCGACCTCAACCGTCAGTTAGGGACTCCTTCTCACTGATTGCCTGTGGATTCCTGCAAAAAAGAGGACAAAGAGGCGCCCTAGCGGCCGTTTGCACTCCGACGCTCAAGTCAGCCAGCAAGAAACACCAAAACTGTTCACCTACGTCTCTGAGCACCGCGTATGGCACTCTGAAGGTGGTAAGAAATAACTGTGTACTGTGTATCTGTGTTCTCTCTTTCAGGCAAAAATATTCCCCAGACCCTTGTTCGTAACTAGCGAAGCACGAGCAAGCAACTAGACAGCTCTGGTAAATTTGCAGAAAGTTCGAACCCTCTTTCCAACATTCTCCGCACTATTTAAACTACCCAAGCATTTAAAGCGCCTTAAAGCGCTTTTAATCACAAACGTAACGCACTCATTAAAGCGTTTAATTAGAAAACGTAGCGCATTTAAGACGTTGAAACGCTTGGGAGCCATTATTGTACCTGAATGCTCGAAAGGGGAACTGTATTGAATGATTTAATTACCTAGCACCTGACTAAAGGGTGTTTCCATTCTGACATGGCTGTTGTACACGTGGAGGGCCTCACGACGCCGTGACCCCATCTGGGGGCGTTTCTGCCCATCTGGGGACGTTTCTACGTGTGAGTCCTCCTGCTTGGGAGTGCTACTGCGCTAGGGGTGACTTTTTGGGTGCCAACTCATGCCCCCAAGTATCTAGTCACTTACTTTGAGAGCGTATCTGCCTTCCTTTTGTACTCTGCGCCCAGTTGCCCTGGACGTGACTTTCCTCTTGAGTCGTATCTGCCCCACAGGCGTCTCTGGGGCGGGAGGAGCACTTCACGAGTCAGGCTGCCCTACACTGGTACTATTACTATGGCCTTGAAGCCACCTTTTCCTTCTCTTTATCACTGCCCCGGGTTATCGGGTCCTGAGGCCTTTCCCACGGGGTCGTTCCCTCCATGGTCTTTCCTACCCATGGGTATCGGGGAACCACACCGTGATTGGCTTGCTTTAGCACTGTTTGATCTGGCGACGCCCTGGTTGGGCGACGCCTTTACCTAGGCGACGCCTTGCCTTGGCGACGCTTCCTCTTGGCGTCTCTTCACCTAGGCGACGCCTTGCGTTGACTTTGACTCTCCAGCCGTTGACTTAGTCAACGCCCGGATACGGGACGGTACACAAGCCCCCCAGTCTTAAGCTGAAGACTTGTCTTCAGCGTAAAGACTAAAGCCTCGCCCACGCCGTCCACGTGTCATCCTGATGACGTGTCATTCCCTGCTGACTCAACAATTCTCGAATTGTTGACGTGACGCTCTCTGAGCCCTAGGAGCGCTCTTACTGATTGATTTGACCTCCTCTGAAACGATGATGATAACACCTTTTGGGCTAACCTTGATCGCGCGCCACGTGGCCCATCGCGCGGCCATCCTCCAGAGACCTTTGCGTTTCCCCTGGGCAATTGACCCTCTGACGCGTGGCACGATCCTACGGCCCTCAGTTAGCGCCTCTTGAGTTGCGAAGTGTAACGTTTAAGTTACTCCAAACCCCGCGCTCACCCTACTGTTACATTCATTCGCTCTGCAACTCCGCACTGTTCATCGCCTTCAAAATCCTTTTTCTCTGCAATTGCGATTCTCTCCTTCCCGCGCTCTTCTGCTGCCTCCATTCCAATAGCAAAGGTACGATTTCGAGCGCTCACGACTCTTCCCTTTCGCCGCATTATAGGATTTATTGAACTGCCTGGGATTGTTGTTATTCACGTATCATTGCATCTCTCCACTTCTTCTTCCTCCTCTGATTTTTCTCGCGTGGGTGACGCTTCCTGGGGCTCTTTCCCCTTCTTGCCATGGCTACACTTGCTAAACCCTTTTTCCTCTCTTCTTTCTCCAGCTATCTATTTTCACCATGACGCGCGCGAACGCGGAGCCTGATTCTTCCCCCACGACCCCCAAGTCCAACTACAAAGCCTTCTACCCCTGGGCCCCCGACGAGCTCCTGAGTGAATGCACCAGCCTGACTTCCTTCCAGGACCTGGAATCTCACCGGGGGGATTCCCATTTGTACAACTTTAACGCCTTCTACCGCACACACGACGCCCACATATCCGTCCGTCCCGGCAGGCCTGGGGAACCTGTTTGTTTAGAGACAGACCTAGAAAGGGGAAACCCTTTTTCTTCATGTACCAGACCGTGTTCAAGCGCGTAGGAGTGCGTCTCCCGTTCACTCCCTTCGAACGGGAACTTCTTACCGAAATCAACACTGCCCCCGCCCAGCTTCATCCCAACAGCTGGGCATTCGTGAGGGGCTTTCAAATTCTTTGTGGACACCTGGGCATTCCTCCTTCTGTAGATGTCTTCCTGCATTTCTCTGAGGTGAAGAAGCAGGGGAAGATCTTCTGGGTAAGCTTTTCCGGGATCGCAGGCAGGATCCTCCTCTCCCTCTTCCAGAATTCTTATAAGAACTGGAAAGGGAAGTTCTTCAGGGTGTGCAGCGCCAAGCACGATCCCACAGCTTTGGATGGCTTCCCCCTTTACTGGACGGAGCGCCCTAAATTGCTCAGGGCCAAAACCCTGGAAGAGCTATCTCCCGCCGATAGGGAGGTAAGCAAAGCCTTGGCCGGGTTGGGGATCGTTTTCGATACCTTGAAGCTGGTCGCTAGCGAGTACAATGCTCACGCCCTGACCACCTACTTTGGTAAGGGGCTCTCCCCTCATCTTTTTCGTTGTGAACAGCCTGCTATCGAACGTTTGTTCCCCCGGACTCTTATACTCATGTATATTGTGCCATGTTACTTGCATTTCACACCTCCATGTGTGTTGTAATTTTGCATAGCTGCTTTGGTCCTAATTCTTGCTGTTTGGTCTGTCTTGATGTAGGATCGGTCATGGGCGCTTCCAAGAGAATGATGCTGGCGAAGGCGATGAAGGAGGCACGTGCTGCTAAGGCGGGCGCCTCCTCCACCCCTGCTGCTGATCCGGTTCCCCCACCGACTCTGTCACCGCCTCCTCCGGTCACCGCCGAAGCTACCTTGAGTTCACCTCCGTTGTCTCCTCACAGCCCCGCAGCACTTCAGACTCCTCGCTCTCCTCTACCCATCGCCGCTGTTCCCCTAGCAGCGGCCTCGTCACCGGCTCCAACCCCCCTTGACAAAGGGAAACGGGTTTTGGAGATTCTATCAGATGATGAGGACTCAGAAGGCGTGGCACCCTTCAGAAGAAGAAATCTGCGCGGGTTCCTCTTTCGGTAGAGGCGTCGCCCCAGGGAGGGAACCCCTTCATGGACAACCCCCCAAGTGCGACCTCACTCCCTCCCGTGCTGCTCCAAGAGGAAAGGGGCGAAGGCGCCGAATCTGCCCCGCCTCAGCCGCCGACAGAAGCCATTGCTTCCCCTGCCTCCGTCGCTGCCGCCCCTGATTTCATCGCCATCCCTCCTCCGATTATGCATCTAATGAGGGGCTTCAGTGGCGGGACTCTGCCAGAGGGCACCGACATGAAGGAAGGCATGCCCTTCTACTTGGGGGCCTTCCTGGCGGTGGCCCTTGAATGGCGCGCCCAGGCCAGAAACGCGGTCATGCAAGCTCAAACTCTCCAGGCCTTGGAAACAAAGGCGACTACTCTGGAGGAGGAAATGAGGACCCTGGGGCGCCAGAACGAGACCTACCAAACCTTTCTGAAACAAGCGCAAGAGTCAAAAGCAGAAACTGAGAGGCAACTGGCAGAGGCATTGGAGCTCCAGGCTGGCTTTTTTACTCGTGAAGTCGCCCTCCAAATCCAGGTAATGGGCCTTCAGGAATTGCTCAAAGCCGATGCAGAAATTCAAAAGGACCTGAAGGACCGTTGCCGTGAGCAGGCTGACAAGACGGAGCGGATGGAGGGGGAAATGGCCACCCAGGCCAAAGCTATGGACCTTCTCCGAGCTGACTACGACAAACTACAGGTCGAGGTCAGTCGACTTCGCGTTGAGAAAGAGGCTCTGGAGAAGCAGGTGACCTCTGGGGATGCCGCCGTTGAGGAGCTGGAGAAGGAGAAAAAGTCCCTTATCCAGGAGATGGCGGGTACTTTCGAGGAGGGGTTCCAGGAGGCTCTGACCCAGGCGTCGTGTGAAAACCCTGGCATCAATATTTCGAACTGCGACCCCATGCACCATGTCGTCGACGGGAAGGTCGTGCCCATGGACTTGGATGAATGAACCGCTGCCTCTCACCCGCCACCTTCACCTTCAAGCCTGATTCCTTTATTCTTTACGATTGCCTTTGACTCTTTCTGTTTAAACTTGTAATTCTTTGAACCATCCGTACTCTTGCTACAAATTTGGGTGTTCGTATGATTGCTTTTGCGTTTTTTCCATATACGATTCTGCTTGTGCGATCTTATTCTCATCTTTTGCCTTCTTATGCTTCCTGATCCTGCCTGTTGACCAGAATGTTGGAACCTGCCTCGTCAAAGGATCGACGTGTGCACCGCCTCAAACCTCCGTCCTTCTTCAAGATCCACCTCAAGAACCTGCAAAAGAACAGAGCGGCGCCGCTGCGGCCGATCGCACTCCAACGCCCAAGTCAGTGACCGAACCACCAAATACTAATAGCAAGAACACTCTAGAACTCTCAAGGAACCGTGCAATGTTCTCTCTCACAGTATGCTCAAGAACTCGCAAGCGTAAAGAGTATAATCTGAACGTGCGTACCTCGAAAGTTCGTTGGGGAACCCTTAAATACCTAGTTACTTTCTCTCTCCTGGCAGTTACAGACTTGGACACGTGGCTCGCATCCAGTCGTACACGTGCCATCATCCGGAGCCTCCTTGACTTGGGCGCTACTTCTGACTTTATTTTTGGCTAAGTTACTTACGCATGGTACTGCCCAGTGCATAGCTAACTTGGGAGTGCGATCTCTACTGGAACTGGCGAGTTAGGGTGCCTTCGTACACCTTCCCTGTGGTCTCGCCGGCCGCCTTCATAATCTGCACCACCTTCATCTCTGGCGATGTGCTTGCTCTGGCGATCTCCAATCACTTGGTCGCCTGGGTTTACATCTGGCGACTTCATCCTTAACCCGGTGATCGCCGGTTCTGGTATGCTGGAGATCGGAACACGCCAACTTAATAACTGGCGACTTCACGAGCCCCCCGACTTCCTCCTCTTCTATCAACCTGGCGCCTTGTCAACACGCCTATACCGTAGCTGAATGCCACTTCATCACTTCCGACTGCCAGGGCGGTACACAAGCCCCCCAGTCTTAAGCGAAGACTTGTCTAGCGAAAAGACTAAAAGAGTCACGTCATCTACGTGGCACTGGCGCAGAATTCCAAGCGGTTGCACTTTCTGCTCCTCTGACGCTCCACCAAACATTCTCCATCGTTCGACACGTGGCTTCATCAACGGTTACCTTCAGTTAACGTTTGTGCTTCCCAAACCCATTTCGAAAAACCCTTAAACCCATTTTCACTCCACTGTTCCATCACTTTTCTTCGTATCCTCAAACGCTCCAACTCTCTTCTGCAAAAAAGCTCTCAGCGTTCTTCAACATTCTGAATCACCAACATTCTTCATCGCCTTCCTGATTATAAAAAGGTACTTCCTTTCCTTCTTCTGCTGGTTTTTCCTGCATTTTAACCAATTCGCATCATCCTTTAACTGTCTGGTGCATACGTTGTGGGTTGTTTTTGCGATTGCTCCTTCTTCATAACTTAGGGCTCTGTCAACGTCACAACGAACCTACGTTCGTTAGTTTTTCACCTTTCTTCCATGATCGAGTCAGCCTCTGTGAACCCTGATCATTTTTCCTTTTCTTCTTCCTTTGCAGCTTCAACAATGACTCGCTCAAAGATCACCCCAAATCCTCCTCCTTCATCACGAAACCCCTCTTCACAAGCACACGACCCACCGCGAGTACGTGGCGCTTCGTCTTCTCAGGCTGAGAGGCCTGCACCTTCCCGCCCCAACCTGGCCCAGGCTACTCCGCCTGTCACCGGAGGAGCCTCCGTCCCCCCACCAGACTTCAAAAAACTATACCCCTGGGCCAACTCGACCCTGTTGGGGGAAACATCTTCTGTGAACACTGCTGGGGCAGTTGTTCGATTGACGAAGGGGGATGAGCCTCACCAATCATTCCACAAGGAGCACGATGAGAAGATGACAGTGCTACCTTGCCCCCCTGACCTGCCAGTTTGTGCTGACGACAAGGCAAACACCGGCAGACCCTTCTGCTTTGTCTACACAACCCTATTCAAGAAGGTGAAACTCAGGTTTCCCTTCACTCGCTTTGAGAGGGAGCTTCTCACCGAGCTCAACATCGCCGCCGCCCAGCTTCATCCCAACAGCTGGGCGTTCGTGCGAGCGTTCCAAGTCATGTGCGACCACCTGGGGCTGCCAGCATCGGTGGATGTCTTCTTATTTCTCTTCGAAGCCAAGCACCCAGGAGATCGCCTGTGGGTAAGCTTGAATGGGATTGCTGGGAGGTCGATCCTCTCCATCTTCCAGCAATCCTAGAAAGACTGGAAGGGCAAATTCGTCCAGGTGCGTCCCAATGACAAAGACGCTTCCTTGCTCGACGGTTTCCCCTTGTATTGGGTAAACAAGGGGAACAAAGAGTCCAAAAGCTGCTTCAGGAGACCCAGAAGTCCTGATAGCATGGGCGCTTTGGACAGAGATCTCTGTTTTTTCTGGAAGAGTGTGGCAGACGCCAACATCACCTTCCTCACCACCACACTTATCTGCTTCGAGTTCTTCGAGGACCAACTCGAAATTCGAATAGGTTAGAACGTTTAAATTCTTGTTCTAATACTTACTCCTGTTAACTGTTTCTGGGCGTCTTGTGCGTTGTGCGCAAGACTTTGGTTTTATTTTTCTGCACCCTTTATCTGCTTTGCTGCATATTGCCTTATGCATTTATTTTCCCTCTGAACTAACCCATGCATTTTTGCTCTATGCAGATAATATGTTGGGCCAGGGCAAGCTCGCTGAACTGAGGGCGCTCGCCCGAACCCACGGGCTGGCATCGGGTTCACAAACCGTGCCAAACTCGGTGGTGGAGATCGCCGCCGCACAGGGCCGATCGCCACCCAAGGGCCCAACTTCCTCTGAGGCCCAACCCACCAACGAACGGAAAAAACTTGTCCTCAGGAGGCCCAAGAGGAAAACTCCCTAAGTAGTCCACGAGGAGGAGGAGGAAAGCGACGAGGCAACTGAAGATGGCCTTGTCACGAAGAGGAAGAGGGTGGCACCTTCTTCTCCACCTGCTCCACCCCCTCTTCCAACATCAACACTGCCGTCTACGCCTGCTTCTCCTCTATCATTGCCACCTCCTCTAGCTCCTGCTTCACCAGTCCAAGCCATTCCATTGGCATCTGCGCCACCTGCGGTTGAGGCCCCCGAGCCAAACTTCATGGAGGACCCCCCGAGCGCCTCCACACCTTGTGCAACAGTTGGAGGGGGTCCTCCATGAAGTTTGGGTGCGTCCCAATGCCTCAGCCGCAGATGTTGCTCCAATCGGGGATGAAGTTGCTCATGACTCTCCAATCTTAATTACTGAGTCCCCGACGTCGCCACCTCGCCAAGAAGCACCTGCTGATCAACCTACTAAAGAAGGTGGCGGCGAGAGCCAACAACAGGCCCAACCGGCGCCTCCGCAGGCAGGTCTCTCCACCGAGGTTAAGAGGATGTGGGAGCCTTTCTCTGCTAAACTGAAGATGATGGCAGAAGACTTCCCCACCATTATCTCTAGAGCTGTGGAGAGCTCCACCAGGAAGCTCCAGGACGACCTCTTCAACCTTCGAACTGAGAATAGCACTATGAGGGTTGAGGTGGAGAAGTTGTCCTTCAATCTGACACTCGCGGAGGTTGAACACTCCCGAGTAGAAGATGCGATGAGCACTGAGCTCCGGTTGGCGCGCAAGGAAGCTACCGACCTCCGCCATAAGGTACAACTCTTGGCTCAAGAAAAAATCGAGCTGGAGAGCAAGATCGTGCCTTATCGCATCAAGGTGGCTGACCTGGAGGCTCTCATAAAAACTGACACCGCCAAGGTGAAGAAACTGGAGCAAAGGTCAGCTGATCGGGAGATCTTCCTGGGAAAGGTGGAAAAAGAAAGGGATGACACCATGGCGAAACTTGCTGAAGCCAATACAGAGAAGGAAAAGATCGCTGCTGAACTGGGCCAAGTGCAAGCAGAATCCAAGAAGGTTGCTGAAGACCTTCTCCGGGCTCAAGAAACCAACGAAAAACTCAAGAAGCAAGTTGACGAGCTGGAGTAGCAGAACAAGGGGCTGAAGGAACAAATTGAAGAACTCAAGAAACAGATTGAAGAGCTTAATCTGAGTTCTGCCCAAATTTTGGCTGCTGGTTTTGAAGCTGAACGGGAACAGTTTGCATGCTTATTTCCTGATCTGGATCTCAGCATGGTGTCCCTCAACAACGAGGTGGTGGATGGGAAGGTGGTTCCCGCCGAAGACTGATCAATTTCCTCCATCCACCACCTTTATGCTTTCTCTTTGTATTTTGTAATGAACTTTCTTCTTTTTCTTCCTGTAACTTCTTTGCCTGCTTTAACTTTCCTTGCGTGATTTACTTCCAAGAAATGACTTAGCGATTTCGTAGGCACGATCTTATACTTGACTGTTTCGAGCCACTTCAACTTCGAAAAATAATCACTTTAACAACTTGTAACCTTAAGGCAATTAACCTTAGCGCAAAATTACTCTTCAAGCAACGAACTTTAACTCAACTATTGGCTTAAAATGTCGCTTCACCCCATCTGCTTCATCAAAACGGGTCTTTAACTTTCTCGCCGCTGTTTGAACTTTTCCTGGTCGCCAAAGACTCACTTGGCTATATCAGCTTCTTTCTGGCTTCATACCTCGGCCATTGTTCTTTATCTGGGGTAGAGGCGCCTTTCGGATCCTTCTCTACCTTCCTGAGCTTCAGAACAAAAGACCGGGTGGCTAGGCGTTCTCTTCGAACCTACCTTAACCACCTTCCAAACTTCGTCCACCCTTAACACCATACCTGAGCTCGTTCGAGACGAGAAGGATTTTATCTTGCCTGAACTCGCTCATAGGCGAGAAGGTCTTTAGCTCGCCTGAACTCGCTCATAGGCGAGAAGGTCTTTTACTTGCCTCTACATTGCCCTGGGGGTTACATCTTCTCGCCCCCAGAAACACTGAGGACTTTTCACTGGTGCCTCTACATTGCCCCAGGGGTTACATCTCCTCGCCCCCAGAAACACTGAGGACTTTTCACTGGTGCCTCTACATTGCCCCAGGGGTTACATCTCCTCGCCCCCAGAAACACTGATGACTTTTCACTCTTCCTCGCCTGCACTCGCTCGACGGCGAGGACGTCTTTAACTCGCCTCAGGACGCGCGAGGGCGTTGAGGTCTTTTAGCTGGTGCCTCCGATCGCCGAAAGACGATGAGGACTTTAACTTTAACTTGTGCCTCCGATCGCCGAAAGACGATGAGGACTTAAAACTTTAACTGGTGCCTCCGATCGCCGAAAGACGATGAGGACTTAAAACTTTTAACTGGTGCCTCCGATCGCCGAAAGACGATGAGGACTTAAAACCTTTAACTGGTGCCTCCGATCGCCGAAAGAAGATGAGGACTTAAAACTCTTTAGAAAGCATGCAATATATCTTTAACTTGCCTTAAGCCACATACAAGTGACAAGGTCTTTCTTCAAAACTTTCTGAAAACAACAGGCACGCAATCTAAAACAACTTGTACTTTGAAAACTTCTCTTTATTGGGTGGCCTCATTAAAAACCCTCCTTAGGGAAAAAAGAGTGCCCCCTTCAAACTGTTTTAACAGAGACATTGTAATATAACTTCGTGTTTGTCTTTACTTACAAGGCTTCTTAACTGTAATACAACTTCAGGTGCGTGGCGTTCCAAGTGCGAGGAATCGCCCCTCCTTCCAATGTCTCTAAGCGGTAGGCGCCGTTCCCGAGCACCTCGGTTATTCTGAACGGCCCCGTCCACTTGGGCGACAGCTTATTCTCCATCTCGTACTGGTGGGCTTTCCTCATCACCAGGTCGCCTTCTCTAAACTGTCTTGGCATCACCTTCAAGTTGTATCTTCGTTCAATCCTTCTCTTCACCACTTCAGCCTTCAATCTCGCCTCTTCCCTGACCTCATCCAGTAGATCCAGGTTCAGCCTTCTCTCTTCATTCGAGTCTTCCTCTACGAAGTTCTGGAATCTCGGCGAGCTCTCCTGGATCTCCACTGGAATCATTGCGTCGCATCCATAGACCAAGCTGAACGGGGTCTCATGGGTTCCTGACTGCTCAGTGGTGTGGTACGCCCAGACTATACGGGGTACCTCCTCAGCCCAGCTTCCTTTGGCTTTCTCTAGCCTTCTCTTCAAACCTCTTAGCAACACCCGATTAGCTGACTCTACTTGGCCATTTGTCTGAGGGTGCTCGACGGATGCAAACACTTGTTGAATTCCCACTCCTTCGCACAGCTTCTTCAACAAGTGGCTTGCAAACTAAGTCCCATTGTCCGACACCAAGCGCTTGGGCACTCCAAACCGGCACACAATATTCTTCCACACGAAACCTTCGATCTTGTGTGCGGTGATCTGGGCCACTGGTTCTGCTTCGATCCACTTGGTGAAATACTCAATCGCCACCACCAAGTACTTCATCTGCCTGATCACCAGCGGGAATGGTCCCAGGATGTCGATTCCCCAAGTATGAAACGGCCAAGGGCTGTAGATCGACTTCAACTCCTCGGGAGGCGCCTTTTGCCAATCGGCGTGCTGTTGGCATTGTTTGCAACATTGGGCATACTTCTTGCAGTCTTCTCTCATCGATGGCCAGTAGTAACCTGCACGCAGAGTCCTCGCGGCCAGAGCTCGACCCGCGACGTGGCTTCCGCATATTCCTTCGTGGAGCTCTGCCATGATTCTCGTGCACTTCTCGCCATGTACGCATTCCAGGAGTGGGTGAGTGAACCCAAACCTGTACAGATCACCATCAATCAATGTGTATTTGCTAGAATTTTTCTTTACCTTCCTAGCCTCTGTCGGATCCAGCGGGAGAAGGCCATCTGCCAGGCACCGCTTGTACTGTGTTATCCAAGTGTCTGGCTCATGGGTAGCGCAGACCTGAGTCATGTTCACCCTCTCTCCCCGACACGCTCTAATTCTCGGCGATCTCAACGTTTCTTGCGTTAAAGACTTGTGACTTCTTGCCACTTTTTCCGTCGACCTGCTTATCTGAAGAACCAGGTGATCTGCTACAAATGCCCTCGGCGTCTTCAGAGTTTCTTGAATCACCGTCCTCTGCCTACCCCCCTTGCCTGAACTGGTGAGCTTGGCCAGCAAGTCAGCTCGGGCATTCTGCTCTCTGGGCACATGCACCACTTCAAAAGAGGCAAAGGAACTCTTCAATTCCAGCACATACTCCAAGTAAGCCGCCATTTGTGGATCTTTAGCCTGGAACTCGCCTGTTACTTGTCCCGTGACTAGCAGCGAGTCACTCTTAGCCATCAACACCCTGGCTCCCATCTCTTTGGCCAGCAAAATCCCGACGATCAGCGCCTCATATTCTGCTTGATTGTTGCTGGCTTTGAAGGCAAACCTCAAAGATTGTTCGATCAACACGTCGTTGGGTCCCTCCAAGATGACTCCAGCACCGCTACCCTACTGGTTCGACGATCCATCCACCGAGAGCACCCAACGGAAGTCGTCCCCTTCAACTCGTGTCGCCTCAGATGAGAGCTCAACCACGAAATCTGCAAAGATTTGCCCCTTGATCGGGCCTCGGGGCTCATACTTAATATCAAACTCTGACAGTTCGACTGCCCACTTCACCATCCTCCCAGCGACGTCAGGCTTCTTCGACACCTTCTGGATGGGCAAGTCAGTCATCACCAGAATCGTGAAGCTGTGGAAAGAGTGGCGCAACCTCCTCGCCGAAAATACCACAGCCAACGCAGCCTTTTCCAGGGCCTGATATCTCGTTTCGGGGCCCTGCAACACCTTACTAACAAAATAAATAGGCTTCTGAGCCTAATCTTGATCCTGGGCGAGCACCGCACTCACCGCCCTCTCAGTTACTGCAAAATACAACCTGAGAGGGGTTCCCACCAGCGGTTTACACAGGACCGGCGGGCTCGCCAGATATTCCTTCAGCTTGACGAAGGCTTCCTCGCACTCCTTCGTCCAAGCAAACTTGTTATTCCTCCTTAGGCACTGAAAATAGGGATGGCCCTTTTCTCCGCTAGCTGACACGAAGCGAGACAGGGCTGCCATCCGACCTGTTAGCTGTTGAACCTCCTTCACCGTAGCTGGGCTCCTCATTGCCAAGATGGCGGCACACTTATCAGGGTTGGCCTTTATGCCTCTTTCAGTTAAGAGGAAACCCAAAAACTTTCTAGCCTCCACGCCGAAAATGCATTTCTCTGGATTCAGCTTTAATTTGAATTTGGCGATCGTCGTGCACAACTCCTCCAAGTCTGCAACGTGCTTGCCTTTCTCTGGCGAGGTCACGACCATGTCATCGACGTACGCTTGCACATTCCTTCCCAGCATCGGCGCAAGTACTCGATCCATCAACCTCTGGTACGTGGCCCCCGCGTTCTTCAGCCCAAACGGCATCACCTTATAGCAGTAGCACGATCTCTCGGTCATGAAGGCGGTCTTCTCTTCATCCATGGAATGCATTTTGATCTGATTATACCCCGAGAAGGCATCCAGGAAGCTCAACAACTTACACCCTGCAGCACTATCCACCAGGGCATCTATCCTTGGTAAAGGATATGAATCCTTTGGGCAAGCCTTGTTCAGGTCAGTGAAATCGACGCACATGCGCCATTTCCCGTTACTCTTCTTCACCAGCACGACATTTGCCAGCTGTTCCGTCCGGTTGACCGGGACGTCTTCGTGCGCAACCTCAACCGTCAGCTAAGGACTCCTTCCCACTGATTGCCTGTGAATTCCTGCAAAAAAGAAGGACAAAGAGGCGCCCTAGCGGCCGTTTGCACTCCGACGCTCAAGTCAGCCAGCAAGAAACACCAAAACTGTCCACCCACGTATCTGAGCACCGCGTATGGCACTCTGCGGGTGGTAAAAGAAACTGAAATATGTGTGTGTGTGTTGTCCCCTTCAGGCAAAAAACTTCTCCAATCACTTGTACGTAGTATTTAAGCACAGGCAAGCAACCAGAGAGTTTCTCCTAAATTTGTCGAAGGTTCCAACCCTTTTTCCGACATTCCCAGTGCTATTTAAACTGCCCTAGCATTTAAAGCGCCTTAAAGCGCTTTTAATCTCAAACGTAACGCACTCATTAAAGCACTTAATTACGAAACGTAGCGCATTTAAGACGTTGAAACGCTCGGGAGCCCTAATAGTACCTGAATGCTCGAAAGGGAAACTGTATTGAATATCTTTAATTACCTGGCACCTGACTGGAGGGTGTTTCTATTCCGGCATGGCTGTCACACACGTGGAGGGCCTCACGACGCCATGACCCCATCTGGGGGCGTTTCTGCCCATCTGGGGACGTTTCTACGTGTGGGTCCTCCTGTTTAGGAGTGCTACTGCGCTAGGGGTGGCTTTTTGGGTGCCAACTCATGCCCCCAAGTATCTAGCCACTTACTCTGAGAGCGTATCTGCCTTCCTCTCACACCCTGCACCCGGTTATCCTGGGCGTGACCTTCCTCTTGGGTCGTATCTGTCCCGAAGGCGTCTCTGGGGCGGCAGGGGTACTTCGCGAGTCAGGCTGCCCTTCACTGGTACCATCACTATGGCCTTGAAGCCACCTTTTCCTTCTCTTTATCACTTTCCCGAGATATCGGGACTTGAGGCTTTCCCACGACGTCGCTCCCTCCATGGTCTTTCCTACCCATGGGTATCGGGGAACCACACCGTGATTGCCTTGCTTTTACACTGTTCGATCTGGCGACGCCCTCACCTGGGCGACGCCTTCACCTGGGCGACGCCTTCACCGAGGCGACGCCTTCATCTAGGCGACGCCTTCACCTAGGCGACGCCTTCACCCAGGCGACGCCTTCACCTAGGCGACGCCGTGCCTTAGCGACACCTTGAGTTGACTTTGACCTTCCAGTCGTTGACTTTGACCTTGACTTAGTCAACGCCCTTATACGGGACGGTACACCAGCCATTCAGGGTACTGGACTTCCCTGATGTGGCCTGCAGCGAGGAGTTTCTGTGTTTCGTCCCTGATCGCCTGCCTCCTCTCCTCGTTGAACTTCCTTCTTCTTTGTCGCATTGGTCTCACCAAGTTGTCCATCGCCAAATGATGGCACAAGAAGTCGGGATCGATCCCGGGCATGTCCGAAGCGGACCATGCAAACGCGTCCAGATGCCGCTCAATCACCTTGGCGATCTGGTCCTGGAGCTCAACCTCCAGGGATCTTCCCAGCTTGAAGATTTTTCCCCCGATTTCTCTCTCGAGCCACTGCTCGACGGGTTTTGGTCTGGTTTCTCTGGCGATCACCGCCCTGGCGATTCCCAGTTCTCTCGCTTCCTCAGGGTGATTCCTTGCCTCTTCCTCCTTCAGACCAGCGTTCCCCTCCCCCAGCTCAGCGTCCACCATCTCCACGTCCCTTCCGGCGGTCTCTTCTGTTACCGTCGATCTGGGCTTCACACCAGGAGGCGGGGTGGTTGTTACATAACTCACCGATCTCTTGTTTTTCAGGTTATTCTCATAGCACTTCTTCGCTTCCTTCTGATCGGATTTGATGGTGATAACCACCCCCTCCATGGACGGCAACTTCATCTTCATGTGCCGGGTCGACGGTATGGCACCTATCCTGTTGAGCGTGGGTCTTCCCAACAGGATGTTGTATGCTGAAGGAGCGTTTACAACGAGGTATTTGATTTTCTCCGTTCTTGAACCCGCCACATCTGTAAACGTTGTCCTTAATTCTATGTACCCCCTGACCTCCACCTGGTCACCAGCGAAACCATACAAACACCCTCCATAGGGCCTCAGCTGGTCAAGGGGCAGCTCCAACTGCGTGAAAGTCGGCCAGAACATCACGTCTGCCGAGCTTCCTTGGTCCACCAGCACCCTGTGGACCTTCCTTCCTGCTGTTATCAGCGAAATTACTATGGGATCGTTGTCATGAGGCACAACATCCCGGAGATCTTGCTTGGTGAATGTAATATCCACTTCCGGCGAGTGGTCTTCAAACATATCCACCGTCATCACAGACCTCGCGTACCTCTTCCTCTGTGATGCGGTGCATCCACCTCCTGAGAAACCCCCTGCAATGGTGTGGATTTCTCCGTGCGTAGGCATCTCGTGCTGTTGAGCTTCAGCACCTGCTGGTTGGGAGCTCGACGCGCCCCCTGTCCTTCTGTCCAACAAATAGTCATTTAGGAACCCGCTCTTTACCAGATCGTCGAGCTGGTATCCTAATGCTAAGCACGAGTCCACTGTATGGCCAAAGCCCTGGTGAAACTCACACCAAGCGTCTGGCTTTGGTCCCAGCACCTTGTCGCCCACCTTTTCTGGCGCCTTCAACCTAGCGGATATATTGGGAATGGCGATCAGATCCGCCAATCCCATGACAAACTTGTGCTTAGGCGGGCGATTGTATTCCCGGCGTGCTGGTTGCTGGCGTCCTTGGCCCCTGCCCTTGTTCTTCCTTGGATCATAAGGATGGCGAGTCCTCTGATCCCTTCCGGCCGCCGCTGTCTCCAGCACCCTCTGCGGCTGGATCCTGGTCTGGGCGCGTGGCCTAGTGGGGGCCACGCTTCCTCTCTTCTCGGCGACTTCGCTCTCGTCGGCGATGTGGGCCACCGCAAGTCGCCTAACCTCAGCAAACGTGGCGGGGTGTGCCCTGATCAACGCCTCGCAGAATGGTCCCGGCAGCACGCCTTTCTTAAATGCATAGACTAGCATTTCTTCGTCTTTGGCCGGCGATCTGACCATATTCGCCCCACAGCGATTTAGGTAGTCCCTGAGGGACTCTCCCTGGTACTGCCTTATATCAAACAGGTCGTAAGACACCCTGGGCGGTGCCTTATTCACGATGTACTGCTCGACGAAAATCTTCGAGAACTGTTGGAAACTGGTTATGTGACCGTTAGGCAGGCTCACAAACCATTCCAGCGTCGTTCCTTGGAGCGTGCTCACAAACATCTTGCAATACACGGCGTCTGATCCCCCTGACAGCATCATCTGCGTATGGAACGTGGTGAGATGAGCTTCAGGATCCTCCACGCCGGTGAAAACAGCCTTAACCGGAACCACGCTCGCAGGAATAGGCGTGTCAGTAATCGCCTGATCGAAAGGCATAGGAAAAACACGAGGTGGCGACGATGGCGCGACCTCTTCAGCAATAGAACGCCCTTGCTGCTCCTGAAGAGCTTGACGCAGCTCCTCAGTCACCTTGCTAAGCTCGTCATTCCTGGCCCGAGAAGCGGCCAGGTCCTCAGGCATTCTCGCCTGTTCTATGCGCGAGGCTTCCACAGTTGCCTGCAACGAGCGCATAATCTTTACCATCTGCGCCATGGTCATGGCGGAGGCGCCTTCAACAGCGACGGGCGCAACTGGACTTGAACGATTGCTTCTCATTTTTCTCATGAAACTTGGCGAATCACAGAATGCAACGAACAACACTTACTTCAGCTACGATCGATTCAGCGATCAATCGGAAAAAACTGCCGAAATTCCGCAACAAAACTCAAGAACACCGCGAACCTTCAAAGAAACCTGCAACTCCACCAGAAACCACCGCTTCTCCCACGGATAACCAAACGAGCGAAAGAACTCAAACTCCACCGAACAAATCACGCGAAAACAGCAGAAAACCTCACTTCACCGAACAAAAATCCAAACGAACGGTGGAAAACACGAAATCACCGAACAAATCTCAAGCGAACAGCGAACAGTGGTTGCACCAGCACACAACCACGCAGAAAACTGCGAAATCCTCCAAGAACTCACGCTGTGGATGGGAACAGGTTTTACACGGCCCCACGGTGGGCGCCTGATGATCCTGCCTGTTGACCAGAATGTTGGAACCTGCCTCGTCAAAGGATCGACGTGTGCACCGCCTCAAACCTCCGTCCTTCTTCAAGATCCACCTCAAGAACCTGCAAAAGAACAGAGCGGCGCCGCTGCGGCCGATCGCACTCCAACGCCCAAGTCAGTGACCGAACCACCAAATTCTAATAGCAAGAACACTCTAGAACTCTCAAGGAACCGTGCAATGTTCTCTCTCACAGTATGCTCAAGAACTCGCAAGCATAAAGAGTATAATCTGAACGTGCGTACCTCGAAAGTTCGTTGGGGAACCCTTAAATACCTAGTTACTTTCTCTCTCCTGGCAGTTACAGACTTGGACACGTGGCTCGCATCCAGTCGTACACGTGCCATCATCCGGAGCCTCCTTGACTTGGGCGCTACTTCTGACTTTCTTTTTGGCTAAGTTACTTCCGCATGGTACTGCCCAGTGCATAACTAACTTGGGAGTGCGATCTCTACTGGAACTGGCGAGTTAGGGTGCCTTCGTACACCTTCCCTGTGGTCTCGCCGGCCGCCTTCATAATCTGCACCACCTTCATCTCTGGCGATGTGCTTGCTCTGGCGATCTCCAATCACTTGGTCGCCTGGGTTTACATCTGGCGACTTCATCTTTAACCCGATGATCGCCGGTTCTGGTATGCTGGAGATCGGAACACGCCAACTTAATAACTGGCGACTTCACGAGCCCCCCGACTTCCTCCTCTTCTGTCAACCTGGCGCCTTGTCAACACGCCTATACCGTAGCTGGATGCCACGTCATCACTTTCGACTGCCAGGGCTGTACACTTCCGTTGTTCTGTTTGTGTCATATTCGCTTCTTTGCTTCGTTGGGCGGCCTTGTATGACCGGGAAAGGTCGCGTGCCAACCCTCACGCCCGTGGAGAGGCTCACCTAGCGACGCCGTATCGTCCACGGGGTGTCTCTAACGCCGAAACGGTTCTCTCCCTGATTCTTAGCCCCCGGCGCCCACGCCTAAGGAGAGGCCTGCTACAGCAGTGTCGTATCGTCCCGGGTGTCTAAAACGTCGAGTGCTTTGGGGGGGCCGTTCCCTCTATGGTCTTTCCTTCCCACAGGTATCGGGGAACACCCTGCCAGCAATTCGCTGGCGTTTGGCGATCTTATCTCCCTCCACAGTCTTTCCTACCCGTGGGTATCGGGGAGATAGCGCCAGCAACTAACTCTGCCTCCTTCACCTTCGTCTCCCTCCACAGTCTTTCCTACCTGTGGGTATCGGGGAGGCGACCCTGCTGATATTTGGGTTGGCGACGCCCGCGACGTCTCATGCCGGCGTCGTCCTTTATGTCATTCCAGGCGACGCCTCGGCGTCTCATGCTAGTGTCGCCTCGGGCGTCGTCCCTAACTAGACATTGACTTTGACCTTGGGCTTGGTCGATGCCTGGGGGCAGCAATGGGCTCAAGGTCCTTCCCGTATCTTCCACGAGGCGCTCCCTGTATAGCTGATGGGACATCCAGTCATTCGACCTGCTTTACGTGGCGCTTTATGGATGATGGGACATCCAGTCATTCGATTTGATCCACGTGGCGCTTTCTGTATGGCTGATGGGACTCGTTCGATTTGATCCTGAATCCTACTGTGCCCCTGATCCCTTTCGACGGCGCATCGTACCATCAGGTGTTCTATTGATACGACGTGTTCTGAGCTTACCCAGGGGTGCCAGGGCAACCTTTCCATCTACTGCCACGTGGGCTGATCGTGCGGTGCATCCATTCACGTCGTTTGGCGCTCTAACCGCTTTATTTAACTCTTCAAACTCTGAAACTATCCTCATCATTTTCCCACTCTTCATAATCTACTTACGTTCTTTCTTCTTGCACCCTTCTTTCTTGCACCCTTTCACTTTCACAAAGGGTTGTTCCAGCATTCGCTTCCCTCGCCCAACTCTTGCATTTCTTGCGGTCTCTACACTCTTGACAATCCCTGATCTTGTTAAAGAATGTCTTCTCACGCTGCTTCCTCCAGGGTCTGTCCCAAAGACTTGTACCCTTGGGCTTCGAGTGAACTTCTTGACGAGTGTTCATGCTTACTCTCTACCAGGGCCATACGGGAACACAAAGGGGATTCGTGTTCCTATGACCACCGGGCCTTCGCGAGGAGGCATGACGACGACATCGTTGTGCTCCCTTGCACTCTAGGGGAGCCAGTATGTGGAGACGAACGGGCCAACGAAGGGGTCCCTTTCTTTTACTTTTACCAGGTGGTGTTCAAGACCATCGGAGTGCGCTTACCCTTCTCCTGGTTCGAGAAGGAACTGCTGACGGAGATCAACGTTGCTCCGGCCCAGTTATACCCCAACAGCTGGGCCTTTGTCAAAGCCTTCGACATTCTCTTCGGGTTTCTGGGTTGTGCACCCTCGGTTGACCTCTTTCTTCACTTCTTTGAGGTGAAGAGGCAGAGACACAACCTCTGGGTAACTCTCAGCAATGTACCCGGGAGAGTTCTTTTCACACCCTTCCAAAGCTCGTTCACCGGGTGGAAAGGCCGGTTCTTCAAGATCTGCCGTACTGATCTTGTTTCCGATGCTCTGGATGGGTTTCCGCTGTACTGGGTGAGAGAGGAGAAGGTACTCAAAGCCAAACCCCTCAAGAAGCTGGCTCCAAGTGATCAAATGGCTTGCCGGATTCTTGCTGAGGCGGGAGGTTTTGACTCTGCCACGGTGATCAGCCTGGAGTTCAACGCTGGGACTCTTGAGAAGTACATATGTAAGAACCACTGCCTTAGAAAACTCGGCCTTCGTTACTTTCTAACTGTGCTTGTCTTTCTTCATGGTGTCTCTATCACGTCTTTCTCCTGGTGCAGGTTAGAAAATAAACCAAGAAAAGAGGACACGACTTACTCGAGCTCTGCGGGCTGGAAAAGGGGTTTCGCCTTCCTCCAGTGATGACTCTGATGAGCACTGAGGAATGGCCTGTTCGTGTTTTTGCATGATTTGTAGCGTTTGCTCCGTTTGTACTACTCCCATTGTATTGAACATTGCTTGTAACAACAACTTTTCAATATCATACTTGATTTTTTGCAACGCCACTTTACTTTGCATATGCTTCATGTACTGCGCGCTTTCCTTTCGTCCTGTTCTTCCAACGGTGCATGCCTTCACTTGGGCGACGCCCCTATCTAGGTGGCGCCTTCTTTCTGGGCGACGCCATGACCTAGGCGACGCCTTCTTTCTTGGCGACGCCATGACCTAGGCGACGCCTTCTTTCTTGGCGACGCCATTGCCTAGGCGGCACATCACATTACTTCAAACAAGGAAAGATAAAGGCTGAAAACCAAGGCACTTCTTTTTCTCAAACTGGTTTTTCCTTTTATTAGGGTGACCTCATTAAAAAACCCCCGAGAGGGAAAAAGAGCGTCCCCTTCAACTAAATTGTTACACACTGCTTACATATGTCAACTGAAATAAAATTTTAAGTTGGTTGCATTCCAACTGCGCGGGATAGGACCTCCATCTAAAGTCTCCAGGTGGTACGAACCGTTGCCCTTAGCCTCAGTAACTCTGAAGGGTCCGGTCCACTTGGGAGACAGCTTGTTTTCCAACTCGTATGGGTGAGCTTTCCTCATCACTAGGTCGCCAACCTGAAACTGTCGCGGCTTTACCTTAGAGCTATATTGCCGCTCTACTCTTCTCTTCATCGCTTCAGCTTTTATTCTAGCTTCTTCCCTGGCCTCGTCTAGTAGATCCATGTTTACCCGCCTCTCTTCATTGGATTCCTCCGCCACAAAGTTTTGAAAACGTGGCGAGCTCTCATGTATTTCTACCGGGATCATCGCGTCCGACCCGTAAACCAAACTGAAAGGCGTCTCCATAGTGGAAGATTGGGGCGTGGTGTGATACGCCCATACGATCCTTGGTACCTCTTCCGCCCATGCCCCTTTGGCTTTCTCTAACCTCCTTTTTAACCCCCTCAGCGGAACTCTGTTTGCCGATTCTACCTGCCCATTAGTCTGGGGGTGCTCAACTGACGCAAACACCTGTTTAATGCCTACCTCAGCACATAGGTTTCTCAACTGTTGACTGGCGAACTGGGTTCCGTTGTCGGATATCAACCGCCTAGGCACGCCAAAACGGCACACAATGTTCCTCCACACAAAATGTTGTACTTTGTGCGTTGTGATTTGTGCCACGGGCTCTGCTTCTATCCATTTGGTGAAGTATTCGATGGCAAGGATCAAATACTTCATCTGCCTGATCGCCAGTGGGAAGGGGCCCAGGATGTCGATTCCCCATGTATGGAAAGGCCACGGGCTGTATATGGACCGCAACTCTTCTGGCGGCGCCTTGTGCCAGTCGGCGTGCTTTTGGCATTGCCTACACCGCTGGGCGTGCCGTGTGCAGTCCTCTTTCACTGTTGGCCAGAAGAACCCTGCGCGTATTACCTTGGAAGCTAAAGATCTTCCCCCTACGTGGCTTCCGCAAATGCCTTCGTGTAGCTCCGCCATTATCCTGGTGCACTCATCGCCACTGACGCATGTTAGGATAGGGTGAGTGAAACCGTGCCTGAACAGCACTCCATCCACCAAAGTATATCTTGCGGCATTTCTTTTGACTTTTTTACCCTCTTCAGGGTCCACTGGAAGAGCCCCATCCACCAGGTATCGCTTATAGGGTGTCATCCAGGTGTCTCCCTTGGACAAAACACATACCTGCATCTGCTCTTCCTCAGGCACACCCGCGTACATGCTGATGCGGGGTGCCCTCTGCGTATCTTGGGTCAAAGAGGAATGACTCATCGGCCTTCCCCTTGATGTATAAATCTGGAGGACATCCACCCTGTTGTCTTCCACGAATCGACGCGGAGCTTTGAGAGTCTCCTGGATCACTGTCCTCTGTCTACCCCCCTTGCCTGAGCTGGCCAGCTTTGCGAGCAGGTCAGCTCTGGCATTCTGCTCCCTCGGGACATGTATCGACTCAAGAGCGTTCAATGCCCCCCTCAACAACTGGACGTATTTTAGATACGCCGCCATCTGTGGGTCCTTCGCCTGGGACTCACCCGACACCTGCCCCGTAATCAACTGAGAGTCGCTCTTCACCAGGAGCTTTTGTGCGCCCATCTCCTTGGCCAAGAGCATTCCTGCTATCAGGGCTTCATATTCTGCCTGATTGTTACTTGCCTTGAAGGCGAAGCGCAGGGCCTGCTCGATCAGGATGCCGTCGGGTCCCTCCAAGACTATTCCCGCACCGCTCCCTTGTTGGTTTGAAGAGCCATCAACCGAGAGCAGCCACTGCGAACTCGCTTCCACCTCTTGCTCACCTCCGGGCGAAAGTTCTGCTACAAAATCTGCGTACACCTGCCCTTTGATGGATCCTCTAGGCTCGTACTGGATGTCGAATTCTGACAGTTCCACCGCCCAGCGTACCATTCTTCCTGCCACATCAGGTTTCTGCAGCACTTTCTGTATAGGGAGGTTGGTCATCACCACCACCGTGAAGCTGTGGAAGTAATGACGGAGCCTCCCAGCAGAGAACACTACCGCCAGCGCCGCCTTCTCTAGCGCTTGGTACCTCGTCTCAGCCCCCTATAAGGCCTTGCTTACGAAGTAGATGGGCTTCTGACTCTGGTCCTGCTCTTGGACCAACACGGAACTGATGGCCCGCTCCGTTACAGTAAAATATAACCGGAGGGGCACGCCCGCTACCGGCTTGCAGAGGACCGGTGGCGTCGCCAGGTACTCCTTCAGCTTAATGAAAGCCGCTTCGCATTCATCAGTCCATGCAAAGCGACTGTTTCTCTTGAGGCACTGGAAATACGGGTGCCCCTTCTCTCCTCCGGCGGAAACAAACCTCGAGAGCGCCGCCATCCGCCCTGTCAGCTGTTGCACCTCCTTCACCGACGTCGGGCTCCGGATGGCGATAATAGCCGCACATTTGTCGGGGTTCGCCTCTATCCCCCTCTCGGTGATCAGAAAACCCAAGAACTTACCGGCCTCTACCCCGAAAACACACTTCTCGGGGTTCAACTAGAGGCGGTACTTGGATATTGTGTTGAACAACTCCTCCAGGTCTGCCATGTGCTGCACCCTATTCTGCGACGCCACCACCATGTCGTCTACATAGGCGTACACATTCCTCCCAAGCATTGGCGCCAGGACCTTGTCCATTAGCCTCTGGTACGTGGCGCCCGCATTTTTCAGCCCGAAGGGCATCACCTTATAGCAGTAACTGCATGTCTCAGTCATGAATGCAGTCTTGCTCTCGTCTCTTGGGTGCATCTTGATTTGGTTGTACCCTGAAAAGGCGTCCAGGAAACTTAGCACCTTGCTTCCGGACGCACTGTCTACCAAGGCGTCGATGCTGGGCAGCGGATACGAGTCCTTTGGGCATGCCTTGTTCAGGTCCGTGAAGTCAACACACATCCTCCACTTTCCGTTCGCCTTTTTCACCAAGACGACGTTGGCGAGCCACTCAGGGTACTGAATCTCCCTGATGTGGCCAGCACTCAGCAGCTTCTGCGTTTCGTCTTTCACCACCTGTTGTCGTTCCTCATTGAACTTTCTCCTTCTCTGACGCACGGGGCGGACCGTGGCGTCCATGCTGAGGTGGTGACACAGGAAATCGGGGTCGATGCCTGGCATATCCGAGGTGGACCATGCGAAGGCATCCAGGTGGCGTGAAATCACTTCTGCCACCCCTTCCTGTTCTTCTGGGCTTAGCGAACTTCCTAACTTGAAAGTCTTGCCGCCAATCTCCCTTTCTACGGCGTTAGCCGCAGGCTGCTCCCTGCTATCATCTTCGACGGGCGCCGCCTCTTCCACGGGCGCCGCGTCGTCAGGGCCTTCCTCCATTGGCACATCTGCTTCGGGCATCGCCCTCTCCGCTATGGCCTCTTCAGGCGTCAGCCCAGCGGGCGTCGCCTCAATCATCGTCGCGTCCGCGCTCGGCGGACGTTCATACACCATGAACACGCCTCTCTTCGTTTTCAGGCTGTTTTCATAGCATTTCCTCGCCTCCTCCTGGTCTGACCTGATGACTATCACCCGGCCACTGAGGTCCGGCAGCTTCATCTTCATGTGACGGGTGGAGGACACCGCGCTCAGACGGTTTAACGCCGGTCTGCCCAGCAAAATATTGTAGGCGGAATTAGCGTTCACGACGAGGTACCGGATGCTCTCGGTACGGGAGGCCTCTCCGTCTGTGAACGTAGTCCTCAACTCCAGGTAACCCCGGACTTCCACCTGGTTATCCCCGAACCCATACAGGCATCCCGTATAGGGACTCAACAGATCGGGGGACAACCGTAACTTATTAAAGGTCGACAGAAACATGACATCTGCCGAACTTCCTTGGTCTACAAGCACTCTGTGCACCTTCCTTCCAGCGGTGACGACTGAGATGACAACGGGGTCGTTGTTGTGGGGTACCACATCTCGGAGGTCTCTTCTTGTGAACACGATATCCGACTCCCATGGCTCCCCCGAGAGCATCTCTTCGATTGAATTTACCCCCCTCACGTATTTCTTTCGCTGGGAGGCGGTGGGTCCTCCGCCGGAAAAACCTCCAGCGATGGTGTGGACCTCGCCAAGCACAGGCATCTCGTGTGCTGGTTCTTCTGCCGGCGGCAGCAAGGTGGCGGTCGTTGTGGGATCTGCGACATAGTCCTTCAAAAACCCAGTCCTCACCAGCTCATCTAGCTGGTAGCCCAACGACAGGCAGTTATCGATGTGGTGCCCGAAAGCCTCGTGGAATTCGCACCAAGAGTCTTTACGGGGCCCTAACACCTTGTCGGTCTTCGCCGGTCGCCTCAGCCTCTCAGCTATGTTAGGCACGGCGATTAAATCCTTCAACTCAACCACGAAGTTGTACCTCGCCGGTCTCTCTCTTTCTCTGGCAGGGCGATCGCCTCCTGCTGGACCCCGGGGCTGGGGCTTTCTGGCCTCGTAGGGGCGTCTCGCCTCTGGCTTCTTTCTCCCCGTCGTGGTCTCATTGACCCTGACGGGTTGAACTCGCGACGGTCCCCTCGAGCGTGAGGGCACGGCGCTGGTGCGCTTCACACATACCTCCCCTTCAGAAGCAATATGCTCTACCGCCCTACGTCGTAGTTCAGCGAAAGTCCTAGGGCGGTTGCGGATAATGGATTCTCCAAAGGGGCCGGGGCATAAGCCTTTCACGAATGCGTACACGATCATAGGCTCCTCTGTTGTACCTACCTTCACGACCTGGGCCCCGAAGCGATTGATATACTCCTTCAGGGTCTCCCCCTGATACTGCTTCACATCAAACAGATCGTAGGAGACCAGCGGCGGGGCCTTGTTGGCTAAGTACTGTTCCCTGAACAATCGCGACAATTGGCGGAAAGATGTGATATGACCCTCTGGGAGGCTAATGAACCAATCCATAGCCATCCCGGTCAGGGTGCTCATGAAGAGCTTGCACTTGGCAGCATCAGAACCGCCTATCAGGACCATCTGTGTGTGAAATGCAGCAAGGTGCGTCTCTGGGTCCTCCATCCCGGTGAAGATCACCTTGGGTCCCGCGAACGTGTTCGGGATCGCTGCGTCTAGGATCTCCTGTGAGAAAGGAGTGGAAAACTCCCTTGGTGGGGAATGGTTCTCCATCTCGTCATGCCCAGGCCGCCTCCTATCGTTTCTCAGGCCCTGGCGCAACTCCTCATTCACACGGTGGAGCTCTTCGTTACGCTCATGCGAGGCGTCAAGGTCTGCCTGCATGCGTTCTTGCTCCATTTTCGAATCCGCCATGTCCTGTTGCAGCCCCCTCATTATTTCCAGGACCTGCTGCATGGATAGTTATGCTGGGGTTGCGTGTGCTGTGCTTCGTCTGGTGGGGGCCATCGTCACTCCAACCTCCTTCAACGTTACTGTAACCTGGTAGATTTTCTCGAACTTGTGATGGGACTGATGTTTTATATCGGCCCCACAGTGGGCGCCAAATGTTCCGTCCGGTTGACCGGGACGTCTTCGTGCGCGACCTCAACCGTCAGCTAGGGACTCCTTCTCACTGATTGCCTATGGATTCCTGCAAAAAAGAGGACAAAGAGGCGCCCTAGCGGCCGTTTGCACTCCGACGCTCAAGTCAGCCAGCAAGAAATACCAAAACTGTTCACCTACGTCTCTGAGCACCGCGTATGGCACTCTGAAGGTGGTAAAAAATAACTGTGTACTGTGTATCTGTGTTCTCTCTTTCAGGAAAAAATATTCCCCAGACCCTTGTTCGTAACTAGCGAAGCACGAGCAAGCAACTAGAAGCTCTGGTAAATTTGCAGAAAGTTCGAACCCTCTTTCCAACATTCTCCGCGCTATTTAAACTACCCAAGCATTTAAAGCGCCTTAAAGCGCTTTTAATCACAAACGTAACGCACTCATTAAAGCGTTTAATTAGAAAACGTAGCGCATTTAAGACGTTGAAACGCTTGGGAGCCATTATAGTACCTGAATGCTCGAAAGGGGAACTGTATTGAATGATTTAATTACCTAGCACCTGACTAAAGGGTGTTTCCATTCTGACATGGCTGTTGTACACGTGGAGGGCCTCACGACGCCGTGAGCCCATCTGGGGGCGTTTCTGCCCATCTGGGGACGTTTCTACGTGTGAGTCCTCCTGCTTGGGAGTGCTACTGCGCTAGGGGTGACTTTTTGGGTGCCAACTCATGCCCCCAAGTATCTAGTCACTTACTTTGAGAGCGTATATGCCTTCCTTTTGTACTCTGCGCCCAGTTGCCCTGGGCGTGACTTTCCTCTTGAGTCGTATCTGCCCAACAGGCGTCTCTGGGGCGGGAGGAGCACTTCACGAGTCAGGCTGCCCTACACTGGTACTATTACTATGGCCTTGAAGCCACCTTTTCCTTCTCTTTATCACTGCCCCGGGTTATCGGGTCCTGAGGCCTTTCCCACAGGGTCGTTCCCTCCATGGTCTTTCCTACCCATGGGTATCGGGGAACCACACCGTGATTGCCTTGCTTTAGCACTGTTTGATCTGGCGACGCCCTGGTTGGGCGACGCCTTTACCTAGGCGACGCCTTGCCTTGGCGACGCTTCCTCTTGGCGTCTCTTCACCTAAGCGACGCCTTGCGTTGACTTTGACTCTCCATCCGTTGACTTTGACTTTGACTTAGTCAACGCCCGGATACGGGACGGTACACAACCGATTGTTTACATTTAGGTGTTTTGAGAAAGTTTGAAAACTGTTTTTGAATGGCGAATTTTGTTAAGTAACAAAACAACCGATTGATTCGAGGAATCAATCGATTGTTTGTTTTAAAACCATAACAGAAAAACTGTTTTCTTTGACTGAGCTTTAAATGCTTTAACTGAATAGACTCCAGTCATTAAATGCTTTGATCAATCTATTTTAAATGCAATTAAGAGTTTGTTAAGATTTGATAACAAACTATATTCTTAGATATATTCTGAAAAACTGTTTTTGATGTATTAAGAATCTTTAAACAAAGTTTTTCATCTAAGAGTTTTTCAAAGAGTTATGAGATTGCTAAAGAGTTGAGAGATTGATCAAAGTGCTGAATAGGATTCTACTTGTATTGATTTCAGATTTCCATTTGTAACAAGTGTAATTTTTGTAAACTGCTGAACAATTCGTGTGTGTGTTTTGCTGAGATTGGTTGTGTGTTCTTGAGGTGTTCAAGATCAGCAATCTTAGTGTTGGCCAAGGAGAGTGTGTTTCTTGAGGTGTTCAAGATCAGCAATCTTAGTGTTGGCCAAGGAGAGTGTGTTTCTTGAGGTGTTCAAGGTCATTCTCTTGGTTGTGGTGTAAGTGATCAAGTGGTGATTGCTTAGTGGATATCCTCAGGGTTTCTGAGAAGACTGGATGTAGCTCTGGATTGGAGTGAACCAGTATAAACAACTGTGTACAATTTCTCTATCCCTATCTCTTTAATTCAGTTTTGGTATTTTGTGTTCCGCCCGGTTGACCTGGGACGTCTTTGTGTGCAACCTCACCTGTCAGCTAGGGACTCCTTCCCACTGATTACATGTGGATTCCTGCAAAGAAGGACAAAAGGGGCGCCCTAGCGGCCGTTTGCACTCCGACGCTCAAGTCAGCTAGCAAGAAACACCAAAAACTCTACACCTCCGTGTCGAAGCACCGTGAATGGCACTCTGAAGGTGGTCAAAAGAAATTGTGCCTAGTGTGTATTTTCTCCTTCTGGCAAACAATCCTTCCCTAGTCCCTTGTGTGTAACCTCAAGGCTCAAGCAACCAACTAGAGTGTCTCTGGAAAATTTGCCAAAAGTTCGAACCCCGTTTCCAACATTCAAGGCGCTATTTAAGCTACTCCAGCATTCAAAGCGCCTTAAAGCGCATTTAATTATAAAACGCTCAGCGCATTTAAGACGTTTAAACCGCTTGGGAGCATTTATAGTACCTTAAACGCTCGAAACGGAAACTGTATTAAATAACTTTAATTACCTTGTACCCGACAAAATGGCGTTTCTACTCTGACTTGGCTGCTGTACACGTGGAGGGCCTCACAGCGCCGTGACCCCTATTTGTACAATTTCAATGCCTTCTGCCGCACCCACGATACCCACATTTCCGTTCGTCCCGGCAGACCAGGGGAACCTGTTTTTGTGGACGACAGACCCAAGAAAGGGAACCCCTTCTTCTTCATGTATCAAACTGTATTTAAACGCATTGGGGTACGCCTTCCGTTCACACCCTTCGAGAGGGAACTCCTCACGGAGATCAATACGGCCCCTGTCCAATTACATCCCAATAGCTGGGCCTTTGTTCGGGCCTTTCAGATTCTTTGCGGATATCTGGGCGTCCTCCCTTCTGTGGACGTCTTTCTACACTTCTTCGAGGTGAAGAAACAAGGGAAAAGCTTCTGGGTGAGCTTTTCCGGGATCGCTGGTAGGATCCTCCTTTCCCTCTTCCAGAACTCGTACAAAAGCTGGAAGGGAAAATTCTTCAGGGTGTGTTGCGCCAAACACGACCCCTCAGCCTTGGATGGCTTCCCACTATACTGCACAGAGCATCCTAAGCTGCTCAAGGCCAAGGCCCTGGATGAGTTGTCCTCCGCTGATAGGGGGGTGTGCAAGGCCTTGGCTGGCCTGGGGATCGTTTTCGACACGCTGAAGCTCATAACGTGCGAGTACAACGCACACTCCCTGTCCACTTACTTTAGTAGGGAGGCTCCTCTCTTGTTGCCCTCTGTTATCTGTGTTTTATGGCATCATGCTTGCCCTGTTGGCCTCCTCCACCTATTTTCCTTGATGCTAAGTGCCTTATGTCTCGTTCATCTGCGCGCTTTGTGGATTTGTATAACTGCATTAGCCTTAACTTCTGTTATTTGGTTTGTCTGAATGCAGGATCGGTGATGGATGCTTCAAAGAGGATGGTCTTGGCGAAAACACTGAAGGCTGCTCGTGCCACCAAGGCTGGCGCCTCCTCCGCCCCTGCTGCTGACCCAAACCTCTCACTGACCTTGCCCTCACCAACACCGACCACTACCGAAGCCCCACTAGGCTCATCTTCACCACCCCCACGTAGCCCCCAACCACTTCAAACACCCAGCTCATCTCCGCCCATCGCCGCAGTCCCACTGGCTGTGGCTTCATCACCTGCTCCAACCCCCCTTGACAAAGGAAAACGGGTGTTGGAGATTCTCTCCGATGACGAAGACTCTGACGGTGGGCTAGTTTTCAAGAGGAGAAAGGCCGCTAGGGTTCCCATTCCACCAGCGGCGTCACCCTAGGGAGGGGACTCCTTCAGGGACAACCCCCCTAGTGCTACCTCCCTCCCTCCCACAATAGTCCAAGAGGAAAGAGGCGACGGGGCTGAATCTGCTCCACCTCCACCACCGGCAGAGGTCTCTGCTGCTCCTGCCTCCGCTCTGCCGCCCCCGATCTCATTGCCATCCCTCCTCCAATCATGCATCTGATGAGGGGCTTCAATGGGGGATCAATGGCAGAAGGCTCCGACAGGAGGGAAAGAATGCCTTTCTACTTGGGAGCCTTCTTGGCCGTGGCCCTTGACTGGCGCGCCCAAGCTAGAAATGCTGTTTTGCACACACAAGCCCTCCAGGCCCTGGAAGCAAGGGTCGCCGCCCTGGAGGAGGAGAAGAAAGCTCTAGGACGCCAAAACGAGGCCTACCAAGCCTCTCTGAAGTTGGCGCAAGAGGCCAAGGAGGAGGCTGAAAAGCAGCTGGGCGAGGCGATGGAGTTTCAGGCCGACTTCTACACTTGGGAAGTCACTCTCCAAGTTCAAGTAACAGGCCTCCAGGACATGGTCGAAGCCTCCGAAGAGCTTCAGAAGGACCTGAAGGATCAATGCTGTGGGCAGCCTGAAAAACTGGAGCGGATGGAGGGGGAGATGGCTACCCAGGCCAAGACATTGGGCCTTCTCTAGGTTGACCATGACAAATTGCAGATCGAGGTCAGCCGGCTCCGAGTGGAGAAGGAGGCTCTGGAGAAACAGGTGGCTTCCTGGGACTCCAGCATCGAGGAGTTGCAGAAGGCCAAGAAAGCTCTCATCGACGACATGGCGGGCACCTTCGAGGAGGGATTCAGAGAGGCTCTAGCCCAGGCTGTCTGCGAGAATCCGGGGATCGACGTTTCTAACTGCGATTCCACCCACCATGTCGTTGATGGACGCGTCCTACGCCTTGAGCTGGATGATTGAGATGCTGACTCTCAACTGTCTCCTTTCCCTTTGACGCTTTATTTTTGCTCTTGCCATCTTCTGTTGAACTTGTAAATTTTTGGAGTATTCGCACTTTGTTGGGATAATAGGCTTTGTATAGCCATTTCATACTCGTTCTTCATTTTTATGTGCTCCAATTGCTTTGCCTGTACTTTTACCCGTTTCACACGCTGTGTTGGGCAATCGTGTACCCCCGGCACCTTACTTCTAACGTGTGCCTCGAAACCTGTTCCACCTTCGTGTCTATGAGGCCTCTTCCTCGTGAAGGCGTCGGCAACTTCACCCTTGCTACAACGCAAAAGTTGAGACCTACTCTGGGTCTTAAACACTTGGGACAAGGTCACACGTCGATGCCCACGCCCATGGAGAGGCTGCCTAACAGTGTCGTATCGTCCAGGGGTGTCTCAAACACCAAGGCGGTCTGTCCCTTGGTTCTTGGTGCCCGGCGCCCACGCCTAAGGAGAGGCCTGCTACAGCAGTGCCGTATCGCCCTCAGGGTGTCTAGAAACGCCAAACACTGGGAAGGCTCAAAGCCCTCCAGGGGGTCGTTCCCTCCATGGTCTTTCCTTCCCATGGGTATCGGGGAACAACCCTGCCAGTGGTTCACTCAGCATTTGGCGATCTCGTCTCCCTCCACAGTCTTTCCTACCTGTGGGTATCGGGGAGGCGACGCCGCTATTGACTAGTTTTGACTTCTTCGATTTCGTCTCCCTCCACAGTCTTTCCTACCTGTGGGTATCGGGGAGGCGACGCAGCTGATAACTTGCACTGGCGATGCTCTCGACGTCTCATGTTGGCGACGCCTTCGGCGCCTCCTACTGACGACGCCTTCGGCGACTTCTGCTGGCGACGCCTGGTGCGGTTAAGCCGTTGACTTTACCTCGGCATTGACTTTGACTTTGACTCTGGTCGACGCCTGGGGGTAGCGAAGAGCTTAACGCCATCCACGTGGCATTTCTCGTATGGCTAATGGGACGTTCCCTCACTTGACTTGATCCTGACATTTTCTGAGCTTCTGACCCATTTTCTGAGTTTCTGTCGACTCGACGTTTTCTGAATGTTAAATAGTGGCGCCAAGATCATCCTCCCATCCTCTGCCACGTGGCTCGATCGCACGGTGCTCCCATTTGCGTCGTTTGGCGCTCCAACTGCAATATTTAGATTGTACCGTCCCGTACCCGGGCGTTGACAAAGTCAAGGTCAAAGTCAACATCGGGGGTCAAAGTCAACATAAGGCGTCGCCTAGGTGAAGAGACGCCAAGTGCCAACGTCGCCAAGAGGAAGCGTCGCCAAGGTCAAGGCATCGCCTAGTTAAGGCATCGCCCGGTTATGGCGTTGCCCAACTAGGGCGTCGCCAAGGTCAAATGTCACAAAGGCAAGGCGACCACAGTGTGGCTCCCCGATACCCATGGGTAGGAAAGACCATGGAGGGAGCGACGCCGTAGGGAGGCCTCGAATCCCGATAATCCAGGGTAGTAATAAAGAGAAGAGAAAGGTGGCTTCAAGGCCATAGTGATAGCGCCAGTGTAGGGCAGCCTGACTCGTGAAGTGCCCCTGCCGCCCCAGAGACGCCCTTGGGATAGATACAACTCAAGAGGAGAGTCACGCCCAGGGTAGCCAGGTGCAGGGTATGAGAGGAAGGCAGATACGCTCTCAAAGTGAGTGACTAGATGTTCGGGGGCATGAGTTAGCACCCTAAAAGTCACCTCTAGCGCAGATGCACTCCCAGGTAGGAGGACTCACACGAAGAAATGCCCCCAGATGGGGTCACGGCGCTGTGAGGCCCTCCACGTGTACAGCAGCCAGGTCAGATTAGAAACGCCATTTTGTCAGGTACAAGGTAATTAAGGTTATTTAATACAGTTTTCGTTTCGAGCGTTTAAGGTACTATAAATGCTCCCAATCGGTTTAAACTTCTTAAATGCGCTACAATTAAATGCGCTTTAAGGCGCTTTGAATGCGGGAGTAGCTTAAATAGCGCCTCGAATGTTGGAAACGGGGTTCGAACTTTTGGCAAATTTTCCAGAAACTCTCTAGTTGCTTGCTCGAGCCTGGAGGTTACGCATAAGGGACTAGGGAAAGATCTTTGCCAGAACGAGAAAATACACACTAGACACAGTCCTTTTTACCACCTTCAGAGTGCCACACACGGTGCTCCGATACGGAGGTGCATAGTTTTTGGTGTTTCTTGATGGCTGACTTGAGCATCGGAGTGCAAACGGCCGCTAGGGCGCCCTTTTGTCCTTCTTTGCAGGAATCCACAGGTAACCAGTGGGAAGGAGTCCCTAGTTGACGGTTGAGGTCGCGCACGAAGACGTCCCAGGTCAACCGGACGGAACATAGATCTTCAACAATCTTGAACCTGCGTCTACCATCCCTGTGTTTCGCACCCTTCTTGCACCGCTACAGACAAAGTTCCTTCTGCATCCCTCCTAGTTGGCGCTTTACCTCCCGTATTCCCAACGCGCCATTCTTCTTTGAACTCCCTGCTCTTTGCTCACCTCTCGTAGCGCCATGTCTTCCCGCGTTCCTCCCTCCAGGGTTAACCCCAAGGACCTGTATGCGTGAGCTTCGCGCGAGCTCCTTGACGAGTGCTCATGCTTGCTTTCTACCAGGGCCATAAGGGAACACAAAGGGGATTCGTGTTCCTACGATCATCGTGCCTTCGCTAGGAGGCATGACGACGACATTGTCGTACTCCCTTGCACCCTGGGGGAGCCGGTGTGCGTGGACGAACGGGCTAACGACGGGGTCCCCTTCTTTTACTTCTATCAGGTGGTATTCAAGAGCATCGGCGTGCGCCTACCCTTCTCCAGGTTTAAGAGGGAACTACTGACAGAGATTAATGCCGCTCCGGCCCAGCTGTATCCTAATAGCTAGGCTTTCGTCAAGGCCTTTGACATACTCTTCGGCTTTTTGGGGAGTGCACCCTCGGTTGATATCTTTCTTCACTTCTTTGAGGTGAAGAGGCAAAGGAACAACCTTTGGGTGGAAGGGTAGGTTTTTCAAAGTCTGTTGCTCTGACCTCGTGCCCTCCGCCCCAGATGGTTTTCCACTGTACTGGGTGAGGGAGACGAGAGCCCTCAAGTCCAAACCCTTCTAGAAACTAACCCCGAACGACCAGGTGGTTTGCCGGATCCTGGCTGAGGCGGGGGGTTTTGACTCTGCCACCTTGATCAGTTGGAGTTCAACGCCGGAACCCTAGAGAAGTATATATGTACGAGTGACTGCCTTAGAAACTTCCGCTTTCGATCCTCTCTAAATCTTTGCATGTCTTGCCTCGTGGCGTCTTTACTATGTTTGTTTCCCTTGGTGCAGGTTCGAAGATAAACCAACAACGGAGGTCACAGCTTACCTGGGCCTTGCGGGCTGAGAGCGGAGCTTCGTCCTCCTCCCATCCGGACTCTGGAGGCCACTGAAGAGTGGTTTGTTTGTATTCTTTGTATGAGCACAGGGCATGTAATGCTTGCCCCATTCGCCTTACTCCCATTTATCTCGAACACTACTTGTAAATTTGACTCCACGGTACCATGCTTGGTTTCTGTAACGCCGCTTTATTTTTGCACACGCTTGTCATATATTGTGCGTCTTTTCTCCGTTATGTTTCTTGGCGATGCCTACGATTGGGCGACGCCTTGTACCTTGGCGACGCCTTATCTTGGCGACGCCTTCTTTCTTGGCGACGCGCACACCTGGCGGCGCCTTCTTTCTTGGCGACGCGTGTGTTTGGCGACGCCTGTCGCCACTTCGAATGGGAAAAAGATAAAGACTGAAACCAAGGCAAGGTTTTTCTCGAACTTCTTTTTCTTTTTTATTTGGGTGACCTCGTTAAAAAACCCCCGAAAGGGAAAAAGAGTGTCCCCTTCAACAAGATTGTTACATGGCTGCTTACATAAGTCAACTAAAATAAAACTTCAAGTTGGCTGCATTCCAGCTGCGCGGAATGGGACCCCCTTCCAAGGTCTCTAGGTTGTACGAACCATTGCCCTTAGCCTCGATAACTCTGAAGGGTCTGGTCCACTTGGGAGACAGCTTATTTTCTAGCTCGTATGGGTGAGCCTTCCTCATAACTAGGTCGCCAATCTGAAACTGTCGTGGCTTCTCTTTACTGCTTCGGCCTTTATTCTGGCTTCCTCCCTGGCTTCGTCTAGTAGGTCCAGGTTCACCCGCCTTTCTTCGTTGGATTCCTCAGCCACGATATTTTGGAAGCGTGGCGAGCTTTCGTGTATCTCGACCAGGATCATCGCATCCGACCCATACACTAAGCTGAAAGGCGTCTCCATGGTGGAAGATTGGGCGTGGTGTGGTATGCCCATACGATCCTTGGCACTTCCTCCGCCCACGCTCCTTTGGCCTTTTCTAGCCTTCTCTTTAGCCCTCTCAGCAAAACTCTATTAGCTGACTCTATTCGGCACACAATGTTCTTCCAAACAAAGTGTTGCACCTTGTGCGCAGTAATCTGGGCCACGGGCTCCGCCTCTATCCACTTGGTGAAGTACTCAATGGCAACGATCAAGTACTTCATCTGCCTTATCGCCAATGGGAATGGACCTAGGATGTCGATCCCCCACGTATGGAAAGGCCACGGGCTGTATATGGATAGCAGCTCTTCTGGCAACGCCTTGTGCCAGTTAGCGTGTTTTTGACATTGCTTGCAACGCTGGGCGTGTCGCACGCAATCTTCCTTTACTGTTGGCCAATAGAAACCTGCGCGTACCACCTTAGAGGCTAAGGACCTTCCCCCTACGTGACTCCCACAAATGCCTTCGTGGAGCTCCGCCATTATTCTGGTACACTCGTGCCACTTACGCACGTTAAGATAGGGTGGGTGAACCCGTGCCTGAACAATACTCCGTCCACCAGAGTGTATCTTGCGGCATTCCTCTTAACCTTCTTACCCTCTTCAGGCTCCGCTGGGAGAGCCCCATCCGCCAGATACCATCTGTATGGCGTCATCCAGGTGTCTCCCACGGCTAAAGCACATATCTGCACGTGCCTTCCTCCTTCGGGCGTGTCCGCGTATGTGCTAATGTGGGGTGTTTTTACCGTATCTTGAGTCAAAGAACGATGACTCCTAGGCCTCCTCTCATTGTACAAATATGGAGGACGTCCACCCTGTTATCTTCCACAAATTTACGCGGAGCTTTGAGTGTCTCTTGGATTGCTGTCCTCTGCCTACCCCCTTGCCTGAGCTGGCCAGCTTGGCAAGCAGGTCAACTCTGGCATTCTGCTCCCTTGGGACATGTACTAGCTCAAGACCGCCAAATGCTCCGTTCAGCAGTTGGACGTATTTCAGATACACCGCCATCTGCGGGTCCTTTGCTTGGAACTCGCCTGATACCTGTCCCGTAATCAGCTAGGAATCGCTTTTCACCAAGAGGTTCTGCACGCCCATCTCCTTAGCCAGGAGCATCCCTGCAACCAGACCTTCGTACTCAGCCTGATTATTACTTGCCTTAAAGGCGAAGCGCAGAGCTTGTTCGATCAGCACGCCATTGGGTCCCTCCAAGACTATCCCCGCGCCACTTCCTTGCTGGTTGGAAGAGCCATCGACCGAGAGCAACCATTGCGAACCTGCCTCCACCTCTTGTTCGCCCCCGGGCGAGAGTTCTGCCACGAAATCTGCATATACCTGCCCTTTGATGGATCCCCTGGGCTCATACTGGATATCAAACTCTTACAACTCCACCGCCCAGCGCACCATCCTCCCCGCCACGTCAAGTTTTTGCAATACCTTTTGTATAGGGAGGTTCGTCATCACCACCACTGTAAAGCTGTGGAAGTAATGGCGGAGCCTCCTGGCTGAAAATACCACGGCCAACGCTGCCTTCTCCAGCGCCTGGTATCTCGTCTCCGCGCCTTGTAAGGCCTTGCTCACAAAATAGATGGGCTTTTGAATTTGGTCCTGCTCCTGGACCACCACAGAGCTGATAGCTCGCTCTGTCACCGCGAAGTACAGCCGGAGGGGCACACTCGCTACCGGTTTGCAAAGGACTGGTGGCGTTGCCAAGTACTCTTTCAACTTTATGAAGGATGCTTCGCATTCGTCAGTCCAGGCGAAGCGACTATTCCTTTTAAGGCACTGGAAATACGGGTGCCCCTTCTCTCCTCCAGCAGAGACAAACCTTGATAGTGCCGCCATACACCCTGTCAGCTGCTGCACTTCCTTCACTGACGTCGGGCTTCGCATGGCGATGATTGCTGCACATTTATCGGGGTTAGCCTCTATTCCCCTCTCCGTGAGCATGAAACCTAGGAACTTACCGGCCTCTACCCCGAAGACACACTTCTCGGGGTTTAGCTTGAGGCGGTACTTGGATATAGTGACGAACAACTCCTCTAGGTCCGCTACGTGCTGTGCCCTATCCTTCGACGCTACTACCATATCATCCACGTAGGCGTACACATTCCTTCCTAACATGGGCGCTAGAACCTTGTCCATCAGCCTTTGGTAGGTGGCGCCCGCGTTTTTCAGCCCAAAAGGCATCACCTTGTAATAGTAACTGCTGGTCTCCGTCATGAACGCAGTTTTACTCTCATCTCGCGGGTGCATTTTGATCTGGTTGTATCCCGAGAATGCATCCAAGAAGCTAAGTACATTACAACCGGAGGTGCTGTCCACCAACGCGTCGATGCTGGGCAGTGGGTACGAGTCCTTCGGGCACGCTTTATTTAAGTCCGTGAAGTCCACGCACATCCTCCATTTCCCATTCGCTTTCTTCACTAGGACGACGTTGGCTAGCCACTCAGGGTATTGAATCTCCCTGATGTGACCAGCCCTCAGCAGCTTCTGCGTTTCTTCCCTTACCACCAGCTGCCTCTCTTCAGTAAACTTTCTCCTTCTTTGGCGCACGGGGCGGACCGTGGCGTCCATGCTAAGATGATGACATAGGAAATCAGGGTCGATGTCGGGCATATCCGAGGCAGACCATGCGAAAGCATCTAAATGGCATGAAATCACCTCTACTACCTCCTCCTGCTCTTCTTGGCTCAGCAAACGCCCTAGCTTAAACGTTTTGCCACCAATCTCCCTCTCCACCACATTAGCCGCTGGCTGATCCCTGCTATTATCCTTAACGGGCACCGCCTCTTCCACGGGCGTCGCGTCGTCAGGGCCCTTCCCCATGGGTGTATCTGCCTCGGGCGCCGCCCTCACGGGTGTGGCCTCGTCAAGCGTTGACCCAGTGGGCGTCGCCTCAATCATCGTCGTGTCTGCACTTGGTGGACGCTCGAACACCATGAACATGCCCCTCTTCGTTTTCAGGCTATTCTCATAACATTTGCGCGCTTCCTCCTCGTCCGACTTGATGACTATTACCTTGCAACTGAGGTCTGGCAGCTTCATCTTCATATGGCGCGTGGAGGCTACTGCATTCAGCCTATTCAACGCCGGTCTGCCCAACAAGATGTTGTAGGCGGAGTTGGCGTTTATGACCAAGTACCGGATGCTTTCGGTACGCGAGGCCTCTCCATCTGTGAGCGTTGTCCTCAGCTCCAAGTAGCCTCGGACTTCCACTTAGTTATCTGCAAACCCATATAGGCACCCTGTGTAGGGCCTCAGAAGATCGGGAGACAACCGCAACTTGTTGAATGTCGACCAGAACATGACGTCTGCAGAACTTCCCTGGTCGACTAGAACCCTGTGCACCTTTCTTCCGGCCGTGACAACCGAAATGACCACGGGGTGATTGTCGTGCGGCACGACATCTCGCAGATCCGCCCTCGTGAACACGAGGTCCGACTCCCACGGATCACCTGAGATTCTCTCCTCAATCGAGTTGACCCCCCTCGCGTATTTCTTTCGCTGGGAGGCGGTGGGTCCTCCGCCGGAAAAACCTCCAGCAACGGTGTGGACCTCGCCGAGAACAGGCATCTCGTGTGCTTGTTCTTCCGTTGGCGCCGGCAGGGCGACGGTCGTGGCGGGTTCTGCGACATAATCCTTCAGAAACCCGCTTCTCACCAGCTCATCTAGCTGGTAACCCAACGACAGGCAGTTGTCGATGTGATGACCGAAAGCCTCGTGGAACTCACACCAAGAGTCTTTCCGAGGCCCTAACACCTTATCAGTCTTCGTCGGTCGCCTAAACCTCTCGGCTATATTAGGCACGGCGATCAGGTCCTTCAACTCCACCACAAAGTTGTATCTCGCCGGCCTTGCCCTCTCTCTGGCTGAGCGATCGCCTCCTGCTGGACCCTGGGGTTGGGGTTTTCTGGTCTCATAGGGGCGTCTCCCCTCCGGCTTCTTCCTCCCCGTCGTGGTCTCGTTGACCCTGACGGGCTGAATCCGCGTCTGCGCCCTCGGGCGAGAGGGCACAACGCTGGTTCGCTTCTCGCACACCTCTCCTTCGGAGGCGATATGTTCCACTGCCCGACGCCGTATTTCAGCAAAAGTCCTTGGGCGATTGCGAATAATAGATTCGCAAAAAGGGTCGGGACACACGCCTTTCCTGAAGGCATACACAATCATAGGCTCCTCCGACGTACCAACTTTTACCAATTGGGCCCCGAAACGGTTGATGTACTCCTTCAAGGTCTCCCATTGATATTGTTTTACATCAAACAAGTCGTAGGAAACTGGCGGCGGGGCCTTGTTCGCCAGGTATTGCTCTCTGAACAGCTGTGACAACTGCTGAAAGATGGTGATATGGCCGTTAGGAAGGCTGATAAACCAATCCATCGCCATCCCTGTCAAGGTGCTCATGAAGAGCTTGCATCTTGCGACGTCGGAGCCGCCTACCAACACCATCTGCGTGTGGAACGCCGTGAGATGCGCCTCAGGATCCTCCATCCCGGTGAAAATCGCCTTGGGCCCTGCGAAGGTGTTGGGGATCACTGCATCTAGGATCTCTTGCGAGAAGGGAGTGGAAAACTCCCTTGGTGGGGTGAGATGCTCCATCTCATCCTGTTCGCGTTACCCCTAGTTGTTCCTCAGACCCCGGCGCAACTCCTCATTTTCACAACGGAGCTCTTCGTTCCTCACATGGAGGCTTCGAGATCTGCCTGCATGCGTTCTTGTTCCATCTTCGACTCCGCCATATCATCCTGCAGCCCACGCATTATCTCCATGACGTGCTGCATGGACATTTCCTCACTCGCATCGCGTGCAGTACCTTGTCTAGTGGTAGCCCTCATTCTTCACTGTTTCCTCAAACTTCCTCCAACATTATGGTGGCTTGATAGGTTTCCTCAAACTTGCGATGGGACTGATGTTTTATATCGGCCCCACAGTGGGCGCCAAATGTTCCAGCCGGTTGACCTGGGACGTCTTTGTGCGCAACCTCACCCGTCAGCTAGGGACTCCTTCCCACTGGTTACCTGTGGATTCCTGCAAAGAAGGACAAAAGGGGCGCCCTAGCGGCCGTTTGCACTCCAACGCTCAAGTCAGCTAGCAAGAAACACCAAACTCTTCACCTCCGTATCGGAGCACCGTGAATGGCACTCTGAAGGTAGTCAAAAGGAACTGTGTATTGTGTATCTTTCTCCCTCTGGAAAACAACCTCTCTCTCTCTAGTCCCTTGTCCGTAATCTCAAGACTCGAGCAAGCAACTAGAGTGTACTCTGGGAAAGTCTGCCAAAAGTTCGAACCCCGTTCCCAACATTCGAGGCGCTATTTAAACTACTCCAGCATTGTACAAATGGGGGTCACCGCGATGGTTCTCCAAGTCCTGAAAGGTCGTCAGGGTGGTGCACTCATTTAAAAGATCGTAAGGGGCCCATGTATAGAGGACCTTATAATCGGTCTTGGGGGGAGAACAGGACCTTGGTTTCAGGCGCACCATGATGCGGATAAATAACTGGAGAAAGAAGAAAGGAAAAGGGTTTTAACAAGCGATGCCAAGGCAGAAAAGGGAACAAAACCCTAGAAAAATGCCACCCACACGAGGAAACCCAGAAAGGAGGAGAAGAGAACAGAGAAGAACGGAGGAGCGAAAGAATACAGAAATGCAGAAACATAAACAGTCCCAGGCAGTTCATCCATACATTATAGTCATGCAGTAAAGGGAGTCGCCAAGGGTAGGAAAAACCGTACCTTTGAGGGTCGAAGAGTGTGGTGAGCGGAAGCACGAACAAGCAGGGATTGCGAGAGAAGAAATTCGAAGAAGATGAACAGTGAGAGAAGGCAGAGAAAGTGGATGTAACAGTGGTTTCGAGCGCGGAGTTTGGGTAACTTAAACGTTACGAGGAGCACGAGGGGGAACGGATGGTGACCGTGCGATGATGCCACGTGTCACAGGATTAGGCGCTCACTGGGAGCGCAAGAGACTCTTGGGGCTGACCGTGTGATGAGCCACGTGGCAAACGATTAAGCATGGCCCTAAAAGGTGTTGCTCCCCGTTTCAGAGGATGTCAAATCAGCCATTAAGGGCACTCCAATGGTTCAGAGAATGTCACATCAATAGTTCGAGAAGTGTCGCGTCAGCAAAGAATGACACGTCACCAGGGTGACACGTGGATGGTGTGGGCGAGACCTTAGTCTTTGCACTGAAGACAAGTCTTCAGCTTAAGACTGGGGGGCTTGTGTACCGTCCCGTGTCCGGGCGTTGACAAAGTCAAGGTCAAAGTCAACGTCGGGGTCAAAGTCAACATAAGGCGCCGCCTAGGTGAGGAGACGCCAAGTGCAAGCATCGCCGAGGCAGGGCGTCGCCGAAAGGAAGCGTCGCCAAGGTAAGGTGTCGCCTAGGTGAAGGCGTCGCCAAGGCCAAATGTCACAAAGCAAGGCAATCACAGTGTCGCCCCCCGATACCCATGGGTAGGAAAGACCATGGAGGGAGCGACGCCGTGGGAGGGCCTCAAACCCCGATAACCCGGGGTAGCAATAAAGAGAAAAGAAAGGTGGCTTTAAGGCCATAGTAATAGTGCTAGTGGAGAGCAACCTGACTCGTGAAACGCCCATGCCACCCCAGAGACGCCCTTGGGATAGATACGACTCATGAGAAGGGTCACGCCCAGGGTAGCCAAGTGCAGAGTACGAGAGGAAGTTAGATAGGCTCTCAAAGTGAGTGACTAGATGTTTGGGGGCATGAGTTGGCACACAAAAAGTCACCCCTTGCGCAGATGCACTCCCAGGTAGGAGGACTCACACGAGGAAATACCCTCAGATGGGGTCACGGCGCTGTGAGGCCCTCCACGTGTACAGCAGCCAAGTCAGAGTAGAAACACCATTTTGTCGGGTACAAGGTAATTAAAGTTATTTAATAGAGTTTACGTTTCGAGCGTTTAAGGTACTATTAACGCTCCAAGCGGTTTAAACGTCTTAAAGGTGCTGAACGTTTCATATTTAAAAGCGCTTTAAGACGCTTTAAATGTTGGAGTAATTTAAATAGCGCCTCGAATGTTGGAAACGGGGTTCGAGCTTTTGGCAAATTTTCCAGAGACACTCTAGTTGCTTGCTCGAGCCTTGAGGTTACGCACAAGGGACTAGGGAAAGATTGTTTGCCAGAAGGAGAAAATACACACTAGGCACAATTTCTTTTGACCACCTTCAGAGTGCCATTCACGGTGCTCCGACACGAAGGTGAAGAGTTTGGTGTTTCTTGCTAGCTGACTTGAGCGTCGGAGTGCAAATGGCCCCTAGGGCGCCCCTTTTGTCCTTCTTTGCAGGAATCCACAGGTAACCAGTGGGAAGGAGTCCCTAGCTGACGGGTGAGGTTGCGCACAAAGACGTCCCAGGTCAACCGGGCAGAACATTTTGGAACTGGTATAAACAACCGATTGTTTCGCTAAAACAATCGATTGTTTTTCCAGCTTTGTGCTTTTGCTATTTGTTTTGGAAAAACTGAATCCTTAATCAAGGTTCTTCTGAAGAATTTTCATTCTAAGGTTAAAAGATTTCAAAAATCTTTCTTAAACAATTCACCCCCCCTCTCATTTAAGGGCATATATTCTAACACAAACCCTTCCTCTTCCCGCGACCCGCCAAGGGATTCTAACGTCCCTTCCGACCGAGTCGCAAGACCCGCGTCCTCTCGACCTAGCCAACCACCACCAAACCCACCACAAACCAGCGCGATGGTGAAGCCTCTTCCAGACTACAAACGACTGTACTCGTAGGCCTCTGCAACCCTGCTGGGTGAGACTTCGTGCATCAACTCTGATCGTGATATCCTTCGTCTCAAGAAAGGTGATTAGGATCACCTCTCTTTCAGCAAAGAGCATGATGACAAGGTATCCGTGCGCCCTTGTCCTCCTGGTGAGCCCATATGCACCGAAAATCAGGGGAGCAACTACGCCCCTTTCTGCTTCGTTTACACCACTATGTTCAAGAAGGTCAAGCTTCGGTTTCCCTTCACACGCTTTGAAAGGGAGCTCCTGACCGAGGTCGACATAGCCCCCGCCCAGCTCCATCCCAACAGTTGGGCGTTCGTACGGGCATACCAAATTATCTGCGCGCACTTGGGACATCCGGCCTCGGTGGATGTGTTCCTCTACTTGTTCGAGGCGAAGAACCCGGGCGATCGTCTATGGGTCAGCCTCAATGGGGTCGCTGGGAGGTCCATTCTCTCCATCCTCCAGCAATCCTATAAGGATTGGAAGGGTAAGTTCGTGCATGTATGCTGCAGCGACCAAGACCCTTCCCTTCTTGACGGGTTCCCCTTGTATTGGGTGAACAACGAAAGGAAGGAGTCGAGCTTCAGGAAGTACAGGGAGCCAGAAAAGATGGGGGAGCTCGACAAGGACTTGTGCGGTTTCTGGAAGAAAGTCGCTTCTTCCAATGTGACCCTATCGACTGCCTCCATCATCACCTTCGAGTTCTTTGAAAGCCAACTGGACTTTCACATAGGTCTGTCCTTAAGCCTTCAAGTTCCCTTAATTTGAGTTTGCATTTCCTCGTCTTTACTCTGATGTTGTTGTTCTAATTTCGCGTATGGTTTCAACTTTCTCCATGCATTATTAACTGTCGATTTTCTGCGCGGGTTGATAACTGTTGGCCCTCCTTTGCAGATACGATGCTGGGAAAAGATAGGATGGCTGAGCTACGCACCATAGCCAAGTCCCACAAGCTTGCGGCGGGCTCCCAAACGGTCCCAAACTCTGTCGCGGAGATCGCCGCTGCCCAAGGCCAATCTCCGCCAGTTGGTCCATCCGCAGCTGCTGCTCTTCCAGCTCCCCAGCGCAAGAAACTACCCCTCAAGAAGGCTAAGAGGAAAGCCCCCAGGGTAGTGTCAGACGAAGAGGCGGACGAAAGCACCGAGGACGGGCTAGTCTGCAAGAGGAAAAGGAGGGCTGTGATCGAGCCCCAAACAATTGAGAGCGCCGCTCCAAACTACATCGAGAACCCCTCCAGTGCCTCCACGCCATTCGAGTCCGCTGGGGATGTTCTTGCTTCAAACGCCTCAGTTGCTGAAGCCGTTCCTGAGCAACTTGCTGATACGCAAGCCTCTTCCCAAGCCGCCGAAGAACTTCTTGCTTCACCACCACGCCTCGAAGCTCCCCTCGCCATTCAACCTTGTGAGGGTGGTGGTGAGAACCAACCTCCGCCTCCTCCAGCAACCTCAAGCCTCCTAGCCCCTCTTCAAGAAGCCTTGAAGTCCTTCACCGTGCGCCTAAGTGCCATGGTTGACGATTGTCTTCCCCAAATCGTCGGCGAAGGGCTAAGGGACTCCTTGGAGAAGTTTGAACTCGATAATCGGATCAATCAGGAGGTGGCAAGCACCGCGAAAGCCGAAGCCGAGAAGACCAAGTGTGACATGCTGATGCAAGGCTTCGAGTTTTCGCGAGTCAAAAACGCCCCCAAGTACGAACTCCAAATCGTGCGCAAGGACAACAAAGAACTGCGCAAGAAACTTCACGACAAACTCCAGGACGCCGTCGAGCTGGAGAACAGGATCGTCCCTCTGAGGGAGAAAGTTGCCACGCTGGAGGAGGCAAAGAAAACTGACGCCCAAAAGATGGCCAACCTGGAGAAGAGGTCTATCGAGAGGGAGACTCTTCTGGGAAAGGTTGAGCAAGATCGGGATAAGGCCTCCCAGGAACTAAGTGAAACCGCTGTTGAGCTTGCCCGAGTTCGCGAAGAGAACAACGGGCTCAAGAAAAAGGCCGACGAGCTCGAGCTTGAAGTCACCCAGGTTCGTGAAGAGAACAGTGGGTTCAAGACGAAGATCGACGAGCTTCAGCTTGAGGCTGCCCAAGTTCTCATTTCCGGCTTTGGTGCTGCTTTGAAGCAGTTTGCTTGCAAATATCCCGACCTTGATCTCTCCGAGTTCTCGGTATACAACGAGGTGGTGGACGGAAAGATCGTACCCCCAGTTGACTTATCGCCTTGAAACCTCTTGTGTTTTACCTTGGTCTATATGTAATAATTTTCACTCTGTTCAAACTATTCGATATCCATGTGCACATACATTTATATATATATAGTCTTCTAATTTATATGTCGTGCAATCAACTGGTTTAACTGGATGGTTTTTTCTCAACTCAATGTACTTTGTACCAACCGGTACTTAACTCTCTGCGAACTACCTTAGCTTAAACAAACAGTTAATTTGAAACAATAACGTTAAATACGAAATCACTTACTCGGCAATAAGGGCTTAGGTCGATCTTAGCATCTGAAACCTCTCTCGCCCGACCTGCTTAAGGCCAAAGGCATTTCTATATCGTCGCCCAGAACTTCGCTGATGCGGCCCTCGCCATGCGATTCTCTTTCTACTTCAATCCCAGACCACGGGCTTCTGGTAACGTCATCTTCCTTTTAACTGAAAACGTCCTCTGCGGGACCGCCTTCTGATTTCATCTTTGCTCACCTGGGAGGAGAGCTGTCTTTCAGATCGCTCTCTACCTTCTCCGAGTCTTTACCCTGGGATAACTTACATCATTGTTCCCTCATCTGGGGGTAGAGCCGCCTTTCGGATCCTTCTCTACCTCCCTGAGTTTCAGAACAATGATTTGGGTGGTGGGGTGCCCTCTGCGAACCTCCCCAACCACCCTTTAGCTTCTAATTTAACTGGTCTTACTAGGTCAATATTGGTGTCTCACTCAAGGGGAAAAGAGTTCTTCTCCAACCTCCTTTCCCATACTTAAGATTGTTAACACCCCTAACTTTTCAGTTTCATCTTGCCTGAACTCACTCGAGGGTGAGAAGGACTTTTCCTGATGCCTCAACTTGCCCAGGGGCTACATCTCCTCCTCCCCCAGATGCACTGAGGGCTTTCAACTTGCCTCAATTTGCTCACGCAAAGAGGTCTTGTGATCTGTTCTTGCCTGTGCTCGCTCATGGCGAGGAGGACTTTAATCTTTTCTCGCCTACGCTCGCTCGAGGCGAGGAGGTCTTTTAAATCTATTTCTCGCCTACGCTCGCTCAAGGCGAGGAGGTCTTTAAATCTCTTTCTCGCCTACGCTCGCTCAAGGCGAGGAGGTCTTTTAAATCTCTTCTCGCCTACACTCGCTCAAGGCGAGGAGGTCTTTAAATCTCTTTCTCGCCTACACTCGCTCAAGGCGAGGAGGTCTTTTAAATCTCTTTCTCGCCTGGTGGCGGTCAGAAAAAATTTTATACTTGTGCCTCCGACGATGAGGACTTAAAACTTAAACTTGCACCTCCGGTCGCCAGGTGGCGATGAGGGCTTTTAAGACTTAAACTTGCACCTCCAATCGCCGAGTGGCGATGAGGGTTTAAAACTTCATGCTTCGAAAGTTTTGTACTGGATGCATGCGATTTGGATTTACCATTTTTAATCTTTCCCCACAACTTGAAAAACAAACAGCATGCAAACTTAATAACTGGGAAACTTCGATAAACTTCGAAACCTTCTTTATTGGGTGGCCTCATTAAAAACCCTCCTTAGGGAAAAAAGAGTGCCCCCTTGAAGAATTGTTTAAACTGATACATCTTAAACTGTTGGAGTTAATTGCTACTTACAATGCCTTAACTGTAGTAAAACTTGAGATGGGTGGCGTTCCAAGTGCGAGGAATCGCCCCTCCCTCCAGCGTCTCCAAGCGGTAGGCGCCGTTCCCGAGTGCTTCGGTTATTCTGAATGGTCCTGTCCACTTGGGTGACAATTAGTTTTCCATCTCGTACTAGTGGGCCTTCCTCATCACCAGGTCACCATCTCTGAACTGCCTCGGCTTTATCTTGGAGTTGTACTTACGCTCGACTCTTCTCTTTACTGCCTCGGCCTTCACCCGCGCTTCCTCCTTGACCTCGTCTAGCAAATCCAAGTTCATTCTCCTTTCTGCGTTCGAGTCTTCCGCCACGAAGTTCTGGAATCTCGGCGAGCTTTCCTGGATTTCAACTGGGATCATCGTATCGCATCCATACACTAAGCTAAACGGGGTTTCGTGGGTTCCCGATTGCTCAGTAGTATGATATGCCCACACTATGCGGGGAACCTCCGCAGCCCAAACCCCTTGGCCTTTTCCAACCTCCTCTTCAATCCTCTCAGCAGAACCTGATTAGCGGACTCCACTTGCCCATTCGTTTGCGGGTGTTCCACGGAAGCAAACACCTGTTGTGTCCCGATGTCCTCGCACAGCTTCTTCAACAGGTGGCTTGCAAACTGAGTCCCATTGTCTGATACTAGACGCTTGGGCACGCCAAAACGACACACAATATTCTTCCACACAAAACTCTGGATTTTGTGCGCGGTGATCTGGGCTACTGGTTCTGCTTCAATCCATTTCGTGAAGTATTCGATCGCCACAACCAAATACTTCATTTGCCTGATCGCCAACGGGAAGGGCCCCAAGATGTCGATTCCCCACGTGTGGAACGGCCAGGGGTTGTAGATTGACTTTAACTCTTCTAGGGGCACCCTGTGCCAGTCAGCGTGTTGTTGGCATTGCTTGCAACGCTGGGCATATCTCTTGCAATCTTCCCTCATTGTGAGCCAGTAATAACCTGCACGGACAGTCCTTGTCGCCAGAGATCGACCTCCAATGTGGCTCCCACAAATCCCCTCATGGAGCTCAGCCATAATCCTCGTGCACTTCACTCCATGTACGCATACAAGAAGAGGGTGTGTAAATTCGAACCTGTACAGCTCGCCGTCGATAAGGGTAAACTTGCTGGAGCTCTTCTTTATCTTTCTGGCCTCTGTTGAGTCCATTGGAAGCACGCCATCCGCTAAATAGCGTTGGTATGGCGTTATCCACGTATCTGGCTCGTGGATAGCGCAAACTCGCATCGTTTTCACTTCTTCCGTTGGGCGCGCTCTGACCCTCGGCGTCCTCAAAGTTTCCTGCGTTAGGGACCTATGTCTCCTCGTCGTTCTTTCCGTCGACCTGCAAACATGAAGAACTTGGTGGTCTGCCACGAATGCTCGAGGCGCTTTCAAAGTTTCTTGAATGACAGTCCTCTGTCTGCCCCCCTTGCCCGAACTGGCGAGCTTGGCTAGCAAGTCAGCTCGGGCATTCTGTTCTCTTGGCACGTGCACCACTTCAAACAAAACGAAAGATCTCCTTAGCTCGTGCACGTACTCCAGGTAGGCTGCCATCTGTGGATCTTTGGCTTGGAACTCGCCAGTTACCTGTCCAGTGACCAACAGCGAGTTGCTCTTGGCCATTAGCACCTTTGCCCCCATCTCTTTTGCCAACAAGATACCGGCGATCAAGGCCTCATACTCCGCTTGATTGTTGCTTGCTTTGAAAGAAAACCTCAGTGATTGCTCTATAAACACCCCGTCGGGTCCCTCCAAAATAACCCCAGCCCCGCTGCCCAGCTGGTTAGACGACCCATCCACCGAGAGTACCCAACGAAAGTCATCCTTAGCGTTTTGCGCTGTTTCGGAAGACAACTCAACCCGAAATCAGCGAAGATCGGCCCCTTGATCGATCCCTGGGGCTCGTACTTGATGTCGAATTCTGACAACTCCACCGCCCACTTCACCATTCTTCCAGCTACATCTGGTTTCTTCAAAACCTTCTGGATGGGCAAGTCAGTCATTACCAACACCGTAAAGCTCTGGAAGTAATGGCGCAGCCTCCTCGCCGAAAATACAACCGCTAACGCTGCCTTTTCTAAGGCCTGATACCTCACTTCTGGGCCTTGCAACACCTTGCTAACAAAATAGATGGGTTTTTGGACCTGATCTTGATCCTGGACGAGCACTGCGCTTATTGCCCTCTCAATTATGGCAAAATACAGCCTGAGTGGCGTTGCTGCTTGGGGTCTGCACAGAACTGGTGGGCTCGCCAAATATTCTTTGAGCTTTATGAAGGCCTCCTCACACTCCTTCGTCCAGACAAACCTGTTGTTCCTCTTCAAGCACTAAAAGTATGGGTGGCCCTTCTCTCCACTTGCCGATACGAATCGGGACAGGGCGGCCATCCGCCCCGTGAGCTGCTGCACCTCCTTCACAGTGGTGGGGCTCCTCATCGCCAAAATGGCGGCACATTTCTCGGGGTTAGCCTCGATTCCCCTCTCCGACAGGAGAAATCCCAGAAATTTCCCTGCCTCCACGCCAAAAACACACTTCTCAGGATTCAGTTTCAGCTTGTACCTGGATATGGTGATGAACAACTCTTCCAAATCGTCGACGTGCTTGTTTTTCCCCAGGGACGTCACGACCATGTCGTCAACGTATGCCTGCACATTCCTTCCGAGCATAGGTGCGAGCACCTTGTCCATTAGCCTTTGGTACGTGGCTCCCGTGTTCTTTAGCCCAAAGGGCATCACCTTGTAGCAGTAGCATGACCTTTCCGTCATGAAGGCAGTCTTCTCTTCATCCATGGGGTGCATTTTGATTTGGTTGTACCCTGAGAAGGCATCCAGAAAACTGAGTAGCTTGCACCCTGATGCACTGTCTACCAGGGCGTCTACACTCGGCAAAGGATAAGAATCCTTTGGTCAGGCCTTGTTCAGGTCTGTGAAGTCAACACACATCCGCCATTTTCCGCTACTCTTCTTGACCAGAATGACATTGGCGAGGCATTCTGGATATTGGATCTCCCTGACGTGGCCTGCTGCAAGGAGTTTTTGTGTTTCGTCTTTGATCGCCTGCCTTTTTTCCTCGTTGAACTTTCTCCTTCTTTGGCAGATGGGCCTGACTTGGGGATCCATTGCTAAGCGATGGCACAAGAAATCGGGGTCGATTCCAGGCATGTCTGAAGCAGACCACGCAAATGCATCCAGGTGTCTACTTATCACCTTGGCGATTTGGTCTTGCGTCTCGCTGTCTAAGGTTCTCCCCAGCTTAAACGTATTGTCGTTGATCTTCTTCTCGAGCCATTCCTCCACTGGCTGAGGCTTCTTTTCGCTGGCGATTAGCACCCTCGCGATACCTGCTTCCCTAGCGGTCTCGGAGCAGTTTCTTTCTCCCTCCAACCGAGCGGCGCTCTCAGGCCTCGCCTCTATATCCTCCATTGGCACATCGCCCTTGGCGACCACCTCTAACGCCGTATCCGAAACTCGCCGGTCTTCCCGCGCAGGCTCCACACCAGGGGCGGCGTTGTGGTTACGTGACATATAGATCTCTTGTTCTTGAGGCTGTTCACGTAGCACTTCTTCGCCTCCTTCTGGTCAGAACAGATGGTGATGATCAAACCTTCCATCGACGGTAGTTTGACCTTCATGTGCCTTGTCGAAGGCACAACTCCCGTTCTGTAGAGCGTTGGCCTTCCCAACAGTATATTGTATGCTGATAGAGCGTTTACTACAAGATATCTGATCTTCTCTGTTCGTGAAGCCAAACCATCTGTGAACGTCGTCCTCAACTCAATATACCCCCTGACTTCCACTTGGTCGCAGGCGAAGCCGTACAAGCAGCCCCCATAGGGCCTCAGCTGGTCAGGGGACAGTTGTAGCTTCTCAAAAGTCGGCCAAAACATTACATCTGCCGAACTTCCTTGGTCGACTAGCACCCGGTGGATGGTCCTTCCCGCCGTGACAAGCGATATTACAATAGGGTCGTTGTCGTGAGGCACAACGTCCCTAAGGTCCCCTTTGGTGAACGTGATGTCCACGTCGGGCGAGTGATCTTCAAAACCTTCCACTGACATCACTGACCTTGCGTACTTCTTGCGTTGCGATGCAGTGCACCCCCCGTCGGAGAATCCACCAGCTATGGTGTGGATCTCACCGTGAATGGGCACCTCGTGCTGCTGCCCTTCATTGCCCGTCGGTTGGGATCCTGACGCTTGGCCCGCTTGCTTTTCCAGCAAGTAATCTTTCAAGAAACCGCACTTGACCAACTCGGCGAGTTGGTGTCCCAAAGCCAAACACGAGTTGATAGAGTGGCCAAAGTTCTTGTGGAACTCGCACCACGCGTCTGGTTTTGGTCCCAAAACCTTTTCCGTCGTCTTCTCAGGCACCTTGAGCCTGGCAGCAATGTTTGGGATGGCGATCAGATCGGCCAACCCCATCACAAACTCGTACCTTGGAGGGCGATTAGTCTCTCTGGGCCGCCCCGACCCCTTGTTCTTATTCTTTTTAGGGTCATAAGGATGGCGCATCCTTTGGTCCCTCTTTCCCACCACCGCCTCCATGACCCTCTGCGGCTGGACCCGTGCCTGGGCGCGCGGTTTAACTAGGGCTTACGTCGAACAGGTCGTAAGACACCAATGGTGGTGCCTTGTTCACTATATATTGCTCAACAAACATTTTGGAAAACTGTTGAAATGAGGTAATGTGGCCAGTAGGTAAACTGACGAACCAGTCCAATGCTGTTTCACTAAGAGTGCTCATGAACACCTTACAGTAAACCGCGTCCGACCCTCCCGAGAGCATCATCTGAGTGTGGAACGCAGTGAGATGGGCCTCAGGGTCCTCCACCCCAGTGAAAGACGCCTTCACCGCCACTGTATTGGCTGGGACCACCGAATCCATGATCTCTTAGGAAAATGGCATGGGAAAGCTGTGCGGTGGGGATGGGGATGAAGATTTGTCCCCGACTGCACGCTCCTCCCGCTCTTGAAGAGCTTTACGCAGCTCTTCGTTGACCCTGTTGAGCTCCTCATTCCTGGCTTGCGAGGCCACCAGTGCCTTGTGCATCCTTTCCTGTTCAGAACGTGATGCGGCCACGTTCTCCTACAACGCCCTCATCATGTCCATGACCTGCGTCATAGACACAGCGTCCTCATCTGTTGACGGCGTGACTGAACTAGATCGCGTTGTCCTCATCCTTTCTCAGCAAACTCAGCAACTCAAAGAAATTCCAAACAAACGGTGAAAACTCCAGGAACCGACTGCGACAGTGAGCTGTCGAACAGAAAGCACCAAAACCTCAACAAACACGAACTATGGTTGGGAATCACCTTGATGGAGGAGGGCCAAGCACATCTAGCCATGGGAGCCAAAGCCCACACCATGAAGAGCGTCTAGACCAAGGAGAGCGTCTAGCTCCAAGGAATGAGCGTCTAGACCGTGAAGAAGGAAAGCGTCTACCCATGGAGCGTCTAGGTGTGCCATTAGACCGTCTAGGTCCTCTCACAAGATCAATGGCCAAGCATGTACAAGCACAAGTGGAAGAGGCCACGGATGGAAGAGAGAAAGCCTTGTATATGTTGCATCAAGGCCCAATAGGGGTATTTAGTAGATAGGGTAGTGTAGAAAGTATTTTGAAATGAAACCTTCTAGAACTTTGCTAGGTGTGACCGGTCATGGCACATGGCATAGCTTTGCATTTCATTTGGTTTACATTTCATTAAGCTTTAGCTTATGATTTACGTCCCAAATAGCCTATAAATAGGGAGGCTATCTCATGTATTTGGCAAGTTTATTGTGAGTAAAGTTATGCTGCCAATTTGTGCTCAACTTTGCTTCTCCCTAGAATCTTAGGCTCTAAACTTCAATTCCTTCATCTTTTCCCTTGAGCTGGCCGAACCACTCAGTACCCACACTTATCATGCACCTACAAGATGAACACCACTCTTAGGAGGATCTTGCTCACTCTCATTCATTGCTTCCGCCCATACTCTACATTGATTCAAGAAGAACTTCATGAAAATGCCATCATTTGGTATCATGAGCTTTGGTTCTTCAAGATGAGTAGCTCCTTGCCTTTTAAATTTTAGTTCTTCTTTATTTCATATTGTCATTTACTTTCCTTACTTGTCTTGCTGTTTTTTACATTTTAATTTGTTCTTGGTGTGCTTTGTGGAAGATCCAACTGAAGCACTCTTGTTCATTTGATCTTGAACAAGTTCTTGTGCAATTTGTGATAGGATTCCATACACCTTTGTGTTGCTATTTTGTTTTTAGGCTTTGTATTGCTTTCATTATTTTGCTTCATATTATGCTTTGAGTCTTTAATTTTCTGAATCTATACATGTTTTGTCAAGTCATGTTCATCCATATTGTCAACAATTCATAGTAGTCCTTTTATTTGGCTTATTTGTTTCTTGATTTTGGGTCTCTTTATTTTGCTTGAATCTGCTGTTCTTTGCTCCTTTGGTGCCTTTTTAATTTTTAGTTTGAGTTCATATTGTGTTTAGATCATACACAATTCTATTTCACAAATTTCCATTGTGTCTAAACTTTGGTATCTTGTTGTTTTTGTTTCCAGTTTTCAGATTCCCCTGTTTACACCTTCTCTGTTTTGGCTGTTTTAACCCAGAAAAATATTTCCACCCATAGGAAAATTCTGATTTTCTGGAAAATGCAAGTTTAAAGTGTTATAGAAAAGACAAAAAAAAAGAATTAGGTCAAAAGAAGCAACAGAAAAAAAATGATAAATCTTTTAAGATCAGGGTGCAAATCTGAAGCGCTCCAGCTGGCCTAACCGAACACCAATTTTGCAAAATTTATTAAAAAAAAATGGTGCATCCGTTTTGAGTGAATCCAAAGCCAGATTTTAGATAAGATCCTGAATATCTTGCATAACAAATTTCAGAGCCAAATTCCAAAAATACAGATCAGCATAAATCGGGGAACAAACACGTTTTCTGGCCCACAACATTTTCCAGTGGTGCTGTTTTTTTTATTTGGTCATCTAATCTAGTGCTTTTCTTTAGGAATTCTTTTTGTGTGCCAACCTTTAATTGAGTACCTTTATTTGTTTGCTTTAATTACTTGACTCTCTTTCTAGTTGTCACAATCTAAATCCTTTTGGTGGTACTGTTTTATTCAATTAAATTTGTTTCTTGCTTTTGTTCTTTGACCTCTAAATTGGGTGCTGGAATTTAATTCTTCTTTGGTGCTTATGTGAATGGGAACTTGATTTGGTTAAGGTTTAGCCCTTTGCTAGGTGCTGGAAATTAGAGGATTAAAGGCCATCATTCTAAGGAGAAGACAAGGTCAAAGCCGAAACAAACATTCTTGAAATAAACACTACAAACACTTGGAAGAGCAACAATCAAAGACAACAAGGAAGTGCACTAATCAAAAGAGGATCAACAAAGGGAGTTCTCTTATTTCCTTTGCAACTTGATTTATTGTTAATTACCTTGTTAATTACGCTTTAGACGGTGAGTGTGTCTTCAAGGGCTCAAAGTGTCCAAGAAGCCTCACCTAGGGCCGAATAGTATAGCATTCTTGATTAGTAATTGTTACTTGTTTGTAATTGCTTTTCTTTTGCTTTCATAGCTACGCTTTGCATGTTTGATTTTGTTTAATTTGTGTGCTAAACCGACTAGCTTTGTTGCATAGTTAGCTTACATTGTTTTCTTGCATTTATTTCTCAACTTATTTGTGTTCTAAGTGTTTCACTAAGAGAAAGTCTTGTGTGAAGATATTGGGGGATAGTTTTTGGCAAGGAAAAGGCTTGGTACTTAAGTAGTCCTTTGTGACTCACCTCCCTTACCTGGAAAACTACCTTCTCTAACTTTCCTAAACTTTCTCAAAGTAAAACACCTATATACACAAAGTTTTAGCCATGTCTTCTTCTTCTCACTCTCCAAAGTCTATAGAAAGTGAAGTAAAATCTTTGAAAACTCTTTTAAAAGAAGTATCCCAAGCGGTACAATTGATATCTTTTAGACAATTGGAGAATGAGAACAAAATCAATGAGTTGGCTAAAGCTCAAGAAGAGAAATCACAAAAATCACAAAAATAAAAAAAAACTCATGCATCCCATTCTCAAAGTATTGAGTCTCTAGGGGAGGGAAGCCGTAGAATCAATGATTATTACCAACCACCCCCTAGAAGAACTAGGCAAAGGGAACAAGAGGTGCCAAGGGAAACAAGAGTAGACCTACCTCATTTTCATGGAAAGGAAAATGTAGAAGTATATCTAGATTGGGAGATGAAGGTAGAGCAACTCTTTGCTTGCCATAGGGTAAGTGAGGAACGAAAAGTACCCTTAGCCACCCTTAGTTTCCAAGGGAACGCCATGTATTGGTGGACCTCTCTCGAAAGACATAGACGTCTTCATAGGGAACCTTCCATTACATATTGGAATGACCTTAGAGGAGCCCTAAGACGTCGACATATACCTTCCTACTACCATAGGGAGTTGATGGACAAGCTCCAAAGACTCCAACAAAAGAACATGAGTGTGGAAGAGTATAGGCAAAAAATGGAGCTCTACATGATGAGAGCATCCATTAGAGAAGAGGAGGAAACCACCATAGCTAGGTTCCTTAGTGGCCTATCACTTGAGATAAGAGATAGAGTAGAGCTCTTACCTTATCAAGACTTGAATGATTTGATTCAACTTTGCATTAAAGTTGAGCAACAAAACTTGCGCAAAACCTCAAGTCAAAAGGTGAGCCCCTATTCTAGCTTTTATCCCAAGAAAGAGTTTAGAAGGGAGGGTAGTACATCCAAGGAAAAACCAAAAGAGCCTACCAAGCCCTTCACCAAAGAAACCTCAACCCCACCCATCCGAGCTAGAGATGTTAAATGTTTTAAGTGCTATGGTAGGGGGCATGTGCAAGCACAATGTCCAAACCAAAGGACTTTGTTTCTTAAAGGTGTAGATGAGTACACTAGTGGCGAGGATGAGCCTAGTGAGAGAGAGGAAGGGGGAGAGGATGAGAGGGTAGCTCCACTAGAGGGAGAATTGCTTATGATTAGGATAACCCTCAACAATCACCCTAGCACATCCATTGAAACACAAAGAGAGAACATATTTCATACAAGATGCAATGTTTTAGAAAACATATGCTCTCTCATTGTGGATAGTGGTTCTAGTTGTAATTGTTGTAGTGCTAGGATGGTTGAAAAGCTTAAGCTACAAGTGGTTCCCCACCCAAAACCTTACAAACTTCAATGGCTTAATGAAAATGGGGAACTACATGAAGACAAGCAAGTGGAAATCAAGTTTTCCATAGGGAACTACAAAGACAAAGTTTTATGTGATGTAGTGCCTATGGAAGCTTGTCATATTTTATTAGGGAGACCATGGCAATTTGATAAGAAAACCTTGCATGATGGTCTCACTAACGAAATTTCCTTTACCCATAAGTATAAAAAGTTTGTACTTAGTCCTTTACCACATTCTCAAGTGGTAAAAGACCAAATACAAATGAAGCAAAAGAGGGATGAGGAAAACAAAAAAAAAAAAGCGCTAGAAAAAGAGAAAATCCTTAGGGATAGGAAGGCGTGGGAGAAGAGTGTTCCTTCCCACAAGGATGGTCAACAAGCAAAGCCTCTTGAAAACGTCTTTGAAAACTTGCTTCTTGTTGAACAACCAAGCCTTATCTTGTGTAAAGGAGCACTTACATGCACTGCCACAAGTAGTGAACTTATGAATTTACCTCCTCAAATCGAATATCTTTTGAGTGAATTTGAAGATCTATTCTCACAAGAAGGACCCATTGGGCTTCCTCCTCTAAGGGGAATAGAACATCAAATTGACTTTATCCCGGGGGCAAGCCTACCAAATAGGCCTGCTTATAGAACCAACCCCGAGGAAACTAAGGAGATAGAATCACAAGTTCAAGACTTGTTGGAGAAGGGTTGGGTTCAAAAGAGCCTAAGCCCTTGTGCTGTACCTGTCTTGTTGGTGCCAAAAAAAGATGGAAAATGGCGCATGTGTTGTGATTGTCGAGCAATCAACAACATCACCATCAAGTATAGGCATCCCATTCCAAGGCTTGATGATATGCTTGATGAATTGCATGGGTCAACTCTATTCTCCAAAATTGACCTTAAAAGTGGATATCACCAAATTCGAATCAAGGAGGGTGATGAGTGGAAAACCGCTTTTAAGACCAAATTTGGATTATACGAGTGGTTGGTGATGCCCTTTGGGCTTACTAATGCCCCAAGTACATTCATGAGGCTTATGAATCACACCTTGAGGGATTGTATAGGTAAATATGTAGTAGTTTACTTTGATGATATTTTAGTATATAGTAAAACCCTAGAAGACCATCTAAGTCACCTTAGGGAAGTTCTTCTAGTTCTTAGGAAAAATAGTCTTTTTGCAAATAGGGATAAGTGTACCTTTTGTGTAGATAGTGTAGTCTTTTTAGGCTTCATAGTAAACAATAAGGGGGTGCATGTAGATCCCGAGAAAATCAAAGCCATCCGAGAGTGGCCAACTCCACAAAATGTAAGTGATGTAAGAAGTTTTCATGGGTTAGCTAGCTTCTATAGAAGGTTTGTGCCTAATTTTTCTAGCCTAGCATCTCCTTTGAATGAACTTGTTAAAAAAGATGTTGCATTTTGTTGGAATGAAAAGCATGAGCAAGCCTTTCAAAGGCTAAAAGCTCAACTCACCAATGCACCCATCCTATCTCTTCCAAATTTTTCCAAAACCTTTGAGATAGAATGTGATGCATCGGGGGTAGGCATAGGTGCGGTTTTGTTGCAAGGTGGACACCCCATTGCTTATTTTAGTGAAAAACTCCATGGTGCCATCCTCAACTACCCCACCTATGACAAAGAGCTCTATGCTCTTGTGCGAGCCCTAAAGACTTGGGAACACTACCTTGTGTCTAAAGAATTTGTCATACATAGTGATCACGAGTCTTTAAAATATTTAAAGGGCCAACACAAGCTCAACAAGAGACATGCTAAATGGATGGAATTTCTTGAACAATTTCCTTATGTAATCAAATACAAGAAAGGGAGCACCAATATATTGGCCGATGCTCTTTCAAGACGGCATACACTCCTTTCAAAATTGGGTGCCCAAATTCTTGGATTTGACCACATAAGAGAGTTTTACCAAGATGACCAAGAACTCTCATCCATCTATGCCCAATGTCTACATAGAGCGCAAGGAGGTTATTATGTGTCCGAGGGATATCTTTTTAAAGAGGGAAAACTTTGCATTCCCCAAGGAACACATAGGAAACTCCTTGTCAAAGAATCACATGAAGGGGAACTCATGGGCCATTTTGGAGTTGATAAAACTCTAGATCTTTTAAAAGCAAAATTTTGTTGGCCACACATGAGGAAAGATGTTCAACGACATTGTTCTAGATGCATCTCATGTTTAAAAGCAAAGTCTAGAACAATGCCGCATGGACTCTATACCCCCTTGCCGATTGCAAATGCTCCTAGGGAAGACATTAGCATGGATTTCATTTTAGGACTTCCTAGGACTGCAAGAGGCCATGACTCTATCTTTGTGGTAGTGGACCGTTTTAGCAAAATGTCCCATTTTATTCCATGCCACAAAGTAGATGATGCTCAAAATATTTCTAAACTCTTCTTTAGAGAAGTGGTGAGACTCCATGGTCTCCCTAGAAGTATAGTGTCCGATAGAGATCCCAAGTTTATCAGCCACTTTTGGAAAACTCTTTGGGGTAAACTTGGAACAAGACTACAATTTTCAACTTCTTGTCACCCTCAAACGGATGGACAAACCGAAGTAGTCAATAGATCTCTTGGAACTATGCTTAGGGCTATCATGAAGGGCAGCCACAAATCTTGGGATGAGTACCTTCCCCATATTGAGTTTGCTTACAATAGAGTAGTTCACAAGACTACTAATGCTTCTCCTTTTGAAGTAGTATATGGCTTTAATCCTCTCACACCCATGGATTTGATACCCCTTCCTAATCCACAAGATTTTGTGCATAAGGAAGGCGTAATCAAAGCTGATTTTGTAAAGAAAATGGATGAGAAGATTAAACTCCAAATACAACAACAAAATGAAAAGTACACAAAATACAACAATAAAGGGAAGAGAGAAATAATTTTTGAGGAAGGAGACTTAGTTTGGCTTCACCTTCGCAAAGATAGATTTCCAACTCAAAGGAAGTCCAAACTAAGTCCCCGAGGAGATGGACCTTTCCAAGTTCTCAAGCGAGTCAACAACAATGCATATAAATTGGACCTACCTCTTGAATATGGCGTACATGACACTTTTAATGTAATTGATCTTTCTCCATTTGTAGGTACCAATGACGATGACGAGCTGGATTTGAGGACAAATCCTTTCCAAGGGGGAGGGGATGATGGAGGAGGGCCAAGCACATCTAGCCATGGGAGCCAAAGCCCACACCATGAAGAGCGTCTAGACCAAGGAGAGCGTCTAGCTCCAAGGAATGAGCGTCTAGACCGTGAAGAAGGAAAGCGTCTACCCATGGAGCGTCTAGGTGTGCCATTAGACCGTCTAGGTCCTCTCACAAGATCAATGGCCAAGCATGTACAAGCACAAGTGGAAGAGGCCACGGATGGAAGAGAGAAAGCCTTGTATATGTTGCATCAAGGCCCAATAGGGGTATTTAGTAGATAGGGTAGTGTAGAAAGTATTTTGAAATGAAACCTTCTAGAACTTTGCTAGGTGTGACCGGTCATGGCACATGGCATAGCTTTGCATTTCATTTGGTTTACATTTCATTAAGCTTTAGCTTATGATTTATGTCCCAAATAGCCTATAAATAGGGAGGCTATCTCATGTATTTGGCAAGTTTATTGTGAGTAAAGTTATGCTGCCAATTTGTGCTCAACTTTGCTTCTCCCTAGAATCCTAGGCTCTAAACTTCAATTCCTTCATCTTTTCCCTTGAGCTGGCTGAACCACTCAGTACCCACACTTATCATGCACCTACAAGATGAACACCACTCTTAGGAGGATCTTGCTCACTCTCATTCATTGCTTCCGCCCCATACTCTACATTGATTCAAGAAGAACTTCATGAAAATGCCATCACACCTTTTATACGGCCCCACGGTGGGCGCCAGATGATCCTGCCGGTTGACTTAGCGCTAGAGCGTTGCCTCGTCATGAACCTCCTCACCAGCTGGACTCCACGTGCCCTTCAAGTCCACACCACAGAAAGCCTCTCTTAGAACCTGAAAACACAAGGTGTCGCCTCTGCGGCCGGTGGCGCTCTGATGCTCAAGTCAGTAACAAGAACATCCAAAAACTGAGAGAAAATATGCTCTGTAGAACCGTACTAAAGGCACACAACCCTAGCAATGAGCCGTAATGAAAAACGTACCTCTGCAAATTCTGTTAAGTTTACCTTTATATCTAGGTTTCTTCTCTCTCCAGGCCGTTCTGCTTTTGGACGCGTGGCTCGCATCCAGCCCTGCACGTGTCGCCATCTGGGCTGGGATAGCAGGTAGCGCCCAGCCCTACACGTGTCATCATCTGAGCTAGGATAACTTGAGCGTCATTTCTCTATTGCATCCAACCCTACACGTGTCATCATCTGGGTTGGAGTAGCAGGTAGCATCCAACCCTACACGTGTCGTCATCTGGGTTTGGGCAACTTGAACCTTATTTCTATGTTGTAACCAGCCGCGCGGCTAAGTCCTCTACTCAGGGAGCAAGCTAGCACGCAATATGCTCTAGAACACCACCTGACAAGGCAAGTATCGGGTGTAGCAAAATGCACCATCTCTGTGACATCGCTTGTCGTTAGTGGTACCTTCCTTATTGCTACACCATGCATGTTCCAGCTGGGGGAACCTGTCCACCAGCGAATGTCCACTCTGGGAATCCTGTAGCTGATGGACAAGCTGTTCCCTTCCACCTACTCGACCTCCATGCCCCATGCTAGCGCTACAATCATCTCATTGGACTTACACGCTTGGACTTACTCTTCTGAGTTCCCAATAGCCTTAACTGAGTCTGTTGGGAAATCCGACGATGTGCTTCTTGCGGCGATATCAGGCCACTTGGTCGCCAATCGTCTAACACGTCAACGTTATACAATCTCGGCGACAACCGATCATGTAAGTTGTAGCACGCCGCTTCCATGAGCGGCGACTACACTAGCTTCTGAACCACTCGCCCTTCTCTAGCCACGTGCTTTGCTAAACACGCCTCACGTAGTCACGTGCTAGACACGTCATCACACCCGATGACCTGGTCGGTACTAAAACTTAACTAAACTTAATTTTTATTATTAATAACTTTTAAAATACTTTATCAATATTGCAACCCACAAATATATTGAATAAAGATAAACAAAGAAAAAATATAAAGTATAATTTGTAGAAAGGAGTAACCATTTTATTATAAAAAACAATTCTCTTTAATTTTAAAGAACTAATGTATGTGAACCCATATTGAAATAATATCTTTATTTTTATTGACGAGTAACTCTAGTTAAAGATGGAAATGAGGAAATAGTTAACTTTCAAAATTTCATTTTTAGTTTTAATTTTTAGTTAAAAAGTAGAGTTTTTTTTGTATTACCTTCAATATTAGCTTAATTATGAGATAATCGAGGAACTTAATTAAAATACATATCATTAAGTCCTTATATAGCATAAGTTGATTTAAATTGATAAATTCAATTAATAAAATCTAAAAATATTCATAATTAACCTAATTTTATTTGAATATAATATCTTTATTATTAGAAAAAAATCAAAGTATAAAATAAACAAACAACAACAATAATATATATATATATATTAATGTTTTAGAAATATGTAAACTAAAAATTTGATACGAATTCTTAATCCTAAATACTTGAAATAAATTCAACTTTTTAAATAAAAAAAGCTGTATTGACGTAGCAATCTATCGTGATCCAACGAATTTATAATTTAAAATAAAATAATGATATGTTGGATCCATCAACCTTTTAGATATTTACCTGTCCTCCGCATGATGTGTAATAAAAAAACACGTGGTACACGATGGAACTTTTTAATGTGTCATAATAATTTGCAGTGTGGTTGTTGCTTGCACCATCATTATTATCATTATTATTATTATATTATTATTATTATTATTATTATATTATTATTATTATTATTATTATTATTATTATTATTATTATTATTATTATTATTATTATTATTATTATTATTATTATTAGCGAGCACACAGGCACGAGAGCGCTGAGTATCCGCATTTTTTATTTTTAAATAATGAAATATAAAATTTAATCAAATTAAAATTTACTATCCGTTTCTGTTATTACACAACAATTAAATATACACATTTTTATATTACAGAAATATTGAACAAAAACAATTTAAAAAATGAATAATCCCATTAGAACTCAAATCAACTCAAAGATAATGGTATTTTTAAAAAAGGTTGGTATAGTTACTGTACCGTCCCGTTCCCGGGCATTGACCAAAGTCAAAGTTAAAGTCAACATATGGTGGGACCCCTAAAGGGGCCCAAGGGATGAAAGTGAACAGGTTGACCGCTTGAGGCGTCGCCAGGCATGGGCGTCGCCAGGGTGAGGCATCGCCAAGGAGAGGCGTCGCCAAGTTTAGGCGTCGCCGGGTTAAGGCGTCGCCAGGATAAGGCATCAACGGTGTCACCCCCCGATACCCTCGAGTAGGAAAGACCGTGGAGGGGGTGACACCACGAGAGGCCTCAGTACCTCAGAACAGTAATAAGGAAAGAGACAGGTGGCTTCAAGGCCATAGTTCTAGTACCAGTGAGGAGTAACCTGACTTGTGAAGTACCCACGCCACCTCTGGGAGACCCCTGGGATAGATACGACCCATGAGAGGGCCACGCCCAGGGGCAAACCATGTGCATGGTACGAGAGAAAGGTAGATACACTCCCAGGGCAAGTGACTAGAGGTTGGGGTGCATGAGTTGGCACCCAAAAAGTCACCCCTTGCGCCAGATGCACTTCGAGGAAGGAGGACTTACACGATGGATTATCCCTAAGTTGGGTTACGACGCTGTAAGACCCTCCACAGAGAATAGCGATCAACTCAGAAGAACAAATGGCAGTAAGTATCGAATCATCAGGGGGTACACGTGGCCCTGAGAGTCTGCTGAGGTACCCGTCTATTTAGCTTACGTTTCGAACGCTTTAAAGCACTTTAAACACTTTAAATGCTTTGAACGTTTTAAATGTGTTGAACGTCTTTAAGCGCCTTAAATGCGCTTTAAGACGCTTTAAGTGCACTTTAAGACGCTTTAAAAGCTGGAGACGTTTAAAAGGAGCTTTAGACGTTTGAGACGGGGGAATTCCGAGTTTTTCACAGTTCACACACACACTAGTTGCTTGCTCGCGAACCCACTGTACGCACAGGCAATTAGGGCAGCATTCAGTTACTCAGTCATTAGACCACCTTCAGAGCATCCAGTCACGGTGCTCCGATACGGAGGTGCGTCACATTTATTGTTTCTCGCCAGCTGACTTGATCGTCGGAGTGCAAACGGCCGCGAGGGCGCCCCTTTGTTCACTTCTTTTCAGGTACACACAGACGGTGCAGAACGAAGGTGCCCTAGCTCGCGAGGACAAGCCACGCGCGAAGACGCACTCGGTCAACCGGCGGGAACAGTTACGGAAAAGGAGAGAGACGTAAATAATAAATTATTATAAAAGAACAAACAAAAAAAGATAAAAATGGAAGAGGAGAGAGAGACTAAATAATAAATTATTATAGAAGAACCAGCAGAAAGAAAAAAAGATAGAAAAGGAAAAGAATAGGGAGACGTAAATAATAGATTATTATAGAAGAACGAACCGAAAAAAAAGATAGAAAGGGAAGAGGAGACAAAGATGTAAATAATAAATTATTATAAAAAAACGAACCTGTACCGCCCTGGTAGTCGGGAGTAATGACGTGGCCTCGAGCTATTAGATAGGCGTGTTGGACGGGACACCTGGTTAGCAGAAGGGAAGGAGGTCGGGGGGTTTGCGTAGTCGCCAGTTATTAAGTTGGCGTGCTCCGATCTCCAGCACACCAGAACCGGCGGTCACCGGGTTAAAGATGAAGTCGCCAGATGTAAACCCAGGCGACCAAGTGATTAGAGATCGCCGAAACAAGGACATCGCCGGAGATGAAGGCAGATAGACATTTCCCAGCTGGCCAGAGGATGAGGTCGGGGGACAGCTTGCTTGAGCATACACGGTGAAACAGGTGGTGCAGATCATGAAGGCGGCCGGCGAGACCACAGGGAAGGTGTGTACGAAGGTACCTTAACTCGCCAATCCAGAAGAGATCGCGCTCCAAGACAACTATGCACTGAGTAGTATCATGCATAAGTAACTTAGCCAAAGGAGAGTCAGAAGTAACGCCCAAGTCAAGGATGCTCCAGATGATGGCACGTGTACAGCTGGATGCGAGCCACGTGTCCAGATGTGTAACTGCCAGGAGAGAGAAAGTGTCCAGGTATATAAGAGTTTCCAACGAACTTCTGAGGTACGCACGTTCAGATTGTCTTCTTTACGCTTGCGAGTTCTTGAGTATATTGAGAGAGAACTGGTTCACGGTCCCTCAGAGTTCTTGAGTGTTACTCTTAGTAATTGGTGGTTCAGTCGCTGACTTGGGCGTTGGAGTGCGATCGGCCGCAGCGGCGCCGTTTCGTCTTTTGCAGGTTCTTGAGGTGGATCGCGGTGAAGGACGGAGGCAAACACGGCGCATACGTCGATCAAAGTTCGACGAGGCAAGGCTCCAGCGTTTTGGCCAACAGGCAGGATCAGAACCGAAACAAAAAAAAAATAGAAAGGGGAGTTGTTATGGCATTAGTAAGCGGCAGTAGCATGCACCGATTGGAGAGGAGTAGCGTGCACCAATGATCGAATCAAGGAGTTGCGCCTGTCTCCCTTTCAATTAGGTGTCTGACTCAGTGATGGTACCTCTGAATTGCATATGTTAAGCCTTCTTTCCAATAACTCCATCAGAACCATTCTTCGTCTTCGTCACTCTCCGTTAAGAGGAAACATACTAACAAAAAGAAGGAACATATAGAAGAACACTTCTCTTTCTTTCGCCTTCTTCTTATTCTCCAAAAGTAAAAGTAATAATTTATTCTGAGAAGGTTGGGTGTTAGTGACTTAAAATAAGGAGTTAAAGGGGAGCACTATTAAAGGACTTAAAATAAGGAGTTAACAGTTAAAGGGGAATCGTGGAGGTTAACCCAAGAAGTGGGGAGTTAAAATATTTATGAAAGAAGTTAAAAAGAAGATGTTACATTTCAAAATTGTTGCCACTACTTTGGCCACTACTCACGTTTCCTAATATTTGTTTCTCTCTCATAATTTTAAAATAAATCATATCTTTCAATTCAAAACCGATAATCTATTTCAAATATTTTTAAAAAGTAGAAAATGACGCAATAACCAAAATAATGAAATAAAACGAAATATTAATCTAAGGATAAAATATAAAAAAATTTGAGAGCAGTTAAAGAGGGAATCCCCTTTATATATAGGTATAGATTATTATTATTATTATTATTATTGTTAGTAGTAGCGGAACCATTGTATATTTTATTTTGTTTTAATTTATATTTATATTATGTATTCAATTATTTATTTTTATTATTCATCGAGTTAAATGTGAAATACATGTCAATCTTATTTTTCTATAAATTTTTCTTTATTTAGATAGTTTATTCGTTTTTTATTGAATGATTATTTTTCATCTTCTATTTGTAATATTCCGTCTTCAAGTTAATCTTTTTAGTGTTGATTTTTTATTTTTTATATTTTTTATTTTATTATGTAATCTATTAAAATGTAGAAAAATAATAAACATTAGAAAAATTATTTAAAAGATTTTAAAATATAAATATAGTTATTAATGAAAGATATATTAAGAAATATTGATAATATTTAAAGAACGCATTTCTAGAGTTTTAATATAAGTTATTAATTATTTAAGAAAAATAAATAAGTTAGAAGATTGTTTATATGATAGAATATCCTGCAAAACAAAATGAAAGTGAAATGCGTACTTTAATGAAACCTAACCTTCATACCAAACTTATATTTAATGTTTATCGGAAAGATTATTAATAATTTTTTTTCATAAAAAAGTGAAATTCTAATTTTTTTTCTCTCTTAAATATTTTATATGTAATTTTTATTTATTATTTTTGTTGAATTGTTTAACATGGCAGAAAATGAAAAACTTAGTAAAAGTAATACATTATTCTTTTATTCAAAGAAATTTATATAAAAAATAAATTTTTTAAATGGTACATTTTTTAATATTTTTCTTAAAGAGATTCTAAATTTGTAAATCTAAATATGAAGAATTAAAATTTTATAATATAAATTTATAGTTGACAAAGGTATTCATAAGGATTTATTCTTAGAGTCTTTTGTGAAACTATTTCTAAATACAAAATTTATTTTGACAAAATGCAACAAAAAAACTTGTAATTTTGTTATGCAAGTTTTTAATAATTTTGTTTTTGTTTTTGTAATTTTATCTACCATGAAACAAAATAACCATCCGGTTTAAAAAATATAAACTTAAAAATTAAAAGAGAAAAATAAATTTATCTTTGTTTTCTAAAAGAAAAATAGAAAACAAAAATAATTTATAATTGTCCTATTATTCATTATCTTCTTTTAATCTATCTTTTATATATCTATAAATAAATTTTAAGAATTTTCTTTTAAAATATCAATAATTAAAAAAATATATATTTCCCTTCCAACTCTACATTAAGTATTTCAAGCAAATAAATTTTTGTTATGGTTTGATGGTTAGATGAGTAGAAGAAGGTGGTTTGGGATGAATGACAATAAAACCTGCCTTTCTAATTTGTTGCACATTTTGAAACATTTAATGTTGGTAGGGTTGTGATCAATCATATAATTCTAAGAGTAGTTTAGTATTACTATAGAGATATTTGGGGATAATAAAGTAAAACACTTTACATGAAAATGTGTCTCTCAATATAGTATCCACCACCCATAACTAAAAATCAAAGGATAACAAATTCCGATGCCACTAAACATAAAAGAAAAACAATCAATGAGTGGAATAATCTGTCTACCAGGAAGATGATGTGGATGGGGACAATCTTCTAGATGTAAGTTTGTTTTTCTCTATGCAAAACTTGGATTGATATAGTTTGAATAATTTTTTGAATATCCCAAACAATATATCATTTTCGTATAGCAATGTAGTGGTGGTGTTTCAATCCTTGGTTCCTGATCCGGTCGGTCATCGGTAGTCGATGACGTCAGCAACAAATAGCCACGTGAACCGATCTTAGCGGAACACGTGAGCCAGGGAAGCAGATCAGTCATTGAGAAAGTCACCCAGAGGGTGATCGGTGATCGGGGGGGTGGTCAGAGAGGGTGCGCGATCAGCGCCTAGGTGAGCGCCCGGGAGCAGAGGGCGAAACGTACTCGTGAACCGATCGGTCATCTGGTGAGAGAGATGATCATCGGTCATCGGTGTATCGTCATCGGGTGTGATGACGTAGCATGAGGCAACCTTGTTGGCGTGCTTGAGAAGGACACGTGGTAAAGGAAGAGTAAGTGAGAGAAGGCGTGTGGCTCAGGAGTTGATGAAGTCGCTGCTCGCTGGAGTGGTGGCGTTCTCCGGTTTCTAACACACGTAACCGGTAGTCGCCAGAGTTGTAACGTGATCGCCGTATGTGAAGATAAGAAGATCAGGCGGTTTGCACATCGCTGAAAGAGGCAGGCGGTTTACACATCGCCGAGTATTCAGGAAGGCTTATTTAAGGCTTCCAAGAGGTACAGGCGTGAAGGACGAGTGGCATGTTTGTCACATAGCAGCGGAGGTTGAGGCTATCAGATGATCACACCCTAGCATAAGGACTGGTTGAAGGCGCAGTTCTCCAGAGCATTCATGGTGTAGTACTGAAGCAAATAGCACTTGTGGCAGGCGGGACCACGGAGGAGGCGTATGCGGTGGCACCCAGTACTCGCCCAGTAGAGGTCGCGCTCCAGAGCAAGCTACGTGCTAAGTTATTCCCTGCGAGGATAACTTAGTCGCATAAGCAAGAAGAGTAGAAGTGACGCTCAAGTCGTAGAAGCTCCAGATGGTGACACATGTACAGCTGGATGGTAGACACGTGTCCAGAAGTGTAACCGTCAGGAGAGAGAAAAGGCTCAGGTATATAAGGGATTCAAAACAGATGTTTGAGGTACGCTTTCAGAACGATTTTCAGTACACTGAGATTCACTACGCACGGTTCCTTGAGTTGAGATATTCTCTCTGAGTTTTTGGTGATTCCTCCACTGACTTGGGCGTCGGAGCGAGATCAGCCGCAGTGGCGCCACTTTTTTTTCTTCAGGTTCTTGCGAGGAATTAAGGCGTGAAGAGCAAAAGCTAACGTGGTGCGAAGCTGATCCAGAGGAGAGATCTTTGACGTGGCAAGACTCTTGCACTCAAGTCAAGCAGCAGGATCAGTTCCCATCAGATGACTCTAGTTCGTTTCGAGGTTTCTTATCGAAGCTTTTTGGTGGGTTCGATCATTTGCAAAAAAACGAATGACAAAAGCGGACCTGATTTCGTCAACGATGCAGTCTAGGAAGTCGAAACCGAACCGAGATTGGAGACAGCGGCGAAGACAAACGCTTTGAGGAAGGTGGTTATGGAGACACACTTTGAGTATTGAGGGAAACATTATTGTTGTTGTTGCACATTTGAATCTTCCTATTGTATTAGAAAGCGAGAGTGTGTGAGCAAAATAAAACCTAGTGAAGAGGACACAACAAATATCTTTAAGTTTAAAAATAGAGACTAAAATGAGTTTAAATAAAACAAGTAACGTACCAATCCCTCCACTCTCTCCACATCTAACAACCATTAAGAAACAATAAATAAAAAACTGAAAAATAAAAATAAAAAAACCATTTTTGTTAACTTTGCTCCCTTTCTTCCTGTTCCGACCAGTTGACCTGGGTCGTCTCTACGAGTGGCTTGTCCTCACGAACTGGAGCACCTTCGTTCTGTCTTGTCTATGAGTACCTGAAAAAGAAGAACAAAGGGGCGCCCTCGCGGCCGTTTGCACTCCGACGCTCAAGTCAGCCAGCGAGAAACATCAAACGTGACGCACCCCCATATCGGAGCACTTGAACGAATGCTTTGAGGGTGGTCGAAAACTTTACTGAAGGACTAAAACTGTGTTGCCCTAATTGCCTTGTGCTCACAGTTGGGTGCGCCGTCAAGAACAACTAGGGTTTAGGGCTCTGTGTCATTATCAAAAGCGTACCTCTGCAGACTCTGTTAAAGTTACCTTTGTAGCTAGGTTTCTTCTCTCTCCAGGCTGTTATGCTTTTGGACGCGTGGCTCGCATCTAGCCCTGCACGTGTCGCCATCTGGGCTGGGATAGCAGGTAGCGCCTAGCCCTACACGTGTCGTCATCTGAGCTAAGGTAGATTGAGCGTCATTTCTCCATCGCTCCCAACCCATCCACCGATCGGCGACTATGCCCACTTCCGAGCCATTCATCTTTTCTAGCCTACGCGTTCCATTGAGCACACCCCACTCAAGCACGTGCAAGACACGTCATCACGCCTGATGACCTGGTCGGTACACAGCCCATGGGCTTCCCTTATCTGGAGTGCAATGTATAATCTTATGGCCACTTGGGCTCTAACTTGAGCGCTGTATCTCTCGCGCCATCACTCCGTGGGTGCCCCTTTGACTCGACCATTTATTCTGTGCGGAGGGTCCCACAGTGCCGCCACCCAACTTTAGGGCGATGTCTACACTCGGCGACGTCTTACTCGGCGACGTCTTACTTCTGCGCGATGCTTCTCTTGGGCGATGGGCGATGATCCATCTTGGCGGTGGCACATCTCGGCGATAACCGATCATTTATACTGCAGAACGCCGCTTCTACATACGGCGACTACGTTGACTTCTTGACCACCTACCTTTCTCTTGTCCACGTCATCACACCCGATGACCTGGTCGGTACACTTCCTATTGTTGCATTAAAATAAGGAATTAAAGGAAGAGCGAAGAGTCAGCATATAAAACATGTATAATAGTATTAATTTAAAAATTAAAAAATAATTTTATTTTAAAGTAATTTATATGAAATGACAAAATACTCCATTGTACTAATAAAATGAGATATATTAAATAAGAATATAATTAGAAAAAATTGTGTACACAAAAAGTTATAATGGAAAATTTTGTTTATATACGTATCACTAGTGCAGAAAGACAAAAAAGGGCGTCTTATTTAGTGCGCTTTTATGAACAGACGCACTCTTAAAAAAATGGTGTCATTTTTTGAAATTAAATTCATTTACAAATGCGGCTATTTGTAATAGCCACACTCGTAAATTAAGCGCTTTGATTTACAAGTGCGGCTATTTGTAATAGACGCCCTTGTAAATCAAAGCGCTTGATTTACAAGTGTGGCTATCAAAACGCTTGATTTACGTGTGCGGTTTTCACAAATAGCCGCACTCGTAAATCATTTTTACCCTAATTTCAGAACTGCGTCACTTACTTTTTCTTACTTTCTTTCTCCTCTCTTCTCACATTTGCGCTTCACGTCCGTGCCTGTGTAAGTTTCTTGCAGCTTCATTGATTCTTTCGTGCTTGTGTAAGTTTCTGAGCTCTCTTTCGTGGTATGTTCCTATCTTATTGCAGCGTTCTTTTTCGTTCATACAACGATATTGTTGATACTGTTGCATTTCCTTCATTGATACTGTTGCATTGCCTTCGTAGGTTCCTCTTTGGTTTCTTGTGTGCTTCGTCGTTGCTTCCGCATCCACCACCTTGTCCGTTGTCGCCGACGTGCCACTCTTGGCAACGTTGCCTTCACACAGAGGGTTGGTGATGTTTTGTATTTTTTGAATTTTTTTTTAATGTTATGATTATTTTATGTATTATATTTTTTATTTTTAAATTTTTTTATTATTTAGTGTTTATTTAAATTTAAATTTATATTATGTTAGTTGTTAGTATACAATAGAATTATGGTGTTTGTACTAAGTCTGAAGGTGTTCCACCCTCGGCAATTGAAACGTGCTGGTATTGAGTCCGGGGGTGTTCGACCATGTTTTTAGCGACCTTAAAGACAAAAATCCATGTTTAAAGTACAAACATATTGATGAAGAGACATGACGTCTTTTTAAAGAAAGTCGTGAAAATGACGCTTGGATGGTAAGTGAAGTAACTTAACTATTTTTATTTATATAACATTAATAACTGTTCCGTCCAGTTGACCGGGACGTCTTCGTGCGCGACCTCAACCGTCAGCTAGGGACTCCTTCCCATTGGTTACCTATGGATTCCTGCAAAAAAGAGGACAAAGAGGCGCCCTAGTGGCCGTTTGCACTCCGATGCTCAAGTCAGCCAGCAAGAAACACCAAAACTGTTCACCTACGTCTCTGAGCACCGCGTATGGCACTCTGAAGGTGGTAAAAATAACTGTGTATTGTCTCCTTCAGGCAAAAATATTCCCCAGTCACTTGTACGTAACCTTGAAGCACGAGCAAGCAACTAGAGAGTTCTCTGGTAAATTTGCCAAAAGTTCCAACCCCGTTTCCAACATTCCCCGCGCTATTTAAACCTCCCAAGCATTTAAAGCGCCTTAAAGCGCTTTTAATCACAAACGTAACGCACTCACTAAAGCGTTTAATTAGAAAACGTAGCGCATTTAAGACGTTGAAACGCTTGGGAGCCATCATAGTGCCTGAACGCTCGAAACGGAAACTGTATTGAATGACTTTAATTACCTGGCACCTGACCAAGGGGTGTTTCCATTCTGACATGGTTGTTGTACACGTGGAGGGCCTCACGACGCCATGACCCCATCTGGGGGCGCTTCTGCCCACCTGGGGACGTTTCTGCGTGTGAGTCCTCCTGCTGGGAGTGCTACTGCGCTAGGGGTGACTTTTTGGGTGCCAACTCATGCCCCCAATTATCTAGTCACTTACTTTGAGAGCGTATCTGTCTCCCTCTCGTACCCTGCACCCGATTACCCTGGGCGTGACCTTCCTCTTGGGTCGTATCTGTCCCGAAGGCGTCTCTGGGGCGGCAGGGGTACTTCACGAGTCAGGCTGCCCTACCCTGATGCTATCACTATGGCCTTGAAGCCACCTCTTCCTTCCCTTTATCGTGTTCTCGACTATCGGGTCCTGGGGCCTTCCCACGGTGTCGCTCCCTCCATGGTCTTTCCTACCCATGGGTATCGGGGAACCACACTGTGATTGCCTTGCTTCATGCCCTGTTTGCTCTGGCGACGCCTTGGTTGGGCGACGCCTTCACCTGGGCGACGCCTTGCCTTGGCGACGCTTCCTCTTGGCGATGCTGGCACTTGGCGTCTCTCCACCTAGGCGACGCCTTGCGTTGACTTTGACTCTTCAGCGGTTGACTTTGACCATAATGTGCTTTGTGCATAGCTGTGGCTCGTGTATCAAGAACACCTTCGTCTTGGTTCTAGATCTTCATCCTGCTCCGCCGTGAGTACCTAAAATAGAGAGAACAAAGGGCGCCCTCGCGGCCGTTTGCACTCCGATGATCAAGTCAGTAGGCAGAAAACACCACGCACCTCCGTATCGGAACACCGTAACTGCGATGTTCTGAAGGCGCGTAACTGTATTCTAACGAACTTCTCTCTGGTGCTCAAATCACTCGTGCGTACAGTGTGTATGCGTGCAAATGATTAGAACGTACCTTATGAATCTTTAAGAAAAGCTTATATACCTTGGGTTTCAATGCTTACTGCCACGTGGCTTCTCTGACTTAAGTGCAGCTCCACGTGGAAGGCCTTACAACGCTGTATCCCAACTTAGGGAAATCCTAGCGTGTAAGTCTTCCTTCCTCGAAGTGCATCAGGCGCAAGGGGTGACTACCTGGGTGCCAACTCATGCGCCCCAGCCTCTAGTCGCTCGCCCTGGGAGTGTATCAGCCTTCCTCTCGTACCATGCACGTGCATTACCCCTGGGGCATGGCCCTCTCTTGGGTCGTATCTGTCCCAGGGATTCTCCAAAGGTGGCGCGGGTAGCCATGTCCTACACCTCATGCATGAGTACTTGACGAGTCAGATTACTCCCTACTGGTACTGGGAAAATGGCCTTGAAGCCACCTTTCTCTTATCTTTATTACTGTTCTAAGGTACCGGGGCCCGAGGCCTCCTCGCCCGTACCTGGCCTCTTATCGTGCCGCCCCCTCCACAGTCTTCCCTACCCGTGGGTATCGGGGAGTGGCACCATCGGGGCCGAAACGCGCTCTTAAGACAACGAGTCGCCTTTAAGGTGGGAGATGCTTAAACTTGTCGACGCCCTCTCCTGGCGACGCCCACACCTGGTGACGCCCACCCCTGGCGACGCCTACACCTGGCGACGCCCATTCCTGGTGAAGCCCAAAGCGGTCAATACACTAACTTTCCTCCTTGGAGCCCCTTGGTGGGTCCCACCGTATGTTTGACTTTGGTCAACGCCCGAGGACGGGTCAGTACACAAGCCCCCCAGTCTTGAGCTGATAACTGTTTCAGCGAAAAGACTAAGGCCTCGCCCTACCGTCCACGTGGCATTTTGATGACATGACATTCTCTGCGCTGGTGACGTGACACTTTAAGCCACGCTTTAATCTCTTAACACGTGGCTCAATCGCACGAGCACCACTTAACGTCTCTTGCGTTCCTCAAGTTTACGTTATATCTTTCAAAAATCGCACGCTTCAGTTACTGTTTCATCACTTTTCCCATTCCTTCACACTGCTCACCTTCTTCTCGAAGCCTTCTCTACAATCTCTCTTCACACCCCAAACTTTCGTCAACCCGATCATTCAAAGGTATGGTTTTTCTTCTTTGATGGCTCTTTCTCTTGATTGTTTGTACTGATATAACTGCCTGGGTCTGTTTATTTTTCTCACAATCGCTCTTTTCCTTCTCATTTCTTCGTTCCCCCCTTCTCTGAACTTCTCACGTGGGTAGGGTTTTCCTGGGGTTTCTCCCCTTTTGCGTCATAACCTTCGTTTGCTAAACCTCTGTTCTTCTTCATTCTTCAGTTTCCCTGCTACACTGTGGCGCGTACTAAAACGACTGCCAACTCTCCACCTCTCAGGGTCAACTACAAAGCCCTGTACCCTTGGGCCCCTGATGACTTGCTCGATGAGTGCTCAAGTCTGACCTCCCTAAAGGATTGGAGGGACCATGTGGGCGAACCAGGCGCTTACCAAGGCAGTGCCTTCGCCAAGAGGCATGATATCTACATAGTTGTGCGTCCTTGCACACCTGGGGAGCCCATTTGCGCGGACGAGCAGTCAAATAATGGGGAGGCCTTCTTCTTTCTCTACCAAAACGTGTTCAAACGCATAGGCCTGCGTTTCCCCTTCTTCGGTTTCGAGAGGGAACTCCTAACCGAAATTATTGTCGCCCCTGCCCAGCTACACCCCAATAGCTGGGCCTTCATTAGGGCATTTGGGATCCTATGTGGGTACTTTGGCCAACCCCCCTCCGTGGACATCTTCCTACACTTCTTCGAGGTCAAGAAGCAAGGGAAGAGCCTCTGGGTGAGCTTCAGCGGCATTGCTGGGAGGGTCCTCCTATCTTTGTTCCAGCAATCCTACAAGGGATGGAGGGGCAAATTCTCCAGGGTGTGTTGCACCGAACATGACCTTACTGCACTGGATGGCTTCCCCTTATACTGGGTGAAGAACGTGAAACTGACGAAACCCAAGACTTTGGATGAACTACCCTCGACTGATCGAGAGGTTTGCCAGATTTTGGATAGCGTGGGGGACCTTGACACCTTGACACTGCTGAATTGATAGCCTGCGAATACAACTCTGAGGCCCTCACCCAATACATTTGTGATCCGGTCGGTCATCAGTAGTCGGTGACGTCAGCAACAGATAGCCACGTGGACCGTTCCTAGTGGGACATGTGGACCAGGGAAGCAGATGTGTCTTTGAGAAAGTCACCCAAGGAATGATCGGTGGTCAGGGGGTGATCGGTGGTCCTAGAGGATGCGCGATCAGCGCCTAGATAAGCGCCATGAGGCAGAAGGCGTGGCGCTATGATGCACTGATCAGTCGTCTGGGGTGGGCGATGGTCATCGGGTCTTCATGTTACGCGCAGTTAAGCTAGAGACAAGGGGTGATTCCCAGCAAGAGCGTCGTATACGAGCCTTGTGTGGCAGAGTATCAGAGAAAGGAGAAGTTATGTGCTTTGCAGTGTTGTGCATGAGGGTGGTCTAAGAGAGCTAGTAGCCAGTCGGTGATTGGTGCTCTCCTAGCCCATGACGTGCATGGTGCAAAGCAGAGGCGATCGTTCACACAGTAGGTGATGCCTAGTGCGTGCGCTTAGCCAAGCCACACTTGGTATTCACCCTGAGGTTGCACGAGACACCTAGTGAAAGAAACACGCTAAGTTACTTCATACATGAATAACTTAGGCGCGCAACAGAGTATATAAAGGCATTTCGCGCTCATGCAGGGGAGGTAAGATTCATTCTTGCAAGTTACTAGTTTACACAGAGAGAGACAGAGAATCACAGAGTGCACACGAGTCTCGTTGAGATTCATAGTTCTTAGTTCTTTGGTGGTTTCGCAAGGCTGACTTGAGCGTCAGAGTGCAATCGGTCGCTAAAGGCGCCGTTTGTTGTGTTTCGCAGGTTCCCTTGGAGTTCTTGTGGAGTGCTTTGAGCGTTCTTGCGGAAGACAGAGCTTGACGTGGCGAATCCTTCGACGTTCGAATCACCCGCGAGATCAATTAGTATGGGAACCTCTCCTCAGTTACCCTCTTTGATTTCTGTTCCCTCCGGTTGACCTGGGACGTCTTCGTGCGCGACCTCAACCGTCAGCTAGGGACTCCTTCCCACTGGATACCTGGGGATTCCTGCAAAGAAGGACAAAAGGGCGCCCTAGCGGCCGTTTGCACTCCGACACTCAAGTCAGCCAGCAAGAAACACCAAAAACTGTGCACCTCCGTATCGGAGCACCGTGAAGGGTACTCTGAAGGTGGTTAAATGAACTCTGTCTAGTGTGTATTTTCTCCTTCTAGCAAAGATCTTTCCCTAGTCCCTTGTGCGTAACCCCAAGGATCGAGCAAGCAACTAGAGAGTTTCTGGAAAATTTGCCAAAAGTTCGAACCCCGTTTCCAACATTCAAAGCGCTATTTAAGCTACTCCCGCATTCAAAGCGTCTTAAAGCGCATTTAAGACGTTTAAAACGCTTGGGAGCATTTATAGTACCTTAAACGCTCGAAACGGAAACTGTATTAAATTACTTTAATTACCTTGTACCTGACAAAATGGCGTTTCTATTCTGACCTGGCTGCTGTACACGTGGAGGACCTCACAGCGTCGTGACCCCATCTGGGGGCGTTTCTTCGTGTGAGTCCTCCTACCTGGGAGTGCATCTGCGCTAGAGGTAACTTTTTGGGTGTCAACTCATACCCCCAAACATCTAGTCACTCACTTTGAGAGCGTATCTGCCCTCCTCTCGTACCCTGCACCTGGCTACCCTGGGCGTGACCCTCCTCTTGAGTCGTATCTATCCCAAGGGCGTCTTTGGGGCGGCAGGGGCACTTCACGAGTCAGGCTGCCCTACACTGGCGCTATCACTATGGCCTTCAAGCTACCTTTCTCTTCTCTTTATCACTACCCCAGATTACCGGGACTTGAGGCCTTCCCACGGCGTCGCTCCCTCCATGGTCTTTCCTACCCATGGGTATCGGGGAACCACACTGTGATTGCCTTGCCTTAGTGACATTTGATCTTGGCGACGCCCTGGTTGGGCGACGCCTTCACCTAGGCGACGCCTTACCTAGGCGACGCTTCCTCTTGGCGACGCTGGCACTTGGCGTCTCTTCACCTAGGCGACGCCTTATGTTGAGTTTGACCCCTGACGTTGACTTTGACCTTGACTTTGTCAACGCCCGGATACGGGACGGTACACAAGCCCCCCAGTCTTAAGCTGAAGACTTGTCTTCAGCGCAAAGACTAAGGCCTCGCCCACGCCGTCCACGTGTCACCCTGGTGACGTGTCATTCCCTGCTGACTCAACACTTCTCGAAACATTGACGTGACACTCTCTGAACCATAGGGGCGCTCTTAATGGCTGATTGGACATTCTCTGAAGCGGGGAAAGTAACACCTTTTGGGGCCACGCCTAATCGCGTGCCACGTGGCTCATCACACGGCCAACCTCGAGAGTCCCTTGCGCTCCCCTTGAGCGCTTAATCCCTTGACACGCGGCACAATCTCACCGCTCCCAATTAGCGCCTCTTGGGTTGCAAATGTAACGTTCAAGTTACCCAAAACCCCGCGCTCAAACTACTGTTTCATCCATTCTCTTTGCCTGTCTGCATTGTTCATCGTCTTCGAGCCCTTCCTCTACGATCACTGCTCCCTCCTTCGAATTTCTCTTCCCTCCACACCTCGACACCAAAGGTATGATTTTTCCACCTCCATTACTCTTCCTTCTTCATTGCATTGCATCGCTGCTATTGAACTGCTTGGGACTGTTTATGTTTCTGCATTTCTGTGTTCTTCCGCTCCTTCGTTCTTCTCCGTTCCTTTCTCCTTCTTTCTGGGTTTTCTCGCGTGGGTGGCATTTTTCTAGGGTTTTATCCCCTCTTCTGTCTGGGCATCACTTGTTAAAACCCTTTTCCTTTCCTCTTTCTTCAGTTATTTATCCGCATCATGGTGCGCCCAAACTCAACGTCTGGTTCTCCCCCCAAGACCCCCAAGACCAACTATAAAGCCTTCTACTCATGGGCCCCCGACGAGCTTTTAAGCGAGTGCACCACTCTGACGACCATGAAAGACTTGGAGAACCATCGCGGTGATCCCAACCTATACAACTTTAATGCTTTTTGCCGCACCCATGATGCGCATATTTTCGTCCGTCCCGGCAGGCCTGGGGAACCTGTTTGTGTAGATGACAGACCCAGGAAGGGGAACCCTTTCTTTTTCATGTATCAAACGGTATTTAAACGCGTTGGGGTGCGCCTTCCATTCACGCCTTTCGAGAGGGAACTTCTCACAGAGATCAACACCGCCCCCGCCCAGCTCCACCCCAACAGCTGGGCATTCGTAAGGGGTTTTCAAATTCTCTGCGGATATCTAGGCATCCTTCCCTTTGTAGATGTCTTCTTACATTTCTTCAAGGTGAAGAAACAGGGGAAAAGCTTTTGGGTAAGCTTCTCCAGGATCGCAGGTAGGATCCTTCTCTCTCTCTTCCAGAACTCATACAAAAACTGAAAGGGAAAATTCTTCAGGGTGTGCTGCGCCAAGCACGACCCCACAGCCTTGGACGGCTTCCCCCTGTACTGGACGGAACACCCCAAGCTGCTCAGGGCCAAGGCCCTGGATGAGCTATCCCCTACTGATAGGGAGGTATGCAAGGCCTTGGCTGGCCTGGGGATTGTCTTCGATACGCTGAAGCTTATCGCGAGCGAGTACAACGCCCACTCCCTGACCACCTACTTTGGTAGGGAGATTCCTCTATCACTGTCTTTTGTTACCTGTATTTTACTGCTTCGCGTTTGCTCCACTGGCCTCTTCCACCTGTTTTCCTTTGTGCTATGTGCCTTATGTCTCATTCACCCACACGTTCGTGGGTTTGTATAGCTGCTTTGGCTTTAACTTCTGCTATTTGGTTTATCTGAATGTAGGATCGGTGATGGATGCCTCCAAGAGGATGGTTTTGGCGAAAGCGATGAAGGCCGCTCGTGCTGCCAAAGCTGGCGCCTCCTCTGCCCTTGCTGCTGACCCAAACCCCTCGCCAACCCTGCCTTTACCACTACCAACCACTACCGAAGCCCCACTAGGCTCATCTTCACCACCCTCACATAGCCCCCAACCACTTCACACATCCGACTCTCCCCCGCCCATTGCTGCAGTCCCACTGGCTGTGGCTTCATCACCTGCTCCAACCCCCCTTGACAAAGGAAAAAGGGTGTTGGAGATTATCTCCGATGACAAAGATTCTGACGGTGGGCTAGTCTTCAAGAGGAGAAAGGCTGCTAGGACTCCCATTCTACCGGCGGCGTTGCCGCAGGGAGGGAATTCCTTCAGGGACAACCCTCCAAGTGCTACCTCTCTCCCTCCCACAATGGTCCAAGAAGAAACAAGCGAAGGGGCCGAATTTGCTCCACCCCCACCACCGACAGAGGTCTCCGTTGCTCCCGCCTCCGTCGTTGCCACCCCAGATCTTATTGCCATCCCTCCTCTAATTATGTATCTGATGAGGGGCTTCAGCGGGGGATCAATGCCAGAGGGCTCCGACAGGAAGGAGGGAATGCCCTTCTACTTGGGAGCCTTCTTGGCGGTGACCCTTGAATGGCGTGCCCAGGCTAGAAACGCTGTTTTGCAGACTCAAACCCTCCAGGCCTTGGAAACAAGGGTAGCTGCCCTGGAGGAGGAAAAGAAAACTCTGGGATGCCAAAACGAGGCCTTCCAAACCAATCTGAAGTTGGCGCAAGAGGCCAAGGAAGAGGCTGAAAAACAACTGGCAGAGGCGGTGGAGCTTCAGGTCGACTTCTACACTCGGGAAGTCGCCCTCCAAGTTCAGGTAACGAGCCTTCAAGACATAGTCAAAGCTTACGAAGAAGTTTAAAAGGACTTGAAGGACCGGTGCTGTGAGCAGGCTGACGAAATGGAGCGGATGGAGGGGGAGATGGCTACTCAGGCCAAGGCTTTGGGCCTTCTCCAGGTTGACTACGACAGACTGCAGATCGAGGTCAGCCGACTCCGTGTGGAGAAGGAGGCTTTGGAGAAGCAGGTAGCTTCTGGGGACGCCACCATTGAGGAGTTAGAGAAGGACAAAAAGACCCTCATCCATGACATGGCGGGCACCTTCGAGGAGGGGTTCAAAGAGGCTCTGGCCCAGGTCGTCTGCGAGAACCCGGGAATCGACATTTCCAACTGCAATTCCACTCACCACATCGTTGACGGAAAAGTCGTGCCCTTGGAGCTGGATGATTGAACCGCCGCCCTCAACCGCCACCTTTCTCCTTTACACTTTATACTTGCTTTTGACCCTCTTTGATAAACTTGTAATTCTTTGAACTGTTTGCACTTCCGTCACAACTTTGGGTTTTGCATGACAATTTTCGTACCATTGAGTTATCGAATATCGCCTGTATGATTTTACCCTCATTTTTTCACCTTCATGTGCTTCGATTGTTTTGCCTGTACTCTACCTGTTTCTTTCACTGCGTTGGGCGACCCTGTATGCCCGGCGCCTATGCTTCGTGAAGGCGTCAGTGGCTTTACCATTGCCGCAACGCGAAATTCGGGACCTACTCTGGGTCCTAGACACTTGGGATAAGGTCACGCGTCGATGCCCACGCCCATGGAGAGGCTTGCCTAACGGAGCCGTATCGTCCATGGGGTGTCTCAAACACCGAAGCGATCTGTCCCTTGATTCTTGGTGCCCGGCGCCCACGCCTAAGGAGAGGCCTGCTACAGCAGCGCCATATCGTCCCAGGGTGTCCGAAAATGCCGAGTGCTCTGGGGGGGTCGTTCCCTCCGTGGTCTTTCCTTCCCATGGGTGTCGGGGAACAACCCTGCCAGCGGACCACTGGCATTTGGCGATCTCGTCTCCCTCCACAGTCTTTCCTACCTGTGGGTATCGGGGAGGCGACGCCGCTAGTAACTAGTTTCGACTTCTTCGATTTCATCTCCCTCCACAGTCTTTCCTACCTGTGGGTATCGGGGAGGTGACACTGCTGATACTTAGGTTTGTGACGCCCGCAACGTGATGTGATTCCACTAGCATATAGAGAATGATTCTTGACATTCTTAGGAATCACCTTGAGCTGGACATTATAGAGGCACTTTTCTTAGAGTTGGATCATTGTTCTAAGACAAGAACTCACCAAAAACTAGTACCAAATCCCAAACTCATTTGGATGTTCCACATATTTTCAAATTGAATCAACAAAGAGAGGTAAAATTAAAACACACCGAACAGAAAAGGATGATAAGCAAACTGAACCGAACAAAGTGAAATTAAAAGGCAAAGAACAGAAAATAGGTGCTAGAAAACAAGAACAGCCAAACGAAAACAACAAGACAACAAACTTAGAACAAGGAATTAAAAAAGAAGAAAGGAAGGAGAGAAGAATTGCTCATGAAGATGGATGAATGATGGATGATCTCGCCACTAGAAGTGTGGATGCTCCTAGATGAGAGTGTTGCCGCCACTTGAGGACACCATGGATCCTTCAAGATAAGACTAGAGAAGAAGGCTCAAAAGCTCTCCAATGCTCACTCCAATTTTGAGTATAGTTTCTTTAGATAAATTCAAATATGAAATTTACAAAGAGAGCACCTCTATTTATAGCCTAAGGTGCTGAAATGTAAGCTACACAAATTCAAAAACTCCCCCCTAAAAGCTTCTAGAATTGGCGCCTAAAACAATGCATGAGGAAGGTGTGACCTCTTCCTTCACTTTGGCACCTCCTATTCTACTCCTACACCTATCTACTAACACACCCCCCCTAAGACTCCTAACTAAAGACTAAAAGATGCTTTAACAATAGAGGTTTCTAATGTTTCCCTCTAAGCACCTTCAACAATATTCTTTATTATTTAATACTTGGACTTGCCCTTCATAGGATGGACTTGGGTTTGGGTTTGGGCTTTGGGCTTGGGCCTCTCTTTATTTTATGTCTTCTTTTAATTTTTCAGAAGACTATAAGGAAGAACTTCAAGTGTGATGGTGAATTGCCTCTTCCTTCATTAATAAAAACCTCCTTTACTTGACTCTCATCATACTCCCCGAGTTGGAGAGAATTCGTCCACGAATTCTGAATCCCTGCATATAACAAAGTCAGTTTACTTTTACAATCAAAAGTGTAAGAAAAAGGAAGACATGACTTAGCAGATGGAACCAAAGGGATTGTAGAAAAGGAGGTCCTATAAATCGACCAAGTTGGAAAAATTTGTTTGGGAATGATGATGTTTTTTGGAAAAAGACCTCTTAAATGGTGAAACCCATTAGGAGGTATGAAAAAATCATCCCTAACATATTTTAACCAAGGTGGTGTTGAAATAGGAACCTTGGGTAATGAAAAAGAGAAAGAAGAAGAAGACCTTGGAGGGTCCATTTGAGGTATAGCACGAGTCAACATGATGGATTTAGAGGAGAAAATGGTGTGACTCGGTGTAGTACTTACTTCTTTTTCTTTCTCATTTTCTCTTTTAGTTTTCATTTGTATTTGGTCCTCATGAACCTCTTTGGGAGAGAGGGGTTTTAATATAACCTTGCGCCCTAGGAAGGAAAAAGACATTGTATTGGATAGGCCATCATGTAAAACATGTCTATCATATTGCCAAGGCCTTCCTAAAAGAAGATGAGATGCTTCCATGGGCACAACATCACATAAAACCTCATCTTTATACTTTCCTATTGCAAAGTTAATGAGGACTTGTTTATTCACCATGATTTCACCTACTTCACTAAGCCATTGTAATTTGTAGGGCTTGGTATGAGAGATAGTGGGTAAGGCTAACTTCTCGACAACTCTTGTACTAGCCACATTAGTGCAACTTCCCCCATCAATAATCAAGGAACATAACTTGTTGTTGATAAGACATCGGGTGTGAAAAATATTTTCTCTTTGAGTATCATTCAAAGATTTTGGAATTGTGCCCAACATACGTCTTACCATCAATAAGTCATCTTCACAAGGACTTTCACTCTCATTTTCACTTGATGGTCTAGAAGGTAAAGAATGCCTAGGTGAATTGGAATCATGCTCACTAACTACAATGCCTTCATGCATGTACATACTTCGTTTAGAAGGGCAATTAGTAGCAATGTGACCATATCCCAAACATTTAAAACACTTTTGACTAGACGATTTAATTGGGGATTTAGGCCTAGAAGTAGATGGTGTAGGATCCTTGGGTTTGAAAGAAGAATCTTTGGAAGGAAATTTTGAAAAAGACTTTTTGTTCTTCCAAGAATTGTTGTAGTAATCATCTTTGGGAATATTTTTAAAAATATTTTTCTTTGCAAGTTGGGCTTCCACCTTCATTGCAAGATGAACTAAAGAGCCCAATGATGAATACTCTTGTAACTCAACAATGTCTTGAATATCCTTCCTAAGACCACTCACAAACCTAGCAATCATAGCTTCCTCACTTTCCTCTAATTCAATTTTAAGCACAAGCGTTTCTAGCTCTTTATAATATTCATCCACATTTAGCGTGCCTTGTTGAAACCGTTGGAGTCTCAACATGAGGTCTTTCCTAAAATGTGGGGGCACAAATCTAGCGCGCATTTGATCCTTTAAAGAGCTCCAAGAGTCCACGGGAGGACCCTTGTGATAGATAATGTCCTTTACAATTCCATGCCACCATTTCATGGCATAATCACTAAACTCTAGGGTGGCTAGCTTAAGCTTATGCTCATCTTGGATCTCATGGATCTCAAATATTTGTTCACACTTAGCCTCCCAATCTAAATATACATTAGGATCACTAGAGCCATTAAAACAAGGAAGCTTGACCGAAGGTAGCCTATCCTTTGCATCTTGGTAGTAACCATTGCCGTAGTGATGTCTTTCTCCTTGATGATGAGGTCTTTGTCCATGAAATTGTGGTGGATTCCTCCTTCTCCTATGCTCTTCTTCACGGCCAAAATCATTTGAAGAGGCTCTTGAAGATGGTCTATGAGAATGATGTCCATCATGGAATAGAAGGAGATGGTCTAGCTTGTTGGACCTCCATCTTTTGCATTTTCTCTTCCAAGCGTCTAATAGTTCTTTGTGCTTCATGTAATTCACCATGGATTGAAGCTTTGGAAGGAGAATTCTGCTTGTATGATGCATCACTTGAAAATCCAGCCATTTTGGAAATAAAAAACAGCAAACACACAAAAACAACAAACAAGTTAAGAAACAAAAATTAGCAAAAACAGTGAGTGTTTTAACAAAAATGCCAAAGTGAAATGAGGCAGAAAAATAGGTCACTCTCAAAGAAATAATGTCCTTGCACCAATCTGATCTTGAGGCCTTGGAATCCTCGAATGAATGATGTCAAAGCAAGCACACCAATCTCAAAGGCAACCAACAAAACCAATGAAACAATAAAGACAAACAAGAAAAGGTATAAGCAAAGAAAGGTAATTCCAAAAGGAAAACTATATGTAAGACAAACTCAAAGAGTAAAGAATGAAAGACAATCAAGAAAATAAAGAACTCAATGAGAAAGTAGGCACACAAAAGAATACTTAATGAAAAGCACTAGAGTAGATGAAGAAAACAAAAATTTAGCTACTGGAAATTTTTATTTTTTTTAATGCAAACTGATCCGGTCGGTCATCGGTAGTCGATGACGTCAGCAGCAGATAACCACGTGGACCACTCGCAGGGTGACACGTGGATCAGGTGGCAGAGAAATCAGGGAGGAGATCACCCGGTATGGTTATCGGTGGTCAGTAACCGAGTGGCCACCGGCAGATCAGTCCAAGATAAACACCCCGGGGGAGAACGCGAGAAGCAATAGAGCACCGATCAGTCATCGGGTGCATGGTCATCGGGGTTTCATGTTACACGCAGTTAAACTGGGACTGAGATTCCCAGCGAGAGCGTTACGCATGGACCTCGCATGATCATACCTCAGAGAAAGAAAAGCTCCTCGCCGGTATAATTGTGCACGAGAGTGGCCTGAGGGAGTTAGTAAACCAGTCAGTGATTGGTGACTTCCTCAACCCATTACGTGCATGACGTAGTGGAGGGGAAATCGCGTATGCAGAGAGAAGTGCTTGGTGAGTGTGCCTAGTCCAGCCACACCTGGCGTTCTCCTGGGAATGTGCGATTCACCCAAATGGAAGAAACGCGCTAAGTTACTCCGCAAGGGAATAACTTAGGCGCACAAAGAGATGCGCTAGAGCCCTTCAGGTGGTGGCACGTGAACGGTTAGATATGAGTTGCATGCCTCCACGTGTCACTGTCTGAGAGGGGCGCGGCCCAGATAAAGGTGCACTCCGTGTCGTGAAAGGTACAGACAGAAAACCCAGACACCCACGACCCTGACTGTGGTACATTTTCGTACAAAAGCATAACAGAATTCTGACACACGAGAGAACAGCGTAGCAGAATTCTGTTAGGCACAGACACAAAGGGAGATAAAAAGAGAATCAGAGAGAAATACACACACACATATTATTTTCTAGTGATTCTGTGATCTAACTTGAGCGTCGGAGTGCAAACGGCCGCTAGAGGCGCTGTCTGTGTGTTTGCAGGTTGCGTTCGGAGTTCCCAGAGGAGGAGGTTCTAAGAGTATTCTTGCAGATAGCACAGTTGCCTTAGGCGGGTCAAGCAAGCGACAAGGCAATTCCTCCACGCTCGAGATGTCGGCAGGATCACAAACTGTGCTTGATATTCACTGATTTAACTGGAATGATGTAGAGCGAACTGGATTATGAAATTTAAACCATAGAAACTTCAAGATGTTAACTCAATAATGGCACTGGAATCAATTAAAAACAGTAAGCCAATAATTAATTGAGATAAATATTTTAAAATCGCTGCCAGATTACCGTATTCTTTTCGGCAGAATTGTACACTTTTTTTATTTTATTTATCATTTTTTGTGTACTTTGAATTTTTGAATGATTATTTTTTTTTACTCTTTTCTAACACTTTGAATATCACAAATCCAGAATTTCAGAATTTTCCAGTGAGTAAATCAATTGCAATAAGGAAAAACAGTAAGCACTTTTTTCAGAAACAGAGGAATCCTAATAGGAATAAAAAACAGAATTATGAACTAGCAAAGACATAATGGAAAATGATGTATTGGAACTTGTATAGGTCTAGAATACAAGTATGAACTCAATTCTAAAAAGAAAAATGCACAAAGAATCAATATCAATTCAGAAAATTATATGACACTAAAGCAAGAAACAATCAAAAACAATAAAAGTACTACTAGAAGTAATGACAATTATGGAATAACATGACTAAGACAAAACTTGACATGATTCAAAAAGGAAAATACTCAAACATATGATAGGCAAAAGAATTAAAACAGCAAGTAAACTCAAAATAAGCCTAAAACAGAAACTTAAATTGCAAGAAATTAAAAGAGCTCTTGAAAAAAAAGTGCTACACAACTCAACAATTAAACAAGAACACACCTAAACTCATGATACCACATGATGTGATTCCACTAACCATATAGAAAATGATTCTTGACATTCTTAGGAATCACCTTGAGCTGGACATTATAGAGGCACTTTTCTTAGAGTTGGATCATTGTTCTAAGACAAGAACTCACCAAAAACTAGTACCAAATCCCAAACTCATTTGGGTGTTCCACATATTGTCAAATTGAATCAACAAAGAGAGGTAAAATTAAAACACACCGAACAGAAAAGGATGATAAGCAAACTGAACCGAACAAAGTGAAATTAAAAGGCAAAGAACAGAAAATAGGTGCTGGAAAACAAGAACAGCCGAACCAAAACAACAAGACAACAAACTTAGAACAAGGAATTAACAAAGAAGAAAGGAAGGAGAGAAGAATTGCTCATGAAGATGGATGAATGATGGATGATCTCGCCACTAGAAGTGTGGATGCTCCTAGATGAGAGTGTTGCCGCCACTTGAGGACACCATGGATCCTTCAAGATAAAACTAGCGAAGAAGCCTCAAAAGCTCTCCAATGCTCACTCCAATTTTGAGTATAGTTTCTTTAGATAAATTCAAATCTGAAATTTACAAAGAGAGCACCTCTATTTATAGCCTAAGGTGCTGAAATGTAAGCTACACAAATTCAAAAACTCCCCCCTAAAAGCTTCTAGAATTGGCGCCTAAAACAATGCATGAGGAAGGTGTGACCTCTTCCTTCACTTTGACACCTCCTATTCTACTCCTACACCTATCTACTAACACACCCCCCCTAAGACTCCTAACTAAAGACTAAAAGATGATTTAACAATAGAGGTTTCTAATGTTTCCCTCTAAGCACCTTCAACAATATTCTTTATTATTTAATACTTGGACTTGCCCTTCATAGGATGGACTTGGGTTTGGGCTTGGGCTTTGGGCTTGGGTCTCTCTTTATTTTATGTCTTCTTTTAATTTTTGAGAAGACTAGAAGGAAGAACTTCAAGTGTGATGGTGAATTGCCTCTTCCTTCATTAATGAAAACCTCCTTTACTTGACTCTCATCACAACGTCTCATGCTGGCGTCGCCCTCTGCGCCTTTCCTGGCGACGCCTTGGGCGTCTACTGCTGGCGTCGCCTTGGGCGTTAACTGTACCTTGGCATTGGCTTTAACCTTGGTCCTGGTCGACACCTGGAGATAGCGAAGAGCTCAAGGTTTCGCTTGTGCTATCCACGTGGCGCTTCTCGTATGGCTGATGGGATGTTCAGCCACTGGACTTGGTCCTGACATTTTCTGTGCCTCTGACCCACTCTCGACGGCATATCGTACCCTCGGGCATTCTGTTGATACGACGTTTTCTAAGTGTTAACCAGTGGTGCCAGGGTCATCCTCCCATCCTCTGCCACGTGGCTCGATCGCACGGTGCGTCCATTTGCGTCGTTTGGCGCTCTAACCGCAATATTTAGTTCTTCAAAATGTTGAAACTGTCCTCATCATTTCTGCGCTCTTCGTAACCTACTTGCACCCTTTCTCTTCTCGCGAAGAGTTCTTCCAGTGTTCGTTGCGATCAGCGTTTTACCCTTGCGTTACCAGCAGGCCACTCTCCTCTAAACCTCCTAGATTCTATTCAGGCATGTCTTCTCGTGTTCCTCCCCCCAGGGTTAACCCCAAGGACCTGTATACTTGGGCCTCGAGCGAGCTTCTTGACGAGTGCTCGTGCCTGCTTTCTACTCGGGCCATACGGGAACACAAAGGGGATTCATGCTCCTATGATCACCGTGCCTTCGTGAAGAGGCACGACGACGATATTGCTGTGCTCCCTTGCACTCTAGGGGAGCCAGTATGCGGAGACGAACGGGCCAACGACGGGGTCCCCTTCTTTTATTTCTATCAGGTGGTTTTTAAGACCATCGGAGTGCGCCTACCCTTCTTCAGGTTTGAGAAGGAACTGCTGACAGAGACCAATGCTGCTCCGGCCCAGTTATATCCCAATAGCTGGGCCTTCGTCAAGGCCTTTGACATCCTTTTCGGGTTTCTGGGTTGTGCACCCTCGGTTGATATCTTTCTTCACTTCTTTGAGGTGAAGAGGCAAAGGAATAACCTTTGGGTAACCCTCAGTAACGTTCCTGGCAGGGTTCTCCTGACCCCTTTCCAAAACTCATTCACTGGGTGGAAAGGCAGGTTCTTCAAGATCTGTTGCTCTGATCTCGTTCCCTCCGCCCTAGATGGTTTTCCACTGTACTGGGTGAGGGAGACGAGGGCCCTCAAATCCAAACCCTTCAAGAAGCTAGCCCCGAATGACCAGGTGGTTTGCCGGATCCTTGCTGAGGCGGGAGGCTTTGACTCCGCCACCTTGATCAGTTTGGAGTTCAACGCTGGAACCCTAGAGAAGTATATATGTATGAGTCACTGCCCTAGAAACTTCCGCCTTTGTTGCTTTCTAACTGTGTGTGTTTCGCTTCATGGTGTCTCTGACACGTTCATCTCCCTTGGTGCAGGTTCGAAGATAAGCCAAGAGCTGAGGTCACGACTTACCCGGGCTTTGCGGACTGAGAGCGGGGCTTCGTCTTCCTCCCGTGCTGACTCCGGCGGCCACTGAAGAGTGGTTCGTTTGTGTTTTTTGTATGAGTTGTAATGTTTGCCCTACTCGCATTACTCCCATTTACCTCGAACACTGCTTGTAAAATTAACTCTACTATACCATGCTTGGTTTCCGTAATGCCGCTTTACTTTTGCATACCCTTCATATATTGTGCATTTTTCCTCCGTCATGTTTCTTGGCGGCGCCTGCGCTTGGGCGACGCCTTCTACCTTGGCGACGCTCTCTTCTTGGCGACGCCTTTCTTCTTGGCGACGCCTTTCTTCTTGGCGACGTCTTTCTTCTTGGCGACGCCTCCTCTTGGCGACGCCTTCTTTCTTGGCGACACCTTCTTTCTTGGCGACGCCTTCTCTTGGCGACGCCTTCTTTACTGGCGACGCCTATCGCCGCTTCAAACGGGGAAAAGATAAAGACTAAAAACCAAGGCAAGGTTTTTTCTCAAACTTGTTTTTCTTTTATTTGGGTGACCTCATTAAAAAACCCCGGGAGGGGAAAAAGAGCGTCCCCTTTAACAAGACTATTACATCGCTACTTACATAAGTCAACTAAAATAAAACTTCAAGTTGGCTGCATTCCAACTGCGCGGGATGGGACCCCCCTTCCAAGGTCTCTAGGTTGTACGAACCGTTGCCCTTAGCCTCGGTAACTCTGAAGGGTCCGGTCCACTTGGGAGACAACTTATTCTCCAGCTCGTATGGGTGGGCTTTCCTCATAACTAGGTCGCCAATCTGAAACTGTTGTGGCTTTACCTTAGAGCTATATTGCCGCTCTACTCTTCTCTTTACCGCTTGGGCTTTTATTCTGGCTTCCTCCCTGGCTTTGTCTAGTAGATCCAGGTTTACCCGCCTTTCTTCGTTGGATTCCTCAACCACAAAGTTTTGAAAACGTGGCGAGCTTTCGTGTATTTCTACCGGGATCATCGCATCCGACCCATACACCAAACTGAAAGGCGTCTCCATGGTAGAAGATTGGGGCATGGTGTGGTATGCCCATACGATCCTTGGTACTTCCTCTGCCCACGCCCCTTTGGCCTTCTCCAGCCTTCTCTTTAGCCCCCTCAGCAAAACTCTGTTTGCTGACTCTACTTGCCCGTTGGTCTGTCGACTGATGCGAACACCTGCTTGATGCCCACCTCAGCGCACAGATTTCACAACTGCTGACTGGCAAACTGGGTTCCATTATCGGATATCAGCCGCCTAGGTACGCCAAAGCGACACACAATGTTCTTCCACACAAAGTGTTGCACCTTGTGCGCAGTGATCTGTGCCACGGGCTCTGCCTCTATCCACTTGGTGAAGTACTCGATGGCAACGATCAAGTACTTCATCTGCCTTATCGCCAGTGGGACCGGACCTAGGATGTCAATCCCCCAGGTATGAAAAGGCCACGGGCTATATATGGATCGCAGCTCTTCTGGCGGCGCCTTGTGCCAGTCAGCGTGCTTTTGACATTGCTTACAGCGCTGGGCATGTCGCGCGCAATCCTCTTTTACCGTTGGCCAGAAAAAACCTGCGCGTATTACCTTGGAGGCTAATGACCTTCCCCCCACGTGGCTCCCGCAAATGCCCTCGTGGAGCTCCTGGTACACTCGTCGCCACTTACGCACGTTAAGATGGGGTGAGTGAACCCGTGCCTGAACAACACTCCGTCCACCAGAGTGTATCTGGCGGCATTTCTTGATGAGAGTCAAGTAAAGGAGGTTTTTATTAATGAAGGAAGAGGCAATTCACCATCACACTTGAAGTTCTTCCTTCTAGCCTTCTCAAAATTAAAAGAAGACATAAAATAAAGAGAGGCCCAAGCCCAAAGCCCAAGCCCAAGCCCAAGTCCATCCTATGAAGGGCAAGGCCAAGTATTAAATAATAAAGAATATTGTTGAAGGTGCTTAGAGGGAAACATTAGAAACCTCTATTGTTAAAGCATCTTTTAGTCTTTAGTTAGGAGTCTTAGGGGGGGTGTGTTAGTAGATAGGTGTAGGAGTAAATAAGGAGGTGCCAAAGTGAAGGAAGAGGACACACCTTCCTCATGCTTTGTTTTAGGCGCAAATTCTAGAAGCTTTTTGGGAGGGAGTTTTTGAATTTGTGTAGCTTATATTTCAGCACCTTAGGCTATAAATAGAGGTGCTTTCTTTGTAAATTTCAGATTGGAATTAATCTAAGAAAACTCTACTCAAATTTTGAGTGATCATTGGAGAGCTTTTGAGCCTTCTTCTCTAGTCTTATCTTGATGGATCCATGGAGTCCTCAAGTGGCGGCAACACTCTCATCTAGGAGCATTCCACACTTCTAGTGGCGAGATCATCCATCCTCCTTCCATCTTCATGAGCAATTCTTCTCTCCTTCCTTTCTTCTTTGTTAATTCTTTGTTCTAGCTTGTTGTCTTGTTGTTTGGTTCGGCTATTCTGTTTTTCCAGCACCTATTTGCTTTTCTTGCCTTTTAATTTCACTTTGTTCGGTTCAAATGTGTTCTTATGCAATTCTGTTCGGTACTTCTTAGTTTTACCTCTTTTTGTTGGTTCAATTTGACAATATGTGGAACATCCAAATGAGTTTGGGATTTGGTACTAGTTTTTGGTGAGTTCTTGTCTTAGAACAATGATCCAACTCTAAGAAAAGTGCCTCTACAATGTCCAACTCAAGGTGATTCCTAAGAATGTCAAGAATCATTCTCTATATGGCTAGTGGAATCACATCATTTCTCTTTACCTTCTTACCCTCTTCAGGCTCCACTGGGAGAGCCCCATCCGCCAGGTACCGTCTGTATGGCGACATCCAGGTGTCCCCCTCGGCTAGGGCACATATCTGCATCTGCCTTCTTTCATCGGGCGTGTCCGCGTATGTGCTGATGCGGGGCGTCTTCAGCGTATCTTGGGTCAAAGAGCGATGACTCCTTGGACTCCCTCTTGGTGTACAGATCTAGAGGACATCCACCCTGTTATCTTCCACAAACTTACGCGGAGCTTTAAGCGTCTCTTGGATCACCGTCCTCTATCTACCCCCCTTGCCTGAGCTGGCCAGCTTGGCATGCAGGTCAGCTCTGGCATTCTGTTCCCTTGGGACATGTACTAGCTCAAGAGCGCTGAATGCTCCTCTCAACAGTTGAACGTATTGCAGATATGCCGCCATCTGTGGGTCTTTCGCCTGAAACTCACCCGACACTTGCCTTGTAATTAGTTGGGAATCACTTTTTACCAAGAGGTCCTGCGCGCCCATTTCTTTAGCTAGGAGCATTCCTGCAATCTGGGCTTTGTATTCAGCCTGATTATTACTTGCCCTGAAGGCGAAGCGCAGAGCTTGCTCGATCAACACACCATTGGGTCCCTCCAAGACTATTCCCGCACCACTTCCCTGCTGGTTGGAGGAGCCGTCCACCGAGAGTAACCACCGCGAGCCCGCCTCCACATCTTGTTCATCTCCGGGCGAGAGTTCTGCCACAAAATCCGCGTATACTTGCCCCTTGATGGATCCTCTGGGCTCATATTGGATGTCGAATTCTGATAACTCCACCGCCTAGCGCACCGCCCTTCCAGCTACGTCAGGCTTCTGTAGCACCTTCTGTATAGGGAGGTTCGTCATCACTACCACCGTAAAGCTGTGGAAGTAATGACGGAGCCTCCTGGCTGAAAACACCACTGCCAATGCTGCCTTCTCCAACGCCTGGTATCTCGTCTCCGCGCCTTGTAAGGCCTTGCTTACAAAATAGATGGGCTTTTGAATCTGGTGCTGCTCCTGGACCAGCACTGAGCTGATAGCTCGCTCTATCACTGTGAAGTACAGCCGGAGGGGCACATCCGCCACCGGTTTGGAGAGGAATGGTGGCGTCGCCAGGTATTCCTTCAACTTGATGAAAGCCGCTTCGCATTCGTCAGTCCATGCGAAGCGACTATTTCTCTAGAGGCACTGGAAATATGGGTGCCCCTTCTCTCCTCCGGCAGAAACAAACCTTGAGAGCGCCGCCATCCGCCCCGTCAACTGCTACACTTCCTTTACTGACGTCGGGCTTCGCATGGCGATAATTGCTGCGCATTTGTCAGGGTTCGCCTCTATCCCCCTTTCCGTGAGCATGAAACCTAGGAATTTACCGGCCTCTACCCCGAAGACACACTTCTCGGGGTTTAGTTTGAGGTTGTACTTGGATATAGTGACGAACAACTCCTCTAGGTCCGCCACGTGCTGTGTCCTGTCCTTCGACGCCACTACCATATCATCCACGTAGGCATACACATTGCTTCCTAACATGGGCGATAGGACTTTGTCCATCAGCCTTTGGTAGGTGGCGCCCGCGTTTTTCAGCCCGAAAGGCATTACCTTATAGCAGTAACTGCAAGTCTCTGTCATGAATGCAGTTTTGCTCTCGTCTCTCGGGTGCATTTTGATCTGGTTGTACCCCGAGAATGCATCCAGGAAGCTTAGCACCTTGTAGCCGAATGCACTATCCACCAACGCGTCGATAATGGGCAGTGGGTACGAGTCCTTCGGGCACGCCTTATTTAAGTTCGTGAAGTCCACGCACATCCTCCACTTTCCATTCGCCTTCTTTACTAGGACGATGTTGGCTAGCCACTCAGGGTATTGGATCTCCCTGATGTGGCCAGCACTCAGCAACTTCTGCGTTTCCTCCCTTACCACCATCTGCCTCTCTTCGTTGAACTTCCTTCTTCTTTGGCGGACGGGGCGGACCGTGGCGTCCATGCTGAGGTGATGACATAGGAAATCAGGGTCGATGCCGGGCATATCCGAGGCAGACCATGCGAAAGCATCCAAGTGGCGTGAAATCACCCCTGCCACCCCCTCCTGTTCTTTCTGGCTCTGCAAACGCCCTAGCTTAAATATTTTGCCTCCAATCTCCCTCTCCACGGCATTATCCACCTGTTGATCCCTATTATCCCCCTCGACGGGCGCCGCCTCTTCCACGGGCGCCGCGTCGTCAGGGCCTTCTTCCATGGGTGTATCTGCTTCGGGCGTCGCCCTCACGGGTATGGCCTCGCTAGGCGTCGGCCGCGCGGGCGTCGCCTCAATCATCCTCGTGTCTGCACTTGGCGGACGCTCATACACCATGAACATGCCTCTCTTTGTTTTCAGGCTGTTCTCATAACATTTTCTCGCCTCCTCCTAGTCCGACTTGATGACTATCACCTTGCCACTGAGGTCCGGCAGCTTCATCTTCATATGGCGCGTGGAGGCCACTGCATTCAGCCTATTCAACGCCGGCCTACCCAACAAGATGTTGTAGGCGGAGTTGGCGTTTACGACCAAGTACCGGATGCTTTCGGTACGCGAGGCCTCTCCATCTGTGAACGTTGTCCTCAACTCCAAGTAGCCTCGGACTTCCACTTGGTTATCTGCAAACCCGTATAGGCACCCTGTATAGGGCCTAAGGAGGTCGGGAGACAACCGCAACTTGTTGAACGTCGACCAGAACATGACGTCCGCAGAACTTCCCTAGTCCACTAGAACCCTGTGCACCTTTCTTCCAGCCGTGACAACCGAAATGACCACGGGATCATTGTCGTGTGGCACGACGTCTCGCAGATCCGCCCTCGTGAACACGAGGTCTGACTCCCACGGATTACCTGATATTCTCTCCTCAATCGAGTTGACCCCCCTCGCGTATTTCTTTCGCTGGGAGGCGGTGGGTCCTCCGCCGGAAAAACCTCTAGCTATGGTATGGACGTCGCCGAGAACCGGCGTCTCGTGTGCTTGTTCTTCCACTGGCGGCGGCAGGGCGGCAGTCATGGCGGGTTCCGCGCCATAATCCTTCAAAAACCCGGTTCTCACCAGCTCATCTAACTGGTAACCCAGCGACAGGCAGTTATCAATGTGGTGACCGAAAGCCTCGTGGAACTCACACCAAGAGTCTTTCCGAGGCCCTAACACCTTATCAGACTTCGCCGGTCACCTCAACCTCTCAACTATATTAGGCACGGCGATCAGGTCCTTCAATTCCACCACAAAATTGTATCTCGCCGTCCTCGTCCTCTCTCTGGCCGGGCGATCGCCTCCTGCTGGACCCCGGGGCTGGGGCTTTCTGGCCTCGTAGGGGCGTCTCCCCTCTGGTTTCTTCCTTCCCGTCGTGGTCTCATTGACCCTGACGGGTTGAGTTCGCGTCGGTCCTCTCGGGTGTGAGGGCACGACGCTGGTGCGCTTCTCACACACCTCTCCCTCAGAAGCGATATGTTCCACCGCCCGACGTTCTAGGGCGGTTGCGAATGATGGATTCGCCAAAAGGGCCGGGGCATACACCTTTCACGAACGCGTACACAATCATGGGTTCCTCTGACGTACCAACCTTTACTACCTGGGCCCCAAAACGGTTGATGTATTCCTTTAGGGTCTCCGCTTGATACTGTTTAACATCAAATAGATCGTAGGAAACCGCGGCGTGGCCTTGTTTGCTAGGTATTGTTCCCTGAACAACCGCGACAGTTGTCGGAAAGAGGTGATATGGCCGTCCGGGAGGCTGATAAACCAATCCATAGCCATCCCCGTCAGGGTGCTCATAAACAGCTTGCACTTGGCAGCGTCGGAGCCGCCTACCAGGACCATCTGTGTGTGAAATGCAGAGAGATGCGCCTCAGGATCCTCCATCCCGGTGAAGATCACCTTGGGCCCTGCGAACGTGTTGGGGATCACTGCATCCAGAATCTCCTACGAGAAGGGAGTGGAAAACTCCCTTGGCGGGGAGAGGTTCTCCATCTCATCATGTTCGCGTTGCCCCCGATTATTCCGCAAACCCCGGCGCAACTCCTCATTTATACGATGGAGCTCTTCGTTCCTCACGTGCGAGGCTTCGAGATCCGCTTGCATGCGTTCCTGTTCCAACTTCTACTCCGCCATACCATCTTGCAACCCCCGCATTATCTACAGGACCTGCTGCATGGACAGTTCTTCTGGCGCTGCGCGTGCAGTACCTCGTCTTGTGGTGGCCATTCTTCACTGTCTCCTCAAACCTCCTCCAACGTTACTGTGACTTGATAGGTCTTCTCAAACTTGCGATGGGACTGATGTTTTATATCGGCCCCACGGTGGGCGCCAAATGTTCTGTCCGATTGACCTAGGACATCTTCGTGCGCGACCTCAACCGTCAGCTAGGGACTCCTTCCCACTGGATACCTGGGGATTCCTGAAAGAAGGACAAAAGGGCGCCCTAGCGGCCGTTTGCACTCCGACGCTCAAGTCAGCAAGCAAGAAACACCAAAAACTGTGCACCTCCGTATCGGAGCACCGTGAAGGGTACTCTGAAGGTGGTTAAATGAACTGTGTCTAGTGTGTATTTTCTCCTTCTAGCAAAGATCTTTCCCTAGTCCCTTGTGCGTAACCCCAAGGATAGAGCAAGCAACTAGAGAGTTTCTGGAAAATTTGCCAAAAGTTCGAACCCCGTTTCCAACATTCAAAGCGCTATTTAAGCTACTCCCGCATTCAAAGCGTCTTAAAACGCATTTAATTATGAAACGTAGCGCATTTAAGACGTTTAAAACGCTTGGGAGCATTTATAGTACCTTAAACGCTCGAAACGGAAACTGTATTAAATAACTTTAATTACCTTGTACCTGACAAAATGGCGTTTCTATTCTGACCTGGCTGTTGTACACGTGGAGGACCTCACAGCGTCGTGACCCCATCTGGGGGCGTTTCTTCGTGTGAGTCCTCCTACCTGGGAGTGCATCTGCGCTAGAGCTGACTTTTTGGGTGTCAACTCATACCCCCAAACATCTAGTCACTCACTTTGAGAGCGTATCTGCCCTCCTCTCGTACCCTGCACCTGGCTACCCTGGGCGTGACCCTCCTCTTGAGTCGTATCTATCCCAAGGGCGTCTTTGGGGCGGCAGGGGCACTTCACGAGTCAGGCTGCCCTACACTGGCGCTATCACTATGGCCTTGAAGCCACCTTTCTCTTCTCTTTATCACTACCCCGGATTACCGGGACTTGAGGCCTTCCCACGGCGTCACTCCCTCCATGGTCTTTCCTAGCCATGGGTATCGGGGAACCACACTGTGATTGCCTTGCCTTAGTGACATTGATCTTGGCGACGCCCTGGTTGGGCGACGCCTTCACCTAGGCGACGCCTTACCTGGGCGACGCTTCCTCTTGGCGACGCTGGCACTTGGCGTCTCTTCACCTAGGCGACGCCTTATGTTGACTTTGACCCCTGACGTTGACTTTGACCTTGACTTTGGGAACGCCCGGATACGGGACGGTACAATTTCTGATTCTGCTAGTTTTCACTCTTGCTTGCATATGAATTGTCTGTTTGCTTCATGGTCTAACTTAGCCTGTGCCTAACTTCGGTTGTGTTTGCTTCCTTGGTGCAGATTCAAAAATGGACAAGAACAAAAGGCTGAGGCTTGTCAAAGCCTTGACAGCCAAGGGCAAAGCTGCGTCCAAGGGAGCTGGGGACTCCACACACCCAGGCTCTGAATCTGCTCTTCCCACTTCTCCAACATCTCGCTCCCAAAACCTTCCCAACACCACACCTGACCAAAACCTTCCTTCTCCAAACGCCACTCATCCTCCTACCTCTCCACCTCCCATCGCGGCAGTGCCCCTCACCGTGGTTGAGACCGCAACCACACCAGCCCCCTGGACAAAGGCAAAGGGGTGGTGATGGTTCCTTCTGATGATGATGAGGACTCCGCAAATGGGCAAGTCTTCAAGAGGAGGAGGACTACAAAGGTTGTCACCTCCAACTCTTCCTCAAATCATGGTGCAGAGTCCTTAAGGGAGCACCCTCCGAGCGCCACTTCACCGCCTCAACAACTAGCTTTGGAGGGTGGGGTCGAGTTTGAGCCCACGCCTACACCTGCACCGGCCCCAGAACTTCCCCAACCAGTCCAAGAGCTGCTGAGAGGCTACATGCGCAGAGCGACGCTAGGACAGGGCCATCTGAAGAGGCCAGGAAGGAGAGCATGGCCTACTACCTTGGGGCATTCCTTGCTTGCGCCACCACTTGGCGTGATCAGGCTAGAGCCAAGGCCAATGAGCTTTCTTCCCTTCAGGCTCTTGAAAAAGAGTGTGCCTCCCTGAAGGAAGAAAAGCAGACTCTAGAGCGTCACTGGGCCCGCCAAGAGGAACCCTACAAGGACTCCTTGAAGGAGGCTCAGAAGGCGAAAGACGCCGCCAGCAAGAGACTGCACGAAGCTGGGCAAACCTACACCGAACTCCTAGGGCAGGTTGTTCCTCTTCGTGTGGAAATTGTGGATCTGAAAGACGCTGCCAAAACCTCCGAGGCCAAGATGAAGAAGCTCGAGGATCAATGCGTTGACCGCGACGTGAAGCTGGGCGCGACGGAGGCAGCGTTTGAGGCTAAGACTAAGGCCTTCGACCTGCTGGAGGCTGAATTTGTAAAACTGTGGGCGGAGTCGGTCAAAGCTGTAGCAGCCAAAGACCAAGAGTTGGCCTTTCTAGCTGAGCACTTCAAGAAGGCAGAGCAAGAGCTGGTCGATGATGCCGCGGGTGCTTTCGCCAATGGGTTCGCTGAGGCTCTTGCCCAAGCGGCCTACGCAAACTCGGGAATCGACGTCTCTGGCTGCAGCCCCCTTAATGAAGTCGTAGAAGGCAAAATCGTGCTTGTAGAAGCTCCTGAGGATTAGCCTCCCTTCTGTAATTCTGTAGCTCTGTAACTCTGTCAACACTTGTATCGCCGTATTTGAATATAATTGACCATTTTAACTTCACATTCTTTTGTACTCTTCTCCTCCCTTACTGCTTTGATAATTGTGTTTGTGTTTTATCTTCGCTTCTTTAACTCGTAATGAACTTTGGCTTGATCTTTGCTTATCCTTCGTGGCCCCGAAGCGCCTACCACCGAAGGTGTTAATGGCCTCGTCATCACTTAAGATGAAAAAGGACTCATCTCTTCCCTGGCCTCAATGTTGCTCAAGGGCGAGGGAGGACTTAGCTCTTCTGGCCTCATCATCACTCGAAGGCAAAGGAGGACTTATCTTGGCCGAAGCCTGCTTACCTGCACTGGGTGTCCACACTCGAGGAGAGACCTGTTGAATGCAAGGTCGTTTCGTCCTCAGCGTGACTAAACACTTGGGACAAAGTTGCAGTTTGGTGCCCACGCCCGAGGAGAGGCTTGCTAAAAGCAGTGTCGTATCGTCCTCGGGGTGTCTAAACACCAAGGCAACTAGCCCTTATCTCTGCGCACTTGGTGCCCACGCCCGAGGAGAGGCCTGCCCGAAAGCAGCACCGTTTCATCCTCAGAGTGTCTAAAAACACCAAGGCGATCAGTGTTCTTGGTGCCCACGCCCGAGGAGAGGCATGCTTGATGAATTTTTACGGCAAGTGCACCGCATTTGTCAGAAGTAATAACTGTCCCTAAGGACGGATATCGATCCCACAAGGAACAGTGAATTATCAAGTAAAATATTTGCTAAATATAACAAGAAAACAATAAAAAAAGTGTTGAATTGAGTGGGTTGGCAATGATCAATAAGAAAACAAACAAAGAATTAGTTGCTTCAATTGGAGAAATAGGGATTAGGTTTCATCTCTCTCACTCACATGTATTTTGATTAGGATGTCAATATTAGGTTCTTTGATTGAAATTGATGCCCGTAGAAAATTCATTTATATCGATCTCTCGCATATAAAATTCTTAAGAATGTTTCCTAAATATCGATCTTTCGCATACTTATAAAAACAACTTAGAAATCACAATCAGACGTTAATGGCAATTAACATTTCAAGTCTATCTCTAGCACTCAAATATGTTAAGTATTGATGTTTAGGTCTGAACCCTAAAAATACCTCTCGGTCAGATTTAAGATTTTCAATTTGTAACGGAAAATTAAAAGTAAAACAACAATACCAATAATCAATCAAGAACTGAATATTAATATATGTTCCGGCCGGTTGACCCGGGTATGTCTTTGTGCGCAACCTTGCCCGTCAGCTAAGGACACCTTCCCTCTGGCAATCTGTGAACACCTGCAAAGAAGGACAAATGGGCGCCCTAGCGGCCGTTTGCACTCCGACGCTCAAGTCAGCTAGCAAGAAACACCAAAACTCTGCACCTCCGTATCGGAACACCGTGGATGGTCCTCTGAAGGTGGCAAACAACCTTTCTCTAGTCCCTTGTGCGTAGCCTCAAGACTCGAGCAAGCAACTAGAGTGTATTATGGGAAAATTTGCCAAAAGTTTGAACCCCGTTTCCAACATCCAAGGTTCTATTTAAACGACTCTAGCATTTAAAGCGTCTTAAAGCGTGTTCCGTCCGGTTGACCGGGGCGTCTTCGTGCGCGACCTCAACCGTCAACTAGGGACTCCTTCCCACTGGTTACCTGTGGATTCCTGCAAAAGAGAGGACAAAGAGGCGCCCTAGCGGCCGTTTGCACTCCGACGCTCAAGTCAGCCAGCAAGAAACACCAAAACTGTACACCTCCGTCTCTGAGCACCGCGTATGGCACTCTGAAGGTGGTAAAAAGAACTGTGTATATGTGTGTGTGTTTTCTCCCTCAGGCAAAGATCTTTCCCCAGTCCCTTGTACGTAACCTCAAGCACGAGCAAGCAACTAGAGAGCTCTCTGGTAAATTTGCCAAAAGTTCGAACCCTGTTTCCAACATTCTCCGCGCTATTTAAACTACCCAAGCATTTAAAGCGCCTTAACGCGCCTTTAATTGCAAATGTAACGCACTCAATCAGTGTATCTGATTTAGGAAACGTAGCGCATTTAAGACGTTGAAACGCTTGGGAGCCATTATAGTACCTGAATGTTCGAAACAGAAACTGTATTGAATGACTTTAATTACCTGGCACCTGACTGGAGGGTGTTTCTATTCTGACATGGCTGTCGTACACGTGGAGGGCCTCACGACGCCATGACCCCATCTGGGGGCGTTTCTACGTCTGAGTCCTCCTGCTTGGGAGTGCTACTGTGCTAGGGGTGACATTTTGGGTGCCAACTCATGCCCCCAATTATCTAGTCACTTACTTTGAGAGCGTATCTGCCTTCCTCTCCCACCCTGCACCCGGCTACCCTGGGCGTGACCTTCCTCTTGAGTCGTATCTGTCCCAAAGGCGTCTCTGGGGCGGCAGGAGTACTTCACGAGTCAGGCTGCCCTACACTGGTGCTATTACTATGGCCTTGAAACCACCTTTTCCTTCTCTTTATCACTGCCCCGGGTTATCGGGACCTGAGGCCTCCCCACGGCGTTGCTCCCTCCATGGTCTTTCCTACCCATGGGTATCGGGGAACCACACTGTGATCGCCTTGCTTTAGTTGAGCTGGCGACGCCCTGGTTGGGCGACGCCTTCACCTAGGCGACGCCTTGCCTTGGCGACGCTTCCTCTTAGCGATGCTAGCACTCGGCGTCTCTCCACCTAGGCGACGCCTTGCGTTGACTTTGACTCTCTAGTCGTTGACTTTGACCTTGACTTAGTCAACGCCCGGATACGGAACGGTACAAAGCGCATTTAAGGTTATGAAACGTTCAGCGCCTTTAAGACGTTTAAACCGCTTGAAGCATTTAAAGTACCTTAAACGCTCGGAACGTAAACTTTAATTACCTTTAATTACCTTATACCTGACAAATTGATGTTTCTGTTCTGACTTGGCTGCTATTACACGTGGAGGGCCTCACAACACCGTGACCCAACTCAGGGGTATTTCGTCGTGTGAGTCCTCCTTCCTTGGAGTGCACCTGGCGCAAGGGGTGACTTTTTGGGTGCCAACTTATGCCCCCAAATCTCTGGTCACTTGCTCTGAGAGCGTATCTACCTTCCTCTCGTACCCTGCACCTGGTTACCCCTGGGCGTGACCCTCTCATGAGTCGTATCTATCCCAAGGGCCTCTCGGGGTGTCACGGGCACTTCGCGAGTCAGATTGCTCTCCACTGGCGCTAGTATTATGGCCTTGAAGCCACCTTTCTCTTCACTTCATCATTTTTCCTGCACTTGGCGGGCCCAAAGCCTCCACGGCGTCACTCCCTCCGTGGTCTTTCCTACCCACGCGTATCGGGGAGTGACACTACCGGTGGCTTGTTTGGCGACGCCGTATCTTGGTGGCACCTTGCCTAGGCGACGTCTTATCCCGGCGACGCCATGTCAAGGCGACGCCCTTCTTTGGCGACGCCTTGTCCTGGCGACGCCTTGTTTAATTATTCTGTTGACTTCCTTTGTTTGTCCCCTTCGTATGGTCTCGCCACGTGTTGACCTTGGCCCCGACGTTGACTTTGACTTTGGTCAACGCCCGGGGCGGGACGGTACAATATATAAGATATCACCTCAATACATAAGAGTTTGAGCAGATTACTCCCAATCCCAAATGGTAAAATTAGCCACGCATACTTCTAGCACCTGCCATTTTCCCAATTGGGTTACAATTCACTCTATGGTGTTTTCCTCTCAATCTAGCACACTACAATTGAGCCTCTAGCCCTCTATTTATCCTAGTTTTCTAGGGTTAGGTTGCTTTCTATGTCGCGCTAATGGGCTAAATGATAAAACATAAAAAAGGCCCAATCTTTCTTTTCATCTTTTTCCATTCTGGGACATTCTATCTTTATCTTTTTAGCTCAAATCATTCATCTTAAATCCAAATCTCCAATCTTCCTTAGAAATCTGCAATTAACACCAAATTTGGGAATAAAATACTCTTATTCAAATAAAGATCATAAAAAATATAAAAAGGTATAAATTCATAAATTAGGGATTATTTTATATGTAAATTAGCAATAAATTCTCATAAGTGCCTATATTTTAATATGAAATATTATTGAAATTAGGCACTTATCAATGCTGAAAGTAGTGTCGTATCGTCCCCGGTGTGTCTAAACACCAAGATGACCAGGGACTTTGGTGATTACGCCCAAGGAGAAGGTTTCCCGAAGGATGGCGCTTCTCCTACATGACGTGTATTTGCACCAAGTCACCCGACTCTCCACTGCTCCAAACTTCCTCACTGCCTGATGCCCACACTCGAAGGAAACGGCTCCCGCCATTTCCTTGCGAGGTGTCTAGGCATCAGACACCGGGGCTAGTCGTTCTTACCTGGGGAGGGGACGTCCCAAAGGAATCCATTAACCCCTGCCCAGGGACTAAATGCCCGGATTTTAGATATGCTATGCGTACCTTTCAAACTTGACGCCCACACCCGAAGAGTGCGCTCCCGCCACTCCCTTTGGGGTGTCTACACGTCCAAGTTGGTTCGCGCGCTTGGTGTCCACGCCCAGAGGAGATATCCGCGTCCCTCCTGCTGAGGTGTCTACACACCATGGTGGCGGGTTCGTTTCTTAAGGAACCGCGCCCTTTCCTTTTAGCGTTTCTTTACATTGCGAAAAAAGGAAATTGAGACAATGTATACTTAATCTCATTCTTTCACTTGGGTGACCTCATTAAAAAACCCTCAAAAGGGAAAAAGAGTGTCCCCTTTAAAACTGTGTACTACATAATGTTCTTTAACTAAAGTAAAACTTAAAATTGGTTGCGTTCCAGGTGTGTGGAATGGGGCCTCATTCCAGAGTCTCAAGCTTGTACAAACCGTTCCCCTTAGCCTCGGTTACTCTAAAGGGCCCGGTCCACTTGGGAGATAGCTTGTTCTCCAACTCATATGGATGAGCCTTCCGCATGACCAGGTCAGCTACTTGGAACTGTCGCGGCTTCACCTGGGAGCTGTACTGATGCTCTACCCTTCTCTTCACAGCCTCAGCCTTTATCCTCGCCTCTTCCCTGGCCTCGTCCAATATGTCTAGGTTCACCATCCTCTCCTCATTGGATTTCTCTGCCACAAAGATTTGGAAACGGGGCGAGCTCTCATGAATTTCCACTGGGATCATGGCGTCTGACCCGTACACCAGGCTGAACGGCGTTTTCATGGTGGAAGACTGGGGCGTGGTGGGGTAAGCCCACACGATCCTTGGTACTTCTTCTGCCCACGCTCCCTTGGCTTTCTCAAGCCTCCTCTTCAACCCCTTCAACAAAATTCTGTTCGCGGGCTCCACCTGTCCGTTTGTCTGGGGTGTTCGAGAGATGCGAACACCTGCTTGATGCCTACTTCTGAGCACAACTTACCCATTTGCAGGCTGGCAAACTGGGTACCATTATCTGAGACGAAGCGCCTCGGTACACCGAAGCGACACACAATATTTTTCCACACGAAGTGTTGTACCTTGTGTGCCACCTGCGCCACCGGCTCTGCTTCTATCCACTTCGTGAAGTACTCGATGGCGACTATCAAGTACTTCATCTGCCTTATCGCCAAAGGGAAGGGCCCCAGAATGTCGATTCCCCATGTGTGGAAAGGCCACGGGCTATAAATCGACCTCAACTCTTCTGGAGGCGCCTTGTGGCAGTTAGCGTGCATTTGGCACTGCTAGCATCGCTTGGCGTACCTCACGCAATCCTCCCTTACTGTTGGCCAGTAGAACCCTGCACGGATCACCTTGGATGCCAACGACCTCCCCCCTACATGTCTTCCACAGATCCCTTCGTGGAGCTCCGACATTATCCTTGTGCACTCGTCGCTGCTCACACATGTTAGAATCGGGTGCGTGAATCCATGTCTGAATAGTGCTCCATCGATGAGAGTGTACCTCGTGGAGTTTCTCTTTATCCTCTTGCCCTCTCCAGGCTCCGCTGGGAGGATCCGTAGCGCCTGTAGGGCGTCATCCATGTGTCCCCCTCTTCTAAGACGCACACCTGCATACGACCCTCCTCTTTGGGCGAGGCCAGATATACATTAACGCTGGGGACCCTCGCCGTGTCCTGAATCAAAGACCGATGGCTCTTCGGCTTTCCCCTAGTCGTGCTGATATGAAGGACATCCACCCTATTATCTGCCACAAACATTCGTGGCGCCTTGAGAGTCTCCTGGATTACCGTCCTCTGCCTTCCCCCCTTGCCTGAGCTGGCCAGCTTTGTGAGCAGGTCAGCTCTGGCATTCTGCTCCCTTGGGACGTGGACCAATTCAAATGCCACGAACGCCCCCTTCAGCAACTGGACGTACTTCAGATACGCCGCCATCTGTGGATCCTTCGCTTGGTACTCCCCAGTTACCTGCCCCGTGACCAACTGGGAGTCGCTCTTCGCCATCAGACTCCGCGCACCCATCTCCTTGGCCAAGAGCATCCCAGCTATGAGGGCTTCGTATTCTACTTGGTTATTGCTGGCCTTGAATGCAAACCTCAGGGCCTGCTCAATCAGCAAACCCTTTGGCCCCTCCAAGACCACGCCGGCTCCACTTCCTTGCTGGTTGGAGGACCCATCCACTGAAAGCATCCACCGCGAGCCTACCTCCATCTCTTGCTGTGTGCTTCCTGGCGAGAGCTCTGCCAAAAAGTCAGCGTATACCTGCTCTTTGATGGATCCCCTGGGCTCGTATTGAATATCGAACTCAGACAGCTCTACCGCCCAACGAACCATCCTTCCTGCGACGTCTGGCTTTTGCAATACCTTCTGGATAGGGAGGTCCGTCATCACCACCACTGTGAAGCTTTGGAAGTAATGGTGAAGCCTCCTAGCTGAGAACACCACTGCCAGTGCCGCCTTCTCCAATGATTGATACCTCGTCTTCGGCCCCTGCAAGACCTTACTGACGAAGTATATGGGCTTCTGAGTCTCATCCTGCTTTTGAACCAGCACAGAGCTGATGGCCGACTCCATCACTGCGAAATACAAACGGAGGGGCTCGTCGGCCCGCGGCTAGCATAGCACGGGAGGCGTCGCTAGGTACTCCTTTAGCTGAGGAAAGCTGTCTCACACTCCTCTGTCCACACGAAGCGGCTGTTCCTTTTCAGGCACTGAAAGTATGGGTGGCCTTTATCTCCACTAGCAGATACGAACCTCGACAAGGCCGCAATGCGCCCCGTTAGCTACTGCACTTCTTTCACCGAGGCGGGACTCCTCGTCGCTAGGATCGCCGCACACTTGTCGGGGTTCGCCTCTATCCCCCGCTCGGTGAGCATGAAACCTAAGAACTTCCTCGCCTCGACCCCAAAAATGCACTTCTCCGGGTTCAGCTTGAGGCGGTACGTAGCTATTGTGGCGAACAGCTCTTCCAGGTCAGCTGGGTGTCGCCCTCTTTCCTGGGAGGTCACCACCATGTCATCAACATAGGCCTGCACGTTTCTACCTAGCATAGGTGCGAGGATCCTATCCATCAGTCTCTGATAGGTGGTGCTTGCATTCTTTAGTCCGAACGGCGTGACCTTGTAGCAGTAGCTACACGTCTCGGTCATGAATGCCGTTTTACTCTCATCACGTGGATTTATCTTGATCTGATTGTACCCCGAGAATGCATCCAAGAAGCTCAGCATCTTGCAGCCCGAGGCGCTGTCCACCAACGCGTCGATGCTGGGCAGTGGATACGAATCTTGGGGGCACGCCTTGTTCAGGTCTGTGAAGTCGATGCACATTCTCCACTTCCCATTCGCCTTCTTCACTAAGACAACATTGGCCAGCCACTCAGGGTACTAGATTTCCCAGATGTGTCCGGCGCTTAACAACTTCTTCGTTTCTTCCTGCACGACGAGGCGCCTCTCCTCGTTGAACTTCCTCCTCCTCTGTCGTACAGGACGGACCTTGGGGTCCATGGTGAGATGGTGGCACAGACAATCTGGGTCGATGCCCAGCATGTCTGAGGCGGACCATGCGAATGCGTCCAGGTGGTGCGAAATTATCGCCGCCACCTCGTCCCGCTCTTCTTGACTCAGCAGTCGCCCCACCTTGAAGATCTTCCCCCCAATCTGCCTTTCAACCGCATTTTCTACCGGCTCGGGTCGCCTGTCCCGAGCGCTCTCAACGCGAGACTCACCTCCACGACCTTCTCTTCTAGGCGTCGCCCTCTGCGGGCGAGGCCTCCACGGATACTCCCTCCATGGGGGAGGCCTCCCCGAGTACTTCTTCCATGGGCGAGGCCTCCCCATGTGATCCTTCTAAGGGTGCCGCCTCCCTAAGCGCTTCCCCCGCGGGCACGGACTCGACAGGCGCCGCCTCCACGGGTTCCGCCTCCTCCAAAGGCTCCACCTCCATAGGCGTATCTGCATTGGGCGGTCGCTCCACCACCATAAACACTCCCCTTTTTGTTTTTAGGCTATTCTCATAGCACTTCCGGGCCTCCTCCTGATCTGACTTGATCACGATAACCCGGCCACTAAGATTTGGCAACTTCATCTTCATGTGGCGTGTGGAAGCCACTGCCCTTAGCCTATTCAACGCAGGCCTTCCCAACAAAATGTTGTAGGTTGAATTGGCGTTCACGACTAGGTGTCGGATGCTCTCGGTACGTGATGCCGTTCCATCTGTAAACGTCGTCCTCAGCTCCAGGTAGCCACGTACCTCCACTTAGTCCCCTGCGAACCCATACAGACATCCCGTGTATGGCCTCAGCAGGTCAGGGGACAACTGTAGCTTGTTGAATGTGGATTAGAACATGACGTCGGCGGAGCTGCCCTGGTCCACGAGGACTCGGTGTACCCTTCTGACAGCGGTGACGACCGAAATGACCACGGGGTGATTGTCATGGGGGACGACGTCGCGTAGGTCAGCCTTCGTAAACACCAAGTCTGACTCCCACGGGTCATCCAATCCTTCCTGAGCTACTGCATTAACCGATCGCACGTACCTCTTGCGCTGAGAGGCAATGCCTCCTCCTCCTGAGATGCCACCAGAGATGGTGTGTACTTGTCCATGGATCGGCATCTCGTGTGCCTGATCCTCTTCTGGTACTGTCAGGGTCGCGGCTGTAGAAGACCCAGCCAGATAGTCCTTCAGGAACCCACTTTTTACCAACCCGTCCAACTGATGGCCCAACGCCAAGCAGTTGTTGATGTGATGCTCGAACGCTTGGTGGAACTCTTGGGCGTGCGGGTGCAACGCTTGTGCGCTTCTCGCACACCTCGCCCTCTGTGGCGATGTGCTCCAACGCGCGACGCCTTATTTTTGCAAAGCTTTGGGGGCGGCTTCTGATGATTGACTCACAGAATGGTCCAGGGCACATCCCCTTTCTGAACGTGTAGACGATCATCGGCTCCTCCGTGGTGCCAACCTTCACCACCTGCGCCCCGAAGTGATTGATGTATTCTTTCAAGGTTTCGCCTTGATACTGCTTCACGTTGAATAAATCATACGATACCGGTGGAGGAGCCCGGTTCGCTATGTACTGTTCACGAAACAGCTGTGAGAGCTGTGCGAAGGAAGTGATGTGGCCGTCTAGAAGGCTGATAAACCAGTTCATGGCCATTCCAGTTAACGTGCTCATGAAGAGCTTGCACCTCACGACGTCGGAGCCACCTACTAGCATCATCTGCGTGTGGAACGCAGTGAGGTGCGCTTCGGGGTCTTCCATCCCCGTGA